>NW_027363738.1:0-497620 GCF_046119375.1 Phyllobates terribilis
TCTGCTGCATTATTTAAGTACTTTGTTGCATTATTTAAGGACTCTGCTGCATTATTTAAGGACTTTGCTGCATTATTTAAGGACTCTGCTGCATTATTTAAGGACTTTGCTGCATTATTTAAGGACTCTGCTGCATTATTTAAGGACTTTGCTGCATTATTTAAGGACTCTGCTGCATTATTTAAGGACCTTGTTGCATTATTTAAGGACTCTGCTGCATTATTTAAGGAACCTGCTGCGGTATTTCAGTACTCTGCTGCATTATTTAAGGACTTGCTGCTGCATTATTTTTGGACTTTATTGCATTATTTAAAGACTTTGCTGCATTATTTAAGGAATTTGCTGCATTATTTAAGGACTTTGCTGGATTATTTAAGGACTTTGCTGCATTATTTAAGGACTTTATTGCATTATTTAAGGACTCTGCTGCATTATTTAAGGACTTTGTTGCATTATTTAAGGACTCTGCAGCATTATTTAATGACTTTGCTGCATTATTTAAGGACTTTGCTGCGGTATTTAAGGACTTTATTGCATTATTTAAGGACTGTTCTGCATTATTTAAGGACTTTGTTGCATTATTTAAGGACTCTGCTACAGTACTTAAGGACTCTGCTGCATTATTTAAGGACTTTGCTGCATTATTTAAGGACTCTGCTGCATTATTTAAGGACTTTGCTGCATTATTTAAGGACTCTGCTGCATTATTTAAGGACTTTGCTGCATTATTTAAGGACTCTGATATGGTACTTAAGAAATCTGCTGCATTATTTAAGTACTTTGTTGCATTATTTAAGGACTCTGCTGCATTATTTAAGGACTTTGTTGCATTATTTAAGGACTCTTCTGCATTATTTAAGGACTTTGTTGCATTATTTAAGGACTTTGCTGCATTATTTAAGGACTTTGCTGCATTATTTAAGGACTCTGCTGCATTATTTAAGGAATTTGCTCCATTATTTAAGGACTCTGCTGCATTATTTAATGACTTTGCTGCATTATTTAAGGACTCTGCTGCATTATTTAAGGACTTTGCTGCATTATTTAAGGACTCTGCTGCATTATTTAATGACTTTGCTGCATTATTTAAGGACTTTGCTGCGGTATTTAAGGACTTTATTGCATTATTTAAGGACTGTTCTGCATTATTTAAGGACTTTGTTGCATTATTTAAGGACTCTGCTACAGTACTTAAGGACTCTGCTGCATTATTTAAGTACTTTGTTGCATTATTTAAGGACTCTGCTGCATTATTTAAGGACTTTGCTGCATTATTTAAGGACTCTGCTGCATTATTTAAGGACTTTGCTGCATTATTTAAGGACTCTGCTGCATTATTTAAGGACTTTGCTACATTATTTAAGGACTCTGCTGCATTATTTAAGGACTTTGCTGCATTATTTAAGGACTCTGATATGGTACTTAAGAACTCTGCTGCATTATTTAAGTACTTTGTTGCATTATTTAAGGACTCTGCTGCATTATTTAAGGACTTTGTTGCATTATTTAAGGACTCTTCTGCATTATTTAAGGACCTTGTTGCATTATTTAAGGACTTTGCTGTATTATTTAAGGACTTTGCTGCATTATTTAAGGACTCTGCTGCATTATTTAAAGACTTGGCTGGATTATTTAAGGACTCTGCTGCATTATTTAAGGAATTTGCTTCATTATTTAAGGACTCTGCTGCATTATTTAAGGACTTTGTTGCGTTATTTAAGGACTCTGCTGCATTATTTAAGGACTTTGTTGCATTATTTAAGGACTCTGCTGCATTATATAAGGACTTTGCTGCATTATTTAAGGACTTTATTGCATTATTTAAGGACTGTTCTGCATTATTTAAGGACTTTGTTGCATTATTTAAGGACTCTGCTACAGTACTTAAGGACTCTGCTGCATTATTTAAGGACTTTGCTGCATTATTTAAGGACTCTGCTGCATTATTTAAGGACTTTGCTGCATTATTTAAGGACTCTGCTGCATTATTTAAGGACTTTGCTGCATTATTTAAGGACTTTCTTGCATTATTTAAGGACTCTGCTGCATTATTTAAGGAATTTGCTGCATTATTTAAGGACTCTGCTGCATTATTTAAGGACTTTGTTGCATTATTTAAGGACTCTGCTGCATTATTTAAGGACTTTGTTGCATTATTTAAGGACTCTGCTGCATTATTTAAGGACCCTGCTACGGTATTTCAGTAATCTACTGCATTATTTAAGGACTTTGTTGCATTATTTAAGGACTCTGCTGCATTATTTAAGGACCCTGCTGCGGTATTTCAGTACTCTGCTGCATTATTTAAGGACTCTGCTGCATTATTTATGGACTTTATTGTATTATTTAAAGACTTTGCTGAATTATTTAAGGAATTTGCTGCATTATTTAAGGACTTGGCTGGATTATTTAAGGACTCTGCTGCATTATTTAAGGACTTTGCTGCATTATTTAAGGACTCTGCTGCATTATTTAAGGACTTTGTTGCATTATTTAAGGACTCTGCTGCATTATTTAATTACTTTGTTGCATTATTTAAGGACTCTGCTGCATTATTTAAGGACCCTGCTGCGGTATTTCAGTACTCTGCTGAATTATTTAAGGACTTTGCTGCATTATTTGTGGACTTTATTGCATTATTTAAGGACTCTGCTGCATTAGTTAAGGAATTTGCTGCATTATTTAAGGACTCTGCTGCATTATTTAATGACTTTGCTGCATTATTTAAGGACTCTGCTGCATTATTTAAGGACTTTGCTGCGGTATTTAAGGACTCTGCAGCATTATTTAATGACTTTGCTGCTTTATTTAAGGACTCTGCTGCATTATTTAAGGACTTTGCTGCATTATTTAAGGACTCTGATACGGTACTTAAGGACTCTGCTGCATTATTTAAGTACTTTGTTGCATTATTTAAGGACTCTGCTGCATTATTTAAGGACTTTGCTGCATTATTTAAGGACTCTGCTGCATTATTTAAGGACTTTGCTGCATTATTTAAGGACTCTGCTGCATTATTTAAGGACTTTGCTGCATTATTTAAGGACTCTGCTGCATTATTTAAGGACCTTGTTGCATTATTTAAGGACTCTGCTGCATTATTTAAGGACCCTGCTGCGGTATTTCAGTACTCTGCTGCATTATTTAAGGACTTTGCTGCATTATTTTTGGACTTTATTGCATTATTTAAAGACTTTGCTGCATTATTTAAGGAATTTGCTGCATTATTTAAGGACTTTGCTGGATTATTTAAGGACTTTGCTGCATTATTTAAGGACTTTATTGCATTATTTAAGGACTCTGCTGCATTATTTAAGGACTTTGTTGCATTATTTAAGGACTCTGCAGCATTATTTAATGACTTTGCTGCATTATTTAAGGACTTTGCTGCGGTATTTAAGGACTTTATTGCATTATTTAAGGACTGTTCTGCATTATTTAAGGACTTTGTTGCATTATTTAAGGACTCTGCTACAGTACTTAAGGACTCTGCTGCATTATTTAAGGACTTTGCTGCATTATTTAAGGACTCTGCTGCATTATTTAAGGACTTTGCTGCATTATTTAAGGACTCTGCTGCATTATTTAAGGACTTTGCTGCATTATTTAAGGACTCTGATATGGTACTTAAGAAATCTGCTGCATTATTTAAGTACTTTGTTGCATTATTTAAGGACTCTGCTGCATTATTTAAGGACTTTGTTGCATTATTTAAGGACTCTTCTGCATTATTTAAGGACTTTGTTGCATTATTTAAGGACTTTGCTGCATTATTTAAGGACTTTGCTGCATTATTTAAGGACTCTGCTGCATTATTTAAGGAATTTGCTCCATTATTTAAGGACTCTGCTGCATTATTTAATGACTTTGCTGCATTATTTAAGGACTCTGCTGCATTATTTAAGGACTTTGCTGCATTATTTAAGGACTCTGCTGCATTATTTAATGACTTTGCTGCATTATTTAAGGACTTTGCTGCGGTATTTAAGGACTTTATTGCATTATTTAAGGACTGTTCTGCATTATTTAAGGACTTTGTTGCATTATTTAAGGACTCTGCTACAGTACTTAAGGACTCTGCTGCATTATTTAAGTACTTTGTTGCATTATTTAAGGACTCTGCTGCATTATTTAAGGACTTTGCTGCATTATTTAAGGACTCTGCTGCATTATTTAAGGACTTTGCTGCATTATTTAAGGACTCTGCTGCATTATTTAAGGACTTTGCTACATTATTTAAGGACTCTGCTGCATTATTTAAGGACTTTGCTGCATTATTTAAGGACTCTGATATGGTACTTAAGAACTCTGCTGCATTATTTAAGTACTTTGTTGCATTATTTAAGGACTCTGCTGCATTATTTAAGGACTTTGTTGCATTATTTAAGGACTCTTCTGCATTATTTAAGGACTTTGTTGCATTATTTAAGGACTTTGCTGCATTATTTAAGGACTCTGCTGCATTATTTAAGGAATTTGCTGCATTATTTAAGGACTCTGCTGCATTATTTAATGACTTTGCTGCATTATTTAAGGACTCTGCTGCATTATTTAAGGACTTTGCTGCATTATTTAAGGACTCTGCTGCATTATTTAAGGAATTTGCTGCATTATTTAAGGACTCTGCTGCATTATTTAATGACTTTGCTGCATTATTTAAGGACTCTGCTGCATTATTTAAGGACTTTGCTGCAGTATTTAATGACTCTGCAGCATTATTTAATGACTTTGCTGCATTATTTAAGGACTCTGCTGCATTATTTAAGGACTTTGCTGCATTATTTAAGGACTCTGATACGGTACTTAAGAACTCTGCTGCATTATTTAAGTACTTTGTTGCATTATTTAAGGACTCTGCTGCATTATTTAAGGACTTTGTTGCATTATTTAAGGACTCTTCTGCATTATTTAAGGACCTTGTTGCATTATTTAAGGACTTTGCTGTATTATTTAAGGACTTTGCTGCATTATTTAAGGACTCTGCTGCATTATTTAAAGACTTGGCTGGATTATTTAAGGACTCTGCTGCATTATTTAAGGAATTTGCTTCATTATTTAAGGACTCTGCTGCATTATTTAAGGACTTTGTTGCGTTATTTAAGGACTCTGCTGCATTATTTAAGGACTTTGTTGCATTATTTAAGGACTCTGCTGCATTATATAAGGACTTTGCTGCATTATTTAAGGACTTTATTGTATTATTTAAGGACTGTTCTGCATTATTTAAGGACTTTGTTGCATTATTTAAGGACTCTGCTGCATTATTTAAGGAATTTGCTGCATTATTTAAGGACTCTGCTGCATTATTTAATGACTTGCTGCATTATTTAAGGACTCTGCTACGGTACTTAAGGACTCTGCTGCATTATTTAAGTACTTTGTTGCATTATTTAAGGACTCTGCTGCATTATTTAAGGACTTTGCTGAATTATTTAAGGACTCTGCTGCATTATTTAAGGACTTTGCTGCATTATTTAAGGACTCTGCTGCATTATTTAAGGACTTTGCTGCATTATTTAAGGACTTTCTTGCATTATTTAAGGACTCTGCTGCATTATTTAAGGAATTTGCTGCATTATTTAAGGACTCTGCTGCATTATTTAAGGACTTTGTTGCATTATTTAAGGACTCTGCTGCATTATTTAAGGACTTTGTTGCATTATTTAAGGACTCTGCTGCATTATTTAAGGACCCTGCTGCGGTATTTCAGTAATCTACTGCATTATTTAAGGACTTTGTTGCATTATTTAAGGACTCTGCTGCATTATTTAAGGACTTTGTTGCATTATTTAAGGACTCTGCTGCATTATTTAAGGACTTTGTTGCATTATTTAAGGACTCTGCTGCATTATTTAAGGACCCTGCTACGGTATTTCAGTAATCTACTGCATTATTTAAGGACTTTGTTGCATTATTTAAGGACTCTGCTGCATTATTTAAGGACCCTGCTGCGGTATTTCAGTACTCTGCTGCATTATTTAAGGACTCTGCTGCATTATTTATGGACTTTATTGTATTATTTAAAGACTTTGCTGAATTATTTAAGGAATTTGCTGCATTATTTAAGGACTTGGCTGGATTATTTAAGGACTCTGCTGCATTATTTAAGGACTTTGCTGCATTATTTAAGGACTCTGCTGCATTATTTAAGGACTTTGTTGCATTATTTAAGGACTCTGCTGCATTATTTAATTACTTTGTTGCATTATTTAAGGACTCTGCTGCATTATTTAAGGACCCTGCTGCGGTATTTCAGTACTCTGCTGAATTATTTAAGGACTTTGCTGCATTATTTGTGGACTTTATTGCATTATTTAAGGACTCTGCTGCATTAGTTAAGGAATTTGCTGCATTATTTAAGGACTCTGCTGCATTATTTAATGACTTTGCTGCATTATTTAAGGACTCTGCTGCATTATTTAAGGACTTTGCTGCGGTATTTAAGGACTCTGCAGCATTATTTAATGACTTTGCTGCTTTATTTAAGGACTCTGCTGCATTATTTAAGGACTTTGCTGCATTATTTAAGGACTCTGATACGGTACTTAAGGACTCTGCTGCATTATTTAAGTACTTTGTTGCATTATTTAAGGACTCTGCTGCATTATTTAAGGACTTTGCTGCATTATTTAAGGACTCTGCTGCATTATTTAAGGACTTTGCTGCATTATTTAAGGACTCTGCTGCATTATTTAAGGACTTTGCTGCATTATTTAAGGACTCTGCTGCATTATTTAAGGACCTTGTTGCATTATTTAAGGACTCTGCTGCATTATTTAAGGAACCTGCTGCGGTATTTCAGTACTCTGCTGCATTATTTAAGGACTTTGCTGCATTATTTTTGGACTTTATTGCATTATTTAAAGACTTTGCTGCATTATTTAAGGAATTTGCTGCATTATTTAAGGACTTTGCTGGATTATTTAAGGACTTTGCTGCATTATTTAAGGACTTTATTGCATTATTTAAGGACTCTGCTGCATTATTTAAGGACTTTGTTGCATTATTTAAGGACTCTGCAGCATTATTTAATGACTTTGCTGCATTATTTAAGGACTTTGCTGCGGTATTTAAGGACTTTATTGCATTATTTAAGGACTGTTCTGCATTATTTAAGGACTTTGTTGCATTATTTAAGGACTCTGCTACAGTACTTAAGGACTCTGCTGCATTATTTAAGGACTTTGCTGCATTATTTAAGGACTCTGCTGCATTATTTAAGGACTTTGCTGCATTATTTAAGGACTCTGCTGCATTATTTAAGGACTTTGCTGCATTATTTAAGGACTCTGATATGGTACTTAAGAAATCTGCTGCATTATTTAAGTACTTTGTTGCATTATTTAAGGACTCTGCTGCATTATTTAAGGACTTTGTTGCATTATTTAAGGACTCTTCTGCATTATTTAAGGACTTTGTTGCATTATTTAAGGACTTTGCTGCATTATTTAAGGACTTTGCTGCATTATTTAAGGACTCTGCTGCATTATTTAAGGAATTTGCTCCATTATTTAAGGACTCTGCTGCATTATTTAATGACTTTGCTGCATTATTTAAGGACTCTGCTGCATTATTTAAGGACTTTGCTGCATTATTTAAGGACTCTGCTGCATTATTTAATGACTTTGCTGCATTATTTAAGGACTTTGCTGCGGTATTTAAGGACTTTATTGCATTATTTAAGGACTGTTCTGCATTATTTAAGGACTTTGTTGCATTATTTAAGGACTCTGCTACAGTACTTAAGGACTCTGCTGCATTATTTAAGTACTTTGTTGCATTATTTAAGGACTCTGCTGCATTATTTAAGGACTTTGCTGCATTATTTAAGGACTCTGCTGCATTATTTAAGGACTTTGCTGCATTATTTAAGGACTCTGCTGCATTATTTAAGGACTTTGCTACATTATTTAAGGACTCTGCTGCATTATTTAAGGACTTTGCTGCATTATTTAAGGACTCTGATATGGTACTTAAGAACTCTGCTGCATTATTTAAGTACTTTGTTGCATTATTTAAGGACTCTGCTGCATTATTTAAGGACTTTGTTGCATTATTTAAGGACTCTTCTGCATTATTTAAGGACCTTGTTGCATTATTTAAGGACTTTGCTGTATTATTTAAGGACTTTGCTGCATTATTTAAGGACTCTGCTGCATTATTTAAAGACTTGGCTGGATTATTTAAGGACTCTGCTGCATTATTTAAGGAATTTGCTTCATTATTTAAGGACTCTGCTGCATTATTTAAGGACTTTGTTGCGTTATTTAAGGACTCTGCTGCATTATTTAAGGACTTTGTTGCATTATTTAAGGACTCTGCTGCATTATATAAGGACTTTGCTGCATTATTTAAGGACTTTATTGCATTATTTAAGGACTGTTCTGCATTATTTAAGGACTTTGTTGCATTATTTAAGGACTCTGCTACAGTACTTAAGGACTCTGCTGCATTATTTAAGGACTTTGCTGCATTATTTAAGGACTCTGCTGCATTATTTAAGGACTTTGCTGCATTATTTAAGGACTCTGCTGCATTATTTAAGGACTTTGCTGCATTATTTAAGGACTTTCTTGCATTATTTAAGGACTCTGCTGCATTATTTAAGGAATTTGCTGCATTATTTAAGGACTCTGCTGCATTATTTAAGGACTTTGTTGCATTATTTAAGGACTCTGCTGCATTATTTAAGGACTTTGTTGCATTATTTAAGGACTCTGCTGCATTATTTAAGGACCCTGCTACGGTATTTCAGTAATCTACTGCATTATTTAAGGACTTTGTTGCATTATTTAAGGACTCTGCTGCATTATTTAAGGACCCTGCTGCGGTATTTCAGTACTCTGCTGCATTATTTAAGGACTCTGCTGCATTATTTATGGACTTTATTGTATTATTTAAAGACTTTGCTGAATTATTTAAGGAATTTGCTGCATTATTTAAGGACTTGGCTGGATTATTTAAGGACTCTGCTGCATTATTTAAGGACTTTGCTGCATTATTTAAGGACTCTGCTGCATTATTTAAGGACTTTGTTGCATTATTTAAGGACTCTGCTGCATTATTTAATTACTTTGTTGCATTATTTAAGGACTCTGCTGCATTATTTAAGGACCCTGCTGCGGTATTTCAGTACTCTGCTGAATTATTTAAGGACTTTGCTGCATTATTTGTGGACTTTATTGCATTATTTAAGGACTCTGCTGCATTAGTTAAGGAATTTGCTGCATTATTTAAGGACTCTGCTGCATTATTTAATGACTTTGCTGCATTATTTAAGGACTCTGCTGCATTATTTAAGGACTTTGCTGCGGTATTTAAGGACTCTGCAGCATTATTTAATGACTTTGCTGCTTTATTTAAGGACTCTGCTGCATTATTTAAGGACTTTGCTGCATTATTTAAGGACTCTGATACGGTACTTAAGGACTCTGCTGCATTATTTAAGTACTTTGTTGCATTATTTAAGGACTCTGCTGCATTATTTAAGGACTTTGCTGCATTATTTAAGGACTCTGCTGCATTATTTAAGGACTTTGCTGCATTATTTAAGGACTCTGCTGCATTATTTAAGGACTTTGCTGCATTATTTAAGGACTCTGCTGCATTATTTAAGGACCTTGTTGCATTATTTAAGGACTCTGCTGCATTATTTAAGGACCCTGCTGCGGTATTTCAGTACTCTGCTGCATTATTTAAGGACTTTGCTGCATTATTTTTGGACTTTATTGCATTATTTAAAGACTTTGCTGCATTATTTAAGGAATTTGCTGCATTATTTAAGGACTTTGCTGGATTATTTAAGGACTTTGCTGCATTATTTAAGGACTTTATTGCATTATTTAAGGACTCTGCTGCATTATTTAAGGACTTTGTTGCATTATTTAAGGACTCTGCAGCATTATTTAATGACTTTGCTGCATTATTTAAGGACTTTGCTGCGGTATTTAAGGACTTTATTGCATTATTTAAGGACTGTTCTGCATTATTTAAGGACTTTGTTGCATTATTTAAGGACTCTGCTACAGTACTTAAGGACTCTGCTGCATTATTTAAGGACTTTGCTGCATTATTTAAGGACTCTGCTGCATTATTTAAGGACTTTGCTGCATTATTTAAGGACTCTGCTGCATTATTTAAGGACTTTGCTGCATTATTTAAGGACTCTGATATGGTACTTAAGAAATCTGCTGCATTATTTAAGTACTTTGTTGCATTATTTAAGGACTCTGCTGCATTATTTAAGGACTTTGTTGCATTATTTAAGGACTCTTCTGCATTATTTAAGGACTTTGTTGCATTATTTAAGGACTTTGCTGCATTATTTAAGGACTTTGCTGCATTATTTAAGGACTCTGCTGCATTATTTAAGGAATTTGCTCCATTATTTAAGGACTCTGCTGCATTATTTAATGACTTTGCTGCATTATTTAAGGACTCTGCTGCATTATTTAAGGACTTTGCTGCATTATTTAAGGACTCTGCTGCATTATTTAATGACTTTGCTGCATTATTTAAGGACTTTGCTGCGGTATTTAAGGACTTTATTGCATTATTTAAGGACTGTTCTGCATTATTTAAGGACTTTGTTGCATTATTTAAGGACTCTGCTACAGTACTTAAGGACTCTGCTGCATTATTTAAGTACTTTGTTGCATTATTTAAGGACTCTGCTGCATTATTTAAGGACTTTGCTGCATTATTTAAGGACTCTGCTGCATTATTTAAGGACTTTGCTGCATTATTTAAGGACTCTGCTGCATTATTTAAGGACTTTGCTACATTATTTAAGGACTCTGCTGCATTATTTAAGGACTTTGCTGCATTATTTAAGGACTCTGATATGGTACTTAAGAACTCTGCTGCATTATTTAAGTACTTTGTTGCATTATTTAAGGACTCTGCTGCATTATTTAAGGACTTTGTTGCATTATTTAAGGACTCTTCTGCATTATTTAAGGACTTTGTTGCATTATTTAAGGACTTTGCTGCATTATTTAAGGACTCTGCTGCATTATTTAAGGAATTTGCTGCATTATTTAAGGACTCTGCTGCATTATTTAATGACTTTGCTGCATTATTTAAGGACTCTGCTGCATTATTTAAGGACTTTGCTGCATTATTTAAGGACTCTGCTGCATTATTTAAGGAATTTGCTGCATTATTTAAGGACTCTGCTGCATTATTTAATGACTTTGCTGCATTATTTAAGGACTCTGCTGCATTATTTAAGGACTTTGCTGCAGTATTTAATGACTCTGCAGCATTATTTAATGACTTTGCTGCATTATTTAAGGACTCTGCTGCATTATTTAAGGACTTTGCTGCATTATTTAAGGACTCTGATACGGTACTTAAGAACTCTGCTGCATTATTTAAGTACTTTGTTGCATTATTTAAGGACTCTGCTGCATTATTTAAGGACTTTGTTGCATTATTTAAGGACTCTTCTGCATTATTTAAGGACCTTGTTGCATTATTTAAGGACTTTGCTGTATTATTTAAGGACTTTGCTGCATTATTTAAGGACTCTGCTGCATTATTTAAAGACTTGGCTGGATTATTTAAGGACTCTGCTGCATTATTTAAGGAATTTGCTTCATTATTTAAGGACTCTGCTGCATTATTTAAGGACTTTGTTGCGTTATTTAAGGACTCTGCTGCATTATTTAAGGACTTTGTTGCATTATTTAAGGACTCTGCTGCATTATATAAGGACTTTGCTGCATTATTTAAGGACTTTATTGTATTATTTAAGGACTGTTCTGCATTATTTAAGGACTTTGTTGCATTATTTAAGGACTCTGCTGCATTATTTAAGGAATTTGCTGCATTATTTAAGGACTCTGCTGCATTATTTAATGACTTGCTGCATTATTTAAGGACTCTGCTACGGTACTTAAGGACTCTGCTGCATTATTTAAGTACTTTGTTGCATTATTTAAGGACTCTGCTGCATTATTTAAGGACTTTGCTGAATTATTTAAGGACTCTGCTGCATTATTTAAGGACTTTGCTGCATTATTTAAGGACTCTGCTGCATTATTTAAGGACTTTGCTGCATTATTAAAGGACTTTCTTGCATTATTTAAGGACTCTGCTGCATTATTTAAGGAATTTGCTGCATTATTTAAGGACTCTGCTGCATTATTTAAGGACTTTGTTGCATTATTTAAGGACTCTGCTGCATTATTTAAGGACTTTGTTGCATTATTTAAGGACTCTGCTGCATTATTTAAGGACCCTGCTGCGGTATTTCAGTAATCTACTGCATTATTTAAGGACTTTGTTGCATTATTTAAGGACTCTGCTGCATTATTTAAGGACTTTGTTGCATTATTTAAGGACTCTGCTGCATTATTTAAGGACTTTGTTGCATTATTTAAGGACTCTGCTGCATTATTTAAGGACCCTGCTACGGTATTTCAGTAATCTACTGCATTATTTAAGGACTTTGTTGCATTATTTAAGGACTCTGCTGCATTATTTAAGGACCCTGCTGCGGTATTTCAGTACTCTGCTGCATTATTTAAGGACTCTGCTGCATTATTTATGGACTTTATTGTATTATTTAAAGACTTTGCTGAATTATTTAAGGAATTTGCTGCATTATTTAAGGACTTGGCTGGATTATTTAAGGACTCTGCTGCATTATTTAAGGACTTTGCTGCATTATTTAAGGACTCTGCTGCATTATTTAAGGACTTTGTTGCATTATTTAAGGACTCTGCTGCATTATTTAATTACTTTGTTGCATTATTTAAGGACTCTGCTGCATTATTTAAGGACCCTGCTGCGGTATTTCAGTACTCTGCTGAATTATTTAAGGACTTTGCTGCATTATTTGTGGACTTTATTGCATTATTTAAGGACTCTGCTGCATTAGTTAAGGAATTTGCTGCATTATTTAAGGACTCTGCTGCATTATTTAATGACTTTGCTGCATTATTTAAGGACTCTGCTGCATTATTTAAGGACTTTGCTGCGGTATTTAAGGACTCTGCAGCATTATTTAATGACTTTGCTGCTTTATTTAAGGACTCTGCTGCATTATTTAAGGACTTTGCTGCATTATTTAAGGACTCTGATACGGTACTTAAGGACTCTGCTGCATTATTTAAGTACTTTGTTGCATTATTTAAGGACTCTGCTGCATTATTTAAGGACTTTGCTGCATTATTTAAGGACTCTGCTGCATTATTTAAGGACTTTGCTGCATTATTTAAGGACTCTGCTGCATTATTTAAGGACTTTGCTGCATTATTTAAGGACTCTGCTGCATTATTTAAGGACCTTGTTGCATTATTTAAGGACTCTGCTGCATTATTTAAGGAACCTGCTGCGGTATTTCAGTACTCTGCTGCATTATTTAAGGACTTTGCTGCATTATTTTTGGACTTTATTGCATTATTTAAAGACTTTGCTGCATTATTTAAGGAATTTGCTGCATTATTTAAGGACTTTGCTGGATTATTTAAGGACTTTGCTGCATTATTTAAGGACTTTATTGCATTATTTAAGGACTCTGCTGCATTATTTAAGGACTTTGTTGCATTATTTAAGGACTCTGCAGCATTATTTAATGACTTTGCTGCATTATTTAAGGACTTTGCTGCGGTATTTAAGGACTTTATTGCATTATTTAAGGACTGTTCTGCATTATTTAAGGACTTTGTTGCATTATTTAAGGACTCTGCTACAGTACTTAAGGACTCTGCTGCATTATTTAAGGACTTTGCTGCATTATTTAAGGACTCTGCTGCATTATTTAAGGACTTTGCTGCATTATTTAAGGACTCTGCTGCATTATTTAAGGACTTTGCTGCATTATTTAAGGACTCTGATATGGTACTTAAGAAATCTGCTGCATTATTTAAGTACTTTGTTGCATTATTTAAGGACTCTGCTGCATTATTTAAGGACTTTGTTGCATTATTTAAGGACTCTTCTGCATTATTTAAGGACTTTGTTGCATTATTTAAGGACTTTGCTGCATTATTTAAGGACTTTGCTGCATTATTTAAGGACTCTGCTGCATTATTTAAGGAATTTGCTCCATTATTTAAGGACTCTGCTGCATTATTTAATGACTTTGCTGCATTATTTAAGGACTCTGCTGCATTATTTAAGGACTTTGCTGCATTATTTAAGGACTCTGCTGCATTATTTAATGACTTTGCTGCATTATTTAAGGACTTTGCTGCGGTATTTAAGGACTTTATTGCATTATTTAAGGACTGTTCTGCATTATTTAAGGACTTTGTTGCATTATTTAAGGACTCTGCTACAGTACTTAAGGACTCTGCTGCATTATTTAAGTACTTTGTTGCATTATTTAAGGACTCTGCTGCATTATTTAAGGACTTTGCTGCATTATTTAAGGACTCTGCTGCATTATTTAAGGACTTTGCTGCATTATTTAAGGACTCTGCTGCATTATTTAAGGACTTTGCTACATTATTTAAGGACTCTGCTGCATTATTTAAGGACTTTGCTGCATTATTTAAGGACTCTGATATGGTACTTAAGAACTCTGCTGCATTATTTAAGTACTTTGTTGCATTATTTAAGGACTCTGCTGCATTATTTAAGGACTTTGTTGCATTATTTAAGGACTCTTCTGCATTATTTAAGGACTTTGTTGCATTATTTAAGGACTTTGCTGCATTATTTAAGGACTCTGCTGCATTATTTAAGGAATTTGCTGCATTATTTAAGGACTCTGCTGCATTATTTAATGACTTTGCTGCATTATCTAAGGACTCTGCTGCATTATTTAAGGACTTTGCTGCATTATTTAAGGACTCTGCTGCATTATTTAAGGAATTTGCTGCATTATTTAAGGACTCTGCTGCATTATTTAATGACTTTGCTGCATTATTTAAGGACTCTGCTGCATTATTTAAGGACTTTGCTGCAGTATTTAATGACTCTGCAGCATTATTTAATGACTTTGCTGCATTATTTAAGGACTCTGCTGCATTATTTAAGGACTTTGCTGCATTATTTAAGGACTCTGATACGGTACTTAAGAACTCTGCTGCATTATTTAAGTACTTTGTTGCATTATTTAAGGACTCTGCTGCATTATTTAAGGACTTTGTTGCATTATTTAAGGACTCTTCTGCATTATTTAAGGACCTTGTTGCATTATTTAAGGACTTTGCTGTATTATTTAAGGACTTTGCTGCATTATTTAAGGACTCTGCTGCATTATTTAAAGACTTGGCTGGATTATTTAAGGACTCTGCTGCATTATTTAAGGAATTTGCTTCATTATTTAAGGACTCTGCTGCATTATTTAAGGACTTTGTTGCGTTATTTAAGGACTCTGCTGCATTATTTAAGGACTTTGTTGCATTATTTAAGGACTCTGCTGCATTATTTAAGTACTTTGTTGCATTATTTAAGGACTCTGCTGCATTATTTAAGGACTTTGCTGAATTATTTAAGGACTCTGCTGCATTATTTAAGGACTTTGCTGCATTATTTAAGGACTCTGCTGCATTATTTAAGGACTTTGCTGCATTATTTAAGGACTTTCTTGCATTATTTAAGGACTCTGCTGCATTATTTAAGGAATTTGCTGCATTATTTAAGGATTCTGCTGCATTATTTAAGGACTTTGTTGCATTATTTAAGGACTCTGCTGCATTATTTAAGGACTTTGTTGCATTATTTAAGGACTCTGCTGCATTATTTAAGGACCCTGCTGCGGTATTTCAGTAATCTACTGCATTATTTAAGGACTTTGTTGCATTATTTAAGGACTCTGCTGCATTATTTAAGGACTTTGTTGCATTATTTAAGGACTCTGCTGCATTATTTAAGGACTTTGTTGCATTATTTAAGGACTCTGCTGCATTATTTAAGGACCCTGCTACGGTATTTCAGTAATCTACTGCATTATTTAAGGACTTTGTTGCATTATTTAAGGACTCTGCTGCATTATTTAAGGACCCTGCTGCGGTATTTCAGTACTCTGCTGCATTATTTAAGGACTCTGCTGCATTATTTATGGACTTTATTGTATTATTTAAAGACTTTGCTGAATTATTTAAGGAATTTGCTGCATTATTTAAGGACTTGGCTGGATTATTTAAGGACTCTGCTGCATTATTTAAGGACTTTGCTGCATTATTTAAGGACTCTGCTGCATTATTTAAGGACTTTGTTGCATTATTTAAGGACTCTGCTGCATTATTTAATTACTTTGTTGCATTATTTAAGGACTCTGCTGCATTATTTAAGGACCCTGCTGCGGTATTTCAGTACTCTGCTGAATTATTTAAGGACTTTGCTGCATTATTTGTGGACTTTATTGCATTATTTAAGGACTCTGCTGCATTAGTTAAGGAATTTGCTGCATTATTTAAGGACTCTGCTGCATTATTTAATGACTTTGCTGCATTATTTAAGGACTCTGCTGCATTATTTAAGGACTTTGCTGCGGTATTTAAGGACTCTGCAGCATTATTTAATGACTTTGCTGCTTTATTTAAGGACTCTGCTGCATTATTTAAGGACTTTGCTGCATTATTTAAGGACTCTGATACGGTACTTAAGGACTCTGCTGCATTATTTAAGTACTTTGTTGCATTATTTAAGGACTCTGCTGCATTATTTAAGGACTTTGCTGCATTATTTAAGGACTCTGCTGCATTATTTAAGGACTTTGCTGCATTATTTAAGGACTCTGCTGCATTATTTAAGGACTTTGCTGCATTATTTAAGGACTCTGCTGCATTATTTAAGGACCTTGTTGCATTATTTAAGGACTCTGCTGCATTATTTAAGGACCCTGCTGCGGTATTTCAGTACTCTGCTGCATTATTTAAGGACTTTGCTGCATTATTTTTGTACTTTATTGCATTATTTAAAGACTTTGCTGCATTATTTAAGGAATTTGCTGCATTATTTAAGGACTTTGCTGGATTATTTAAGGACTTTGCTGCATTATTTAAGGACTTTATTGCATTATTTAAGGACTCTGCTGCATTATTTAAGGACTTTGTTGCATTATTTAAGGACTCTGCAGCATTATTTAATGACTTTGCTGCATTATTTAAGGACTTTGCTGCGGTATTTAAGGACTTTATTGCATTATTTAAGGACTGTTCTGCATTATTTAAGGACTTTGTTGCATTATTTAAGGACTCTGCTACAGTACTTAAGGACTCTGCTGCATTATTTAAGGACTTTGCTGCATTATTTAAGGACTCTGCTGCATTATTTAAGGACTTTGCTGCATTATTTAAGGACTCTGCTGCATTATTTAAGGACTTTGCTGCATTATTTAAGGACTCTGATATGGTACTTAAGAAATCTGCTGCATTATTTAAGTACTTTGTTGCATTATTTAAGGACTCTGCTGCATTATTTAAGGACTTTGTTGCATTATTTAAGGACTCTTCTGCATTATTTAAGGACTTTGTTGCATTATTTAAGGACTTTGCTGCATTATTTAAGGACTTTGTTGCATTATTTAAGGACTCTGCTGCATTATTTAAGGACTTTGTTGCATTATTTAAGGACTCTGCTGCATTATTTAAGGACCCTGCTGCGGTATTTCAGTAATCTACTGCATTATTTAAGGACTTTGTTGCATTATTTAAGGACTCTGCTGCATTATTTAAGGACTTTGTTGCATTATTTAAGGACTCTGCTGCATTATTTAAGGACTTTGTTGCATTATTTAAGGACTCTGCTGCATTATTTAAGGACCCTGCTACGGTATTTCAGTAATCTACTGCATTATTTAAGGACTTTGTTGCATTATTTAAGGACTCTGCTGCATTATTTAAGGACCCTGCTGCGGTATTTCAGTACTCTGCTGCATTATTTAAGGACTCTGCTGCATTATTTATGGACTTTATTGTATTATTTAAAGACTTTGCTGAATTATTTAAGGAATTTGCTGCATTATTTAAGGACTTGGCTGGATTATTTAAGGACTCTGCTGCATTATTTAAGGACTTTGCTGCATTATTTAAGGACTCTGCTGCATTATTTAAGGACTTTGTTGCATTATTTAAGGACTCTGCTGCATTATTTAATTACTTTGTTGCATTATTTAAGGACTCTGCTGCATTATTTAAGGACCCTGCTGCGGTATTTCAGTACTCTGCTGAATTATTTAAGGACTTTGCTGCATTATTTGTGGACTTTATTGCATTATTTAAGGACTCTGCTGCATTAGTTAAGGAATTTGCTGCATTATTTAAGGACTCTGCTGCATTATTTAATGACTTTGCTGCATTATTTAAGGACTCTGCTGCATTATTTAAGGACTTTGCTGCGGTATTTAAGGACTCTGCAGCATTATTTAATGACTTTGCTGCTTTATTTAAGGACTCTGCTGCATTATTTAAGGACTTTGCTGCATTATTTAAGGACTCTGATACGGTACTTAAGGACTCTGCTGCATTATTTAAGTACTTTGTTGCATTATTTAAGGACTCTGCTGCATTATTTAAGGACTTTGCTGCATTATTTAAGGACTCTGCTGCATTATTTAAGGACTTTGCTGCATTATTTAAGGACTCTGCTGCATTATTTAAGGACTTTGCTGCATTATTTAAGGACTCTGCTGCATTATTTAAGGACCTTGTTGCATTATTTAAGGACTCTGCTGCATTATTTAAGGAACCTGCTGCGGTATTTCAGTACTCTGCTGCATTATTTAAGGACTTTGCTGCATTATTTTTGGACTTTATTGCATTATTTAAAGACTTTGCTGCATTATTTAAGGAATTTGCTGCATTATTTAAGGACTTTGCTGGATTATTTAAGGACTTTGCTGCATTATTTAAGGACTTTATTGCATTATTTAAGGACTCTGCTGCATTATTTAAGGACTTTGTTGCATTATTTAAGGACTCTGCAGCATTATTTAATGACTTTGCTGCATTATTTAAGGACTTTGCTGCGGTATTTAAGGACTTTATTGCATTATTTAAGGACTGTTCTGCATTATTTAAGGACTTTGTTGCATTATTTAAGGACTCTGCTACAGTACTTAAGGACTCTGCTGCATTATTTAAGGACTTTGCTGCATTATTTAAGGACTCTGCTGCATTATTTAAGGACTTTGCTGCATTATTTAAGGACTCTGCTGCATTATTTAAGGACTTTGCTGCATTATTTAAGGACTCTGATATGGTACTTAAGAAATCTGCTGCATTATTTAAGTACTTTGTTGCATTATTTAAGGACTCTGCTGCATTATTTAAGGACTTTGTTGCATTATTTAAGGACTCTTCTGCATTATTTAAGGACTTTGTTGCATTATTTAAGGACTTTGCTGCATTATTTAAGGACTTTGCTGCATTATTTAAGGACTCTGCTGCATTATTTAAGGAATTTGCTCCATTATTTAAGGACTCTGCTGCATTATTTAATGACTTTGCTGCATTATTTAAGGACTCTGCTGCATTATTTAAGGACTTTGCTGCATTATTTAAGGACTCTGCTGCATTATTTAATGACTTTGCTGCATTATTTAAGGACTTTGCTGCGGTATTTAAGGACTTTATTGCATTATTTAAGGACTGTTCTGCATTATATAAGGACTTTGTTGCATTATTTAAGGACTCTGCTACAGTACTTAAGGACTCTGCTGCATTATTTAAGTACTTTGTTGCATTATTTAAGGACTCTGCTGCATTATTTAAGGACTTTGCTGCATTATTTAAGGACTCTGCTGCATTATTTAAGGACTTTGCTGCATTATTTAAGGACTCTGCTGCATTATTTAAGGACTTTGCTACATTATTTAAGGACTCTGCTGCATTATTTAAGGACTTTGCTGCATTATTTAAGGACTCTGATATGGTACTTAAGAACTCTGCTGCATTATTTAAGTACTTTGTTGCATTATTTAAGGACTCTGCTGCATTATTTAAGGACTTTGTTGCATTATTTAAGGACTCTTCTGCATTATTTAAGGACTTTGTTGCATTATTTAAGGACTTTGCTGCATTATTTAAGGACTCTGCTGCATTATTTAAGGAATTTGCTGCATTATTTAAGGACTCTGCTGCATTATTTAATGACTTTGCTGCATTATCTAAGGACTCTGCTGCATTATTTAAGGACTTTGCTGCATTATTTAAGGACTCTGCTGCATTATTTAAGGAATTTGCTGCATTATTTAAGGACTCTGCTGCATTATTTAATGACTTTGCTGCATTATTTAAGGACTCTGCTGCATTATTTAAGGACTTTGCTGCAGTATTTAATGACTCTGCAGCATTATTTAATGACTTTGCTGCATTATTTAAGGACTCTGCTGCATTATTTAAGGACTTTGCTGCATTATTTAAGGACTCTGATACGGTACTTAAGAACTCTGCTGCATTATTTAAGTACTTTGTTGCATTATTTAAGGACTCTGCTGCATTATTTAAGGACTTTGTTGCATTATTTAAGGACTCTTCTGCATTATTTAAGGACCTTGTTGCATTATTTAAGGACTTTGCTGTATTATTTAAGGACTTTGCTGCATTATTTAAGGACTCTGCTGCATTATTTAAAGACTTGGCTGGATTATTTAAGGACTCTGCTGCATTATTTAAGGAATTTGCTTCATTATTTAAGGACTCTGCTGCATTATTTAAGGACTTTGTTGCGTTATTTAAGGACTCTGCTGCATTATTTAAGGACTTTGTTGCATTATTTAAGGACTCTGCTGCATTATTTAAGTACTTTGTTGCATTATTTAAGGACTCTGCTGCATTATTTAAGGACTTTGCTGAATTATTTAAGGACTCTGCTGCATTATTTAAGGACTTTGCTGCATTATTTAAGGACTCTGCTGCATTATTTAAGGACTTTGCTGCATTATTTAAGGACTTTCTTGCATTATTTAAGGACTCTGCTGCATTATTTAAGGAATTTGCTGCATTATTTAAGGATTCTGCTGCATTATTTAAGGACTTTGTTGCATTATTTAAGGACTCTGCTGCATTATTTAAGGACTTTGTTGCATTATTTAAGGACTCTGCTGCATTATTTAAGGACCCTGCTGCGGTATTTCAGTAATCTACTGCATTATTTAAGGACTTTGTTGCATTATTTAAGGACTCTGCTGCATTATTTAAGGACTTTGTTGCATTATTTAAGGACTCTGCTGCATTATTTAAGGACTTTGTTGCATTATTTAAGGACTCTGCTGCATTATTTAAGGACCCTGCTACGGTATTTCAGTAATCTACTGCATTATTTAAGGACTTTGTTGCATTATTTAAGGACTCTGCTGCATTATTTAAGGACCCTGCTGCGGTATTTCAGTACTCTGCTGCATTATTTAAGGACTCTGCTGCATTATTTATGGACTTTATTGTATTATTTAAAGACTTTGCTGAATTATTTAAGGAATTTGCTGCATTATTTAAGGACTTGGCTGGATTATTTAAGGACTCTGCTGCATTATTTAAGGACTTTGCTGCATTATTTAAGGACTCTGCTGCATTATTTAAGGACTTTGTTGCATTATTTAAGGACTCTGCTGCATTATTTAATTACTTTGTTGCATTATTTAAGGACTCTGCTGCATTATTTAAGGACCCTGCTGCGGTATTTCAGTACTCTGCTGAATTATTTAAGGACTTTGCTGCATTATTTGTGGACTTTATTGCATTATTTAAGGACTCTGCTGCATTAGTTAAGGAATTTGCTGCATTATTTAAGGACTCTGCTGCATTATTTAATGACTTTGCTGCATTATTTAAGGACTCTGCTGCATTATTTAAGGACTTTGCTGCGGTATTTAAGGACTCTGCAGCATTATTTAATGACTTTGCTGCTTTATTTAAGGACTCTGCTGCATTATTTAAGGACTTTGCTGCATTATTTAAGGACTCTGATACGGTACTTAAGGACTCTGCTGCATTATTTAAGTACTTTGTTGCATTATTTAAGGACTCTGCTGCATTATTTAAGGACTTTGCTGCATTATTTAAGGACTCTGCTGCATTATTTAAGGACTTTGCTGCATTATTTAAGGACTCTGCTGCATTATTTAAGGACTTTGCTGCATTATTTAAGGACTCTGCTGCATTATTTAAGGACCTTGTTGCATTATTTAAGGACTCTGCTGCATTATTTAAGGACCCTGCTGCGGTATTTCAGTACTCTGCTGCATTATTTAAGGACTTTGCTGCATTATTTTTGTACTTTATTGCATTATTTAAAGACTTTGCTGCATTATTTAAGGAATTTGCTGCATTATTTAAGGACTTTGCTGGATTATTTAAGGACTTTGCTGCATTATTTAAGGACTTTATTGCATTATTTAAGGACTCTGCTGCATTATTTAAGGACTTTGTTGCATTATTTAAGGACTCTGCAGCATTATTTAATGACTTTGCTGCATTATTTAAGGACTTTGCTGCGGTATTTAAGGACTTTATTGCATTATTTAAGGACTGTTCTGCATTATTTAAGGACTTTGTTGCATTATTTAAGGACTCTGCTACAGTACTTAAGGACTCTGCTGCATTATTTAAGGACTTTGCTGCATTATTTAAGGACTCTGCTGCATTATTTAAGGACTTTGCTGCATTATTTAAGGACTCTGCTGCATTATTTAAGGACTTTGCTGCATTATTTAAGGACTCTGATATGGTACTTAAGAAATCTGCTGCATTATTTAAGTACTTTGTTGCATTATTTAAGGACTCTGCTGCATTATTTAAGGACTTTGTTGCATTATTTAAGGACTCTTCTGCATTATTTAAGGACTTTGTTGCATTATTTAAGGACTTTGCTGCATTATTTAAGGACTTTGCTGCATTATTTAAGGACTCTGCTGCATTATTTAAGGAATTTGCTCCATTATTTAAGGACTCTGCTGCATTATTTAATGACTTTGCTGCATTATTTAAGGACTCTGCTGCATTATTTAAGGACTTTGCTGCATTATTTAAGGACTCTGCTGCATTATTTAATGACTTTGCTGCATTATTTAAGGACTTTGCTGCGGTATTTAAGGACTTTATTGCATTATTTAAGGACTGTTCTGCATTATTTAAGGACTTTGTTGCATTATTTAAGGACTCTGCTACAGTACTTAAGGACTCTGCTGCATTATTTAAGTACTTTGTTGCATTATTTAAGGACTCTGCTGCATTATTTAAGGACTTTGCTGCATTATTTAAGGACTCTGCTGCATTATTTAAGGACTTTGCTGCATTATTTAAGGACTCTGCTGCATTATTTAAGGACTTTGCTACATTATTTAAGGACTCTGCTGCATTATTTAAGGACTTTGCTGCATTATTTAAGGACTCTGATATGGTACTTAAGAACTCTGCTGCATTATTTAAGTACTTTGTTGCATTATTTAAGGACTCTGCTGCATTATTTAAGGACTTTGTTGCATTATTTAAGGACTCTTCTGCATTATTTAAGGACTTTGTTGCATTATTTAAGGACTTTGCTGCATTATTTAAGGACTCTGCTGCATTATTTAAGGAATTTGCTGCATTATTTAAGGACTCTGCTGCATTATTTAATGACTTTGCTGCATTATCTAAGGACTCTGCTGCATTATTTAAGGACTTTGCTGCATTATTTAAGGACTCTGCTGCATTATTTAAGGAATTTGCTGCATTATTTAAGGACTCTGCTGCATTATTTAATGACTTTGCTGCATTATTTAAGGACTCTGCTGCATTACTTAAGGACTTTGCTGCAGTATTTAATGACTCTGCAGCATTATTTAATGACTTTGCTGCATTATTTAAGGACTCTGCTGCATTATTTAAGGACTTTGCTGCATTATTTAAGGACTCTGATACGGTACTTAAGAACTCTGCTGCATTATTTAAGTACTTTGTTGCATTATTTAAGGACTCTGCTGCATTATTTAAGGACTTTGTTGCATTATTTAAGGACTCTTCTGCATTATTTAAGGACCTTGTTGCATTATTTAAGGACTTTGCTGTATTATTTAAGGACTTTGCTGCATTATTTAAGGACTCTGCTGCATTATTTAAAGACTTGGCTGGATTATTTAAGGACTCTGCTGCATTATTTAAGGAATTTGCTTCATTATTTAAGGACTCTGCTGCATTATTTAAGGACTTTGTTGCGTTATTTAAGGACTCTGCTGCATTATTTAAGGACTTTGTTGCATTATTTAAGGACTCTGCTGCATTATTTAAGTACTTTGTTGCATTATTTAAGGACTCTGCTGCATTATTTAAGGACTTTGCTGAATTATTTAAGGACTCTGCTGCATTATTTAAGGACTTTGCTGCATTATTTAAGGACTCTGCTGCATTATTTAAGGACTTTGCTGCATTATTTAAGGACTTTCTTGCATTATTTAAGGACTCTGCTGCATTATTTAAGGAATTTGCTGCATTATTTAAGGACTCTGCTGCATTATTTAAGGACTTTGTTGCATTATTTAAGGACTCTGCTGCATTATTTAAGGACTTTGTTGCATTATTTAAGGACTCTGCTGCATTATTTAAGGACCCTGCTGCGGTATTTCAGTAATCTACTGCATTATTTAAGGACTTTGTTGCATTATTTAAGGACTCTGCTGCATTATTTAAGGACTTTGTTGCATTATTTAAGGACTCTGCTGCATTATTTAAGGACTTTGTTGCATTATTTAAGGACTCTGCTGCATTATTTAAGGACCCTGCTACGGTATTTCAGTAATCTACTGCATTATTTAAGGTCTTTGTTGCATTATTTAAGGACTCTGCTGCATTATTTAAGGACCCTGCTGCGGTATTTCAGTACTCTGCTGCATTATTTAAGGACTCTGCTGCATTATTTATGGACTTTATTGTATTATTTAAAGACTTTGCTGAATTATTTAAGGAATTTGCTGCATTATTTAAGGACTTGGCTGGATTATTTAAGGACTCTGCTGCATTATTTAAGGACTTTGCTGCATTATTTAAGGACTCTGCTGCATTATTTAAGGACTTTGTTGCATTATTTAAGGACTCTGCTGCATTATTTAATTACTTTGTTGCATTATTTAAGGACTCTGCTGCATTATTTAAGGACCCTGCTGCGGTATTTCAGTACTCTGCTGAATTATTTAAGGACTTTGCTGCATTATTTGTGGACTTTATTGCATTATTTAAGGACTCTGCTGCATTAGTTAAGGAATTTGCTGCATTATTTAAGGACTCTGCTGCATTATTTAATGACTTTGCTGCATTATTTAAGGACTCTGCTGCATTATTTAAGGACTTTGCTGCATTATTTAAGGACTCTGCTGCATTATTTAAGGACTTTGTTGCATTATTTAAGGACTCTGCTGCATTATTTAATTACTTTGTTGCATTATTTAAGGACTCTGCTGCATTATTTAAGGACCCTGCTGCGGTATTTCAGTACTCTGCTGAATTATTTAAGGACTTTGCTGCATTATTTGTGGACTTTATTGCATTATTTAAGGACTCTGCTGCATTAGTTAAGGAATTTGCTGCATTATTTAAGGACTCTGCTGCATTATTTAATGACTTTGCTGCATTATTTAAGGACTCTGCTGCATTATTTAAGGACTTTGCTGCGGTATTTAAGGACTCTGCAGCATTATTTAATGACTTTGCTGCTTTATTTAAGGACTCTGCTGCATTATTTAAGGACTTTGCTGCATTATTTAAGGACTCTGATACGGTACTTAAGGACTCTGCTGCATTATTTAAGTACTTTGTTGCATTATTTAAGGACTCTGCTGCATTATTTAAGGACTTTGCTGCATTATTTAAGGACTCTGCTGCATTATTTAAGGACTTTGCTGCATTATTTAAGGACTCTGCTGCATTATTTAAGGACTTTGCTGCATTATTTAAGGACTCTGCTGCATTATTTAAGGACCTTGTTGCATTATTTAAGGACTCTGCTGCATTATTTAAGGACCCTGCTGCGGTATTTCAGTACTCTGCTGCATTATTTAAGGACTTTGCTGCATTATTTTTGTACTTTATTGCATTATTTAAAGACTTTGCTGCATTATTTAAGGAATTTGCTGCATTATTTAAGGACTTTGCTGGATTATTTAAGGACTTTGCTGCATTATTTAAGGACTTTATTGCATTATTTAAGGACTCTGCTGCATTATTTAAGGACTTTGTTGCATTATTTAAGGACTCTGCAGCATTATTTAATGACTTTGCTGCATTATTTAAGGACTTTGCTGCGGTATTTAAGGACTTTATTGCATTATTTAAGGACTGTTCTGCATTATTTAAGGACTTTGTTGCATTATTTAAGGACTCTGCTACAGTACTTAAGGACTCTGCTGCATTATTTAAGGACTTTGCTGCATTATTTAAGGACTCTGCTGCATTATTTAAGGACTTTGCTGCATTATTTAAGGACTCTGCTGCATTATTTAAGGACTTTGCTGCATTATTTAAGGACTCTGATATGGTACTTAAGAAATCTGCTGCATTATTTAAGTACTTTGTTGCATTATTTAAGGACTCTGCTGCATTATTTAAGGACTTTGTTGCATTATTTAAGGACTCTTCTGCATTATTTAAGGACTTTGTTGCATTATTTAAGGACTTTGCTGCATTATTTAAGGACTTTGCTGCATTATTTAAGGACTCTGCTGCATTATTTAAGGAATTTGCTCCATTATTTAAGGACTCTGCTGCATTATTTAATGACTTTGCTGCATTATTTAAGGACTCTGCTGCATTATTTAAGGACTTTGCTGCATTATTTAAGGACTCTGCTGCATTATTTAATGACTTTGCTGCATTATTTAAGGACTTTGCTGCGGTATTTAAGGACTTTATTGCATTATTTAAGGACTGTTCTGCATTATTTAAGGACTTTGTTGCATTATTTAAGGACTCTGCTACAGTACTTAAGGACTCTGCTGCATTATTTAAGTACTTTGTTGCATTATTTAAGGACTCTGCTGCATTATTTAAGGACTTTGCTGCATTATTTAAGGACTCTGCTGCATTATTTAAGGACTTTGCTGCATTATTTAAGGACTCTGCTGCATTATTTAAGGACTTTGCTACATTATTTAAGGACTCTGCTGCATTATTTAAGGACTTTGCTGCATTATTTAAGGACTCTGATATGGTACTTAAGAACTCTGCTGCATTATTTAAGTACTTTGTTGCATTATTTAAGGACTCTGCTGCATTATTTAAGGACTTTGTTGCATTATTTAAGGACTCTTCTGCATTATTTAAGGACTTTGTTGCATTATTTAAGGACTTTGCTGCATTATTTAAGGACTCTGCTGCATTATTTAAGGAATTTGCTGCATTATTTAAGGACTCTGCTGCATTATTTAATGACTTTGCTGCATTATTTAAGGACTCTGCTGCATTACTTAAGGACTTTGCTGCAGTATTTAATGACTCTGCAGCATTATTTAATGACTTTGCTGCATTATTTAAGGACTCTGCTGCATTATTTAAGGACTTTGCTGCATTATTTAAGGACTCTGATACGGTACTTAAGAACTCTGCTGCATTATTTAAGTACTTTGTTGCATTATTTAAGGACTCTGCTGCATTATTTAAGGACTTTGTTGCATTATTTAAGGACTCTTCTGCATTATTTAAGGACCTTGTTGCATTATTTAAGGACTTTGCTGTATTATTTAAGGACTTTGCTGCATTATTTAAGGACTCTGCTGCATTATTTAAAGACTTTGCTGAATTATTTAAGGACTCTGCTGCATTATTTAAGGACTTTGCTGCATTATTTAAGGACTCTGCTGCATTATTTAAGGACTTTGCTGCATTATTTAAGGACTTTCTTGCATTATTTAAGGACTCTGCTGCATTATTTAAGGAATTTGCTGCATTATTTAAGGACTCTGCTGCATTATTTAAGGACTTTGTTGCATTATTTAAGGACTCTGCTGCATTATTTAAGGACTTTGTTGCATTATTTAAGGACTCTGCTGCATTATTTAAGGACCCTGCTGCGGTATTTCAGTAATCTACTGCATTATTTAAGGACTTTGTTGCATTATTTAAGGACTCTGCTGCATTATTTAAGGACTTTGTTGCATTATTTAAGGACTCTGCTGCATTATTTAAGGACTTTGTTGCATTATTTAAGGACTCTGCTGCATTATTTAAGGACCCTGCTACGGTATTTCAGTAATCTACTGCATTATTTAAGGACTTTGTTGCATTATTTAAGGACTCTGCTGCATTATTTAAGGACCCTGCTGCGGTATTTCAGTACTCTGCTGCATTATTTAAGGACTCTGCTGCATTATTTATGGACTTTATTGTATTATTTAAAGACTTTGCTGAATTATTTAAGGAATTTGCTGCATTATTTAAGGACTTGGCTGGATTATTTAAGGACTCTGCTGCATTATTTAAGGACTTTGCTGCATTATTTAAGGACTCTGCTGCATTATTTAAGGACTTTGTTGCATTATTTAAGGACTCTGCTGCATTATTTAATTACTTTGTTGCATTATTTAAGGACTCTGCTGCATTATTTAAGGACCCTGCTGCGGTATTTCAGTACTCTGCTGAATTATTTAAGGACTTTGCTGCATTATTTGTGGACTTTATTGCATTATTTAAGGACTCTGCTGCATTAGTTAAGGAATTTGCTGCATTATTTAAGGACTCTGCTGCATTATTTAATGACTTTGCTGCATTATTTAAGGACTCTGCTGCATTATTTAAGGACTTTGCTGCGGTATTTAAGGACTCTGCAGCATTATTTAATGACTTTGCTGCTTTATTTAAGGACTCTGCTGCATTATTTAAGGACTTTGCTGCATTATTTAATGACTCTGATACGGTACTTAAGGACTCTGCTGCATTATTTAAGTACTTTGTTGCATTATTTAAGGACTCTGCTGCATTATTTAAGGACTTTGCTGCATTATTTAAGGACTCTGCTGCATTATTTAAGGACTTTGCTGCATTATTTAAGGACTCTGCTGCATTATTTAAGGACTTTGCTGCATTATTTAAGGACTCTGCTGCATTATTTAAGGACCTTGTTGCATTATTTAAGGACTCTGCTGCATTATTTAAGGACCCTGCTGCGGTATTTCAGTACTCTGCTGCATTATTTAAGGACTTTGCTGCATTATTTTTGGACTTTATTGCATTATTTAAAGACTTTGCTGCATTATTTAAGGAATTTGCTGCATTATTTAAGGACTTTGCTGGATTATTTAAGGACTTTGCTGCATTATTTAAGGACTTTATTGCATTATTTAAGGACTCTGCTGCATTATTTAAGGACTTTGTTGCATTATTTAAGGACTCTGCAGCATTATTTAATGACTTTGCTGCATTATTTAAGGACTTTGCTGCGGTATTTAAGGACTTTATTGCATTATTTAAGGACTGTTCTGCATTATTTAAGGACTTTGTTGCATTATTTAAGGACTCTGCTACAGTACTTAAGGACTCTGCTGCATTATTTATGGACTTTATTGTATTATTTAAAGACTTTGCTGAATTATTTAAGGAATTTGCTGCATTATTTAAGGACTTGGCTGGATTATTTAAGGACTCTGCTGCATTATTTAAGGACTTTGCTGGATTATTTAAGGACTTTGCTGCATTATTTAAGGACTTTATTGCATTATTTAAGGACTCTGCTGCATTATTTAAGGACTTTGTTGCATTATTTAAGGACTCTGCAGCATTATTTAATGACTTTGCTGCATTATTTAAGGACTTTGCTGCGGTATTTAAGGACTTTATTGCATTATTTAAGGACTGTTCTGCATTATTTAAGGACTTTGTTGCATTATTTAAGGACTCTGCTACAGTACTTAAGGACTCTGCTGCATTATTTAAGGACTTTGCTGCATTATTTAAGGACTCTGCTGCATTATTTAAGGACTTTGCTGCATTATTTAAGGACTCTGCTGCATTATTTAAGGACTTTGCTGCATTATTTAAGGACTCTGATATGGTACTTAAGAACTCTGCTGCATTATTTAAGTACTTTGTTGCATTATTTAAGGACTCTGCTGCATTATTTAAGGACTTTGTTGCATTATTTAAGGACTCTTCTGCATTATTTAAGGACTTTGTTGCATTATTTAAGGACTTTGCTGCATTATTTAAGGACTTTGCTGCATTATTTAAGGACTCTGCTGCATTATTTAAGGAATTTGCTCCATTATTTAAGGACTCTGCTGCATTATTTAATGACTTTGCTGCATTATTTAAGGACTCTGCTGCATTATTTAAGGACTTTGCTGCATTATTTAAGGACTCTGCTGCATTATTTAATGACTTTGCTGCATTATTTAAGGACTTTGCTGCGGTATTTAAGGACTTTATTGCATTATTTAAGGACTGTTCTGCATTATTTAAGGACTTTGTTGCATTATTTAAGGACTCTGCTACAGTACTTAAGGACTCTGCTGCATTATTTAAGTACTTTGTTGCATTATTTAAGGACTCTGCTGCATTATTTAAGGACTTTGCTGCATTATTTAAGGACTCTGCTGCATTATTTAAGGACTTTGCTGCATTATTTAAGGACTCTGCTGCATTATTTAAGGACTTTGCTGCATTATTTAAGGACTCTGATATGGTACTTAAGAACTCTGCTGCATTATTTAAGTACTTTGTTGCATTATTTAAGGACTCTGCTGCATTATTTAAGGACTTTGTTGCATTATTTAAGCACTCTTCTGCATTATTTAAGGACTTTGTTGCATTATTTAAGGACTTTGCTGCATTATTTAAGGACTCTGCTGCATTATTTAAGGAATTTGCTTCATTATTTAAGGACTCTGCTGCATTATTTAATGACTTTGCTGCATTATTTAAGGACTCTGCTGCATTATTTAAGGACTTTGCTGCATTATTTAAGGACTCTGCTGCATTATTTAAGGAATTTGCTGCATTATTTAAGGACTCTGCTGCATTATTTAATGACTTTGCTGCATTATTTAAGGACTCTGCTGCATTATTTAAGGACTTTGCTGCGGTATTTAATGACTCTGCAGCATTATTTAATGACTTTGCTGCATTATTTAAGGACTCTGCTGCATTATTTAAGGACTTTGCTGCATTATTTAAGGACTCTGATACGGTACTTAAGAACTCTGCTGCATTATTTAAGTACTTTGTTGCATTATTTAAGGACTCTGCTGCATTATTTAAGGACTTTGTTGCATTATTTAAGGACTCTTCTGCATTATTTAAGGACTTTGTTGCATTATTTAAGGACTTTGCTGCATTATTTAAGGACTTTGCTGCATTATTTAAGGACTCTGCTGCATTATTTAAAGACTTGGCTGGATTATTTAAGGACTCTGCTGCATTATTTAAGGAATTTGCTTCATTATTTAAGGACTCTGCTGCATTATTTAAGGACTTTGTTGCGTTATTTAAGGACTCTGCTGCATTATTTAAGGACTTTGCTGCATTATTTAAGGACTCTGCTGCATTATTTAAGGACTTTATTGCATTATTTAAGGACTGTTCTGCATTATTTAAGGACTTTGTTGCATTATTTAAGGACTCTGCTGCATTATTTAAGGAATTTGCTGCATTATTTAAGGACTCTGCTGCATTATTTAATGACTTGCTGCATTATTTAAGGACTCTGCTACGGTACTTAAGGACTCTGCTGCATTATTTAAGTACTTTGTTGCATTATTTAAGGACTCTGCTGCATTATTTAAGGACTTTGCTGCATTATTTAAGGACTCTGCTGCATTATTTAAGGACTTTGCTGCATTATTTAAGGACTTTCTTGCATTATTTAAGGACTCTGCTGCATTATTTAAGGAATTTGCTGCATTATTTAAGGACTCTGCTGCATTATTTAAGGACTTTGTTGCTTTATTTAAGGACTCTGCTGCATTATTTAAGGACTTTGTTGCATTATTTAAGGACTCTGCTGCATTATTTAAGGACCCTGCTACGGTATTTCAGTAATCTACTGCATTATTTAAGGACTTTGTTGCATTATTTAAGGACTCTGCTGCATTATTTAAGGACTTTGCTGCATTATTTAAGGACTCTGCTGCATTATTTAAGGACTTTGCTGCATTATTTAAGGACTCTGCTGCATTATTTAAGGACTTTGCTGCATTATTTAAGGACTCTGCTGCATTATTTAAGGACCTTGTTGCATTATTTAAGGACTCTGCTGCATTATTTAAGGACCCTGCTGCGGTATTTCAGTACTCTGCTGCATTATTTAAGGACTTTGCTGCATTATTTTTGGACTTTATTGCATTATTTAAAGACTTTGCTGCATTATTTAAGGAATTTGCTGCATTATTTAAGGACTTTGCTGGATTATTTAAGGACTTTGCTGCATTATTTAAGGACTTTATTGCATTATTTAAGGACTCTGCTGCATTATTTAAGGACTTTGTTGCATTATTTAAGGACTCTGCAGCATTATTTAATGACTTTGCTGCATTATTTAAGGACTTTGCTGCGGTATTTAAGGACTTTATTGCATTATTTAAGGACTGTTCTGCATTATTTAAGGACTTTGTTGCATTATTTAAGGACTCTGCTACAGTACTTAAGGACTCTGCTGCATTATTTATGGACTTTATTGTATTATTTAAAGACTTTGCTGAATTATTTAAGGAATTTGCTGCATTATTTAAGGACTTGGCTGGATTATTTAAGGACTCTGCTGCATTATTTAAGGACTTTGCTGGATTATTTAAGGACTTTGCTGCATTATTTAAGGACTTTATTGCATTATTTAAGGACTCTGCTGCATTATTTAAGGACTTTGTTGCATTATTTAAGGACTCTGCAGCATTATTTAATGACTTTGCTGCATTATTTAAGGACTTTGCTGCGGTATTTAAGGACTTTATTGCATTATTTAAGGACTGTTCTGCATTATTTAAGGACTTTGTTGCATTATTTAAGGACTCTGCTACAGTACTTAAGGACTCTGCTGCATTATTTAAGGACTTTGCTGCATTATTTAAGGACTCTGCTGCATTATTTAAGGACTTTGCTGCATTATTTAAGGACTCTGCTGCATTATTTAAGGACTTTGCTGCATTATTTAAGGACTCTGATATGGTACTTAAGAACTCTGCTGCATTATTTAAGTACTTTGTTGCATTATTTAAGGACTCTGCTGCATTATTTAAGGACTTTGTTGCATTATTTAAGGACTCTTCTGCATTATTTAAGGACTTTGTTGCATTATTTAAGGACTTTGCTGCATTATTTAAGGACTTTGCTGCATTATTTAAGGACTCTGCTGCATTATTTAAGGAATTTGCTCCATTATTTAAGGACTCTGCTGCATTATTTAATGACTTTGCTGCATTATTTAAGGACTCTGCTGCATTATTTAAGGACTTTGCTGCATTATTTAAGGACTCTGCTGCATTATTTAATGACTTTGCTGCATTATTTAAGGACTTTGCTGCGGTATTTAAGGACTTTATTGCATTATTTAAGGACTGTTCTGCATTATTTAAGGACTTTGTTGCATTATTTAAGGACTCTGCTACAGTACTTAAGGACTCTGCTGCATTATTTAAGTACTTTGTTCCATTATTTAAGGACTCTGCTGCATTATTTAAGGACTTTGCTGCATTATTTAAGGACTCTGCTGCATTATTTAAGGACTTTGCTGCATTATTTAAGGACTCTGCTGCATTATTTAAGGACTTTGCTGCATTATTTAAGGACTCTGATATGGTACTTAAGAACTCTGCTGCATTATTTAAGTACTTTGTTGCATTATTTAAGGACTCTGCTGCATTATTTAAGGACTTTGTTGCATTATTTAAGCACTCTTCTGCATTATTTAAGGACTTTGTTGCATTATTTAAGGACTTTGCTGCATTATTTAAGGACTCTGCTGCATTATTTAAGGAATTTGCTTCATTATTTAAGGACTCTGCTGCATTATTTAATGACTTTGCTGCATTATTTAAGGACTCTGCTGCATTATTTAAGGACTTTGCTGCATTATTTAAGGACTCTGCTGCATTATTTAAGGAATTTGCTGCATTATTTAAGGACTCTGCTGCATTATTTAATGACTTTGCTGCATTATTTAAGGACTCTGCTGCATTATTTAAGGACTTTGCTGCGGTATTTAATGACTCTGCAGCATTATTTAATGACTTTGCTGCATTATTTAAGGACTCTGCTGCATTATTTAAGGACTTTGCTGCATTATTTAAGGACTCTGATACGGTACTTAAGAACTCTGCTGCATTATTTAAGTACTTTGTTGCATTATTTAAGGACTCTGCTGCATTATTTAAGGACTTTGTTGCATTATTTAAGGACTCTTCTGCATTATTTAAGGACTTTGTTGCATTATTTAAGGACTTTGCTGCATTATTTAAGGACTTTGCTGCATTATTTAAGGACTCTGCTGCATTATTTAAAGACTTGGCTGGATTATTTAAGGACTCTGCTGCATTATTTAAGGAATTTGCTTCATTATTTAAGGACTCTGCTGCATTATTTAAGGACTTTGTTGCGTTATTTAAGGACTCTGCTGCATTATTTAAGGACTTTGCTGCATTATTTAAGGACTTTGCTGCGGTATTTAAGGACTTTATTGCATTATTTAAGGACTGTTCTGCATTATTTAAGGACTTTGTTGCATTATTTAAGGACTCTGCTACAGTACTTAAGGACTCTGCTGCATTATTTAAGGACTTTGCTGCATTATTTAAGGACTCTGCTGCATTATTTAAGGACTTTGCTGCATTATTTAAGGACTCTGCTGCATTATTTAAGGACTTTGCTGCATTATTTAAGGACTCTGATATGGTACTTAAGAACTCTGCTGCATTATTTAAGTACTTTGTTGCATTATTTAAGGACTCTGCTGCATTATTTAAGGACTTTGTTGCATTATTTAAGGACTCTTCTGCATTATTTAAGGACTTTGTTGCATTATTTAAGGACTTTGCTGCATTATTTAAGGACTTTGCTGCATTATTTAAGGACTCTGCTGCATTATTTAAGGAATTTGCTCCATTATTTAAGGACTCTGCTGCATTATTTAATGACTTTGCTGCATTATTTAAGGACTCTGCTGCATTATTTAAGGACTTTGCTGCATTATTTAAGGACTCTGCTGCATTATTTAATGACTTTGCTGCATTATTTAAGGACTTTGCTGCGGTATTTAAGGACTTTATTGCATTATTTAAGGACTGTTCTGCATTACTTAAGGACTTTGTTGCATTATTTAAGGACTCTGCTACAGTACTTAAGGACTCTGCTGCATTATTTAAGTACTTTGTTGCATTATTTAAGGACTCTGCTGCATTATTTAAGGACTTTGCTGCATTATTTAAGGACTCTGCTGCATTATTTAAGGACTTTGCTGCATTATTTAAGGACTCTGCTGCATTATTTAAGGACTTTGCTGCATTATTTAAGGACTCTGATATGGTACTTAAGAACTCTGCTGCATTATTTAAGTACTTTGTTGCATTATTTAAGGACTCTGCTGCATTATTTAAGGACTTTGTTGCATTATTTAAGCACTCTTCTGCATTATTTAAGGACTTTGTTGCATTATTTAAGGACTTTGCTGCATTATTTAAGGACTCTGCTGCATTATTTAAGGAATTTGCTTCATTATTTAAGGACTCTGCTGCATTATTTAATGACTTTGCTGCATTATTTAAGGACTCTGCTGCATTATTTAAGGACTTTGCTGCATTATTTAAGGACTCTGCTGCATTATTTAAGGAATTTGCTGCATTATTTAAGGACTCTGCTGCATTATTTAATGACTTTGCTGCATTATTTAAGGACTCTGCTGCATTATTTAAGGACTTTGCTGCGGTATTTAATGACTCTGCAGCATTATTTAATGACTTTGCTGCATTATTTAAGGACTCTGCTGCATTATTTAAGGACTTTGCTGCATTATTTAAGGACTCTGATACGGTACTTAAGAACTCTGCTGCATTATTTAAGTACTTTGTTGCATTATTTAAGGACTCTGCTGCATTATTTAAGGACTTTGTTGCATTATTTAAGGACTCTTCTGCATTATTTAAGGACTTTGTTGCATTATTTAAGGACTTTGCTGCATTATTTAAGGACTTTGCTGCATTATTTAAGGACTCTGCTGCATTATTTAAAGACTTGGCTGGATTATTTAAGGACTCTGCTGCATTATTTAAGGAATTTGCTTCATTATTTAAGGACTCTGCTGCATTATTTAAGGACTTTGTTGCGTTATTTAAGGACTCTGCTGCATTATTTAAGGACTTTGCTGCATTATTTAAGGACTCTGCTGCATTATTTAAGGACTTTATTGCATTATTTAAGGACTGTTCTGCATTATTTAAGGACTTTGTTGCATTATTTAAGGACTCTGCTGCATTATTTAAGGAATTTGCTGCATTATTTAAGGACTCTGCTGCATTATTTAATGACTTGCTGCATTATTTAAGGACTCTGCTACGGTACTTAAGGACTCTGCTGCATTATTTAAGTACTTTGTTGCATTATTTAAGGACTCTGCTGCATTATTTAAGGACTTTGCTGCATTATTTAAGGACTCTGCTGCATTATTTAAGGACTTTGCTGCATTATTTAAGGACTTTCTTGCATTATTTAAGGACTCTGCTGCATTATTTAAGGAATTTGCTGCATTATTTAAGGACTCTGCTGCATTATTTAAGGACTTTGTTGCTTTATTTAAGGACTCTGCTGCATTATTTAAGGACTTTGTTGCATTATTTAAGGACTCTGCTGCATTATTTAAGGACCCTGCTACGGTATTTCAGTAATCTACTGCATTATTTAAGGACTTTGTTGCATTATTTAAGGACTCTGCTGCATTATTTAAGGACTTTGCTGCATTATTTAAGGACTCTGCTGCATTATTTAAGGACTTTGCTGCATTATTTAAGGACTCTGCTGCATTATTTAAGGACTTTGCTGCATTATTTAAGGACTCTGCTGCATTATTTAAGGACCTTGTTGCATTATTTAAGGACTCTGCTGCATTATTTAAGGACCCTGCTGCGGTATTTCAGTACTCTGCTGCATTATTTAAGGACTTTGCTGCATTATTTTTGGACTTTATTGCATTATTTAAAGACTTTGCTGCATTATTTAAGGAATTTGCTGCATTATTTAAGGACTTTGCTGGATTATTTAAGGACTTTGCTGCATTATTTAAGGACTTTATTGCATTATTTAAGGACTCTGCTGCATTATTTAAGGACTTTGTTGCATTATTTAAGGACTCTGCAGCATTATTTAATGACTTTGCTGCATTATTTAAGGACTTTGCTGCGGTATTTAAGGACTTTATTGCATTATTTAAGGACTGTTCTGCATTATTTAAGGACTTTGTTGCATTATTTAAGGACTCTGCTACAGTACTTAAGGACTCTGCTGCATTATTTATGGACTTTATTGTATTATTTAAAGACTTTGCTGAATTATTTAAGGAATTTGCTGCATTATTTAAGGACTTGGCTGGATTATTTAAGGACTCTGCTGCATTATTTAAGGACTTTGCTGGATTATTTAAGGACTTTGCTGCATTATTTAAGGACTTTATTGCATTATTTAAGGACTCTGCTGCATTATTTAAGGACTTTGTTGCATTATTTAAGGACTCTGCAGCATTATTTAATGACTTTGCTGCATTATTTAAGGACTTTGCTGCGGTATTTAAGGACTTTATTGCATTATTTAAGGACTGTTCTGCATTATTTAAGGACTTTGTTGCATTATTTAAGGACTCTGCTACAGTACTTAAGGACTCTGCTGCATTATTTAAGGACTTTGCTGCATTATTTAAGGACTCTGCTGCATTATTTAAGGACTTTGCTGCATTATTTAAGGACTCTGCTGCATTATTTAAGGACTTTGCTGCATTATTTAAGGACTCTGATATGGTACTTAAGAACTCTGCTGCATTATTTAAGTACTTTGTTGCATTATTTAAGGACTCTGCTGCATTATTTAAGGACTTTGTTGCATTATTTAAGGACTCTTCTGCATTATTTAAGGACTTTGTTGCATTATTTAAGGACTTTGCTGCATTATTTAAGGACTTTGCTGCATTATTTAAGGACTCTGCTGCATTATTTAAGGAATTTGCTCCATTATTTAAGGACTCTGCTGCATTATTTAATGACTTTGCTGCATTATTTAAGGACTCTGCTGCATTATTTAAGGACTTTGCTGCATTATTTAAGGACTCTGCTGCATTATTTAATGACTTTGCTGCATTATTTAAGGACTTTGCTGCGGTATTTAAGGACTTTATTGCATTATTTAAGGACTGTTCTGCATTATTTAAGGACTTTGTTGCATTATTTAAGGACTCTGCTACAGTACTTAAGGACTCTGCTGCATTATTTAAGTACTTTGTTCCATTATTTAAGGACTCTGCTGCATTATTTAAGGACTTTGCTGCATTATTTAAGGACTCTGCTGCATTATTTAAGGACTTTGCTGCATTATTTAAGGACTCTGCTGCATTATTTAAGGACTTTGCTGCATTATTTAAGGACTCTGATATGGTACTTAAGAACTCTGCTGCATTATTTAAGTACTTTGTTGCATTATTTAAGGACTCTGCTGCATTATTTAAGGACTTTGTTGCATTATTTAAGCACTCTTCTGCATTATTTAAGGACTTTGTTGCATTATTTAAGGACTTTGCTGCATTATTTAAGGACTCTGCTGCATTATTTAAGGAATTTGCTTCATTATTTAAGGACTCTGCTGCATTATTTAATGACTTTGCTGCATTATTTAAGGACTCTGCTGCATTATTTAAGGACTTTGCTGCATTATTTAAGGACTCTGCTGCATTATTTAAGGAATTTGCTGCATTATTTAAGGAGTCTGCTGCATTATTTAATGACTTTGCTGCATTATTTAAGGACTCTGCTGCATTATTTAAGGACTTTGCTGCGGTATTTAATGACTCTGCAGCATTATTTAATGACTTTGCTGCATTATTTAAGGACTCTGCTGCATTATTTAAGGACTTTGCTGCATTATTTAAGGACTCTGATACGGTACTTAAGAACTCTGCTGCATTATTTAAGTACTTTGTTGCATTATTTAAGGACTCTGCTGCATTATTTAAGGACTTTGTTGCATTATTTAAGGACTCTTCTGCATTATTTAAGGACTTTGTTGCATTATTTAAGGACTTTGCTGCATTATTTAAGGACTTTGCTGCATTATTTAAGGACTCTGCTGCATTATTTAAAGACTTGGCTGGATTATTTAAGGACTCTGCTGCATTATTTAAGGAATTTGCTTCATTATTTAAGGACTCTGCTGCATTATTTAAGGACTTTGTTGCGTTATTTAAGGACTCTGCTGCATTATTTAAGGACTTTGCTGCATTATTTAAGGACTCTGCTGCATTATTTAAGGACTTTATTGCATTATTTAAGGACTGTTCTGCATTATTTAAGGACTTTGTTGCATTATTTAAGGACTCTGCTGCATTATTTAAGGAATTTGCTGCATTATTTAAGGACTCTGCTGCATTATTTAATGACTTGCTGCATTATTTAAGGACTCTGCTACGGTACTTAAGGACTCTGCTGCATTATTTAAGTACTTTGTTGCATTATTTAAGGACTCTGCTGCATTATTTAAGGACTTTGCTGCATTATTTAAGGACTCTGCTGCATTATTTAAGGACTTTGCTGCATTATTTAAGGACTTTCTTGCATTATTTAAGGACTCTGCTGCATTATTTAAGGAATTTGCTGCATTATTTAAGGACTCTGCTGCATTATTTAAGGACTTTGTTGCTTTATTTAAGGACTCTGCTGCATTATTTAAGGACTTTGTTGCATTATTTAAGGACTCTGCTGCATTATTTAAGGACCCTGCTACGGTATTTCAGTAATCTACTGCATTATTTAAGGACTTTGTTGCATTATTTAAGGACTCTGCTGCATTATTTAAGGACCCTGCTGCGGTATTTCAGTACTCTGCTGCATTATTTAAGGACTCTGCTGCATTATTTATGGACTTTATTGTATTATTTAAAGACTTTGCTGAATTATTTAAGGAATTTGCTGCATTATTTAAGGACTTGGCTGGATTATTTAAGGACTCTGCTGCATTATTTAAGGACTTTGCTGCATTATTTAAGGACTCTGCTGCATTATTTAAGGACTTTGTTGCATTATTTAAGGACTCTGCTGCATTATTTAATTACTTTGTTGCATTATTTAAGGACTCTGCTGCATTATTTAAGGACCCTGCTGCGGTTTTTCAGTACTCTGCTGAATTATTTAAGGACTTTGCTGCATTATTTGTGGACTTTATTGCATTATTTAAGGACTCTGCTGCATTAGTTAAGGAATTTGCTGCATTATTTAAGGACTCTGCTGCATTATTTAATGACTTTGCTGCATTATTTAAGGACTCTGCTGCATTATTTAAGGACTTTGCTGCGGTATTTAAGGACTCTGCAGCATTATTTAATGACTTTGCTGCTTTATTTAAGGACTCTGCTGCATTATTTAAGGACTTTGCTGCATTATTTAAGGACTCTGATACGGTACTTAAGGACTCTGCTGCATTATTTAAGTACTTTGTTGCATTATTTAAGGACTCTGCTGGATTATTTAAGGACTTTGCTGCATTATTTAAGGACTCTGCTGCATTATTTAAGGACTTTGCTGCATTATTTAAGGACTCTGCTGCATTATTTAAGGACTTTGCTGCATTATTTAAGGACTCTGCTGCATTATTTAAGGACCTTGTTGCATTATTTAAGGACTCTGCTGCATTATTTAAGGACCCTGCTGCGGTATTTCAGTACTCTGCTGCATTATTTAAGGACTTTGCTGCATTATTTTTCAACTTTATTGCATTATTTAAAGACTTTGCTGCATTATTTAAGGAATTTGCTGCATTATTTAAGGACTTTGCTGGATTATTTAAGGACTTTGCTGCATTATTTAAGGACTTTATTGCATTATTTAAGGACTCTGCTGCATTATTTAAGGACTTTGTTGCATTATTTAAGGACTCTGCAGCATTATTTAATGACTTTGCTGCATTATTTAAGGACTTTGCTGCGGTATTTAAGGACTTTATTGCATTATTTAAGGACTGTTCTGCATTATTTAAGGACTTTGTTGCATTATTTAAGGACTCTGCTACAGTACTTAAGGACTCTGCTGCATTATTTAAGTACTTTGTTGCATTATTTAAGGACTCTGCTGCATTATTTAAGGACTTTGCTGCATTATTTAAGGACTCTGCTGCATTATTTAAGGACTTTGCTGCATTATTTAAGGACTCTGCTGCATTATTTAAGGACTTTGCTGCATTATTTAAGGACTCTGATATGGTACTTAAGAACTCTGCTGCATTATTTAAGTACTTTGTTGCATTATTTAAGGACTCTGCTGCATTATTTAAGGAATTTGCTCCATTATTTAAGGACTCTGCTGCATTATTTAATGACTTTGCTGCATTATTTAAGGACTCTGCTGCATTATTTAAGGACTTTGCTGCATTATTTAAGGACTATGCTGCATTATTTAATGACTTTGCTGCATTATTTAAGGACTTTGCTGCGGTATTTAAGGACTTTATTGCATTATTTAAGGACTGTTCTGCATTATTTAAGGACTTTGTTGCATTATTTAAGGACTCTGCTACAGTACTTAAGGACTCTGCTGTATTATTTAAGTACTTTGTTGCATTATTTAAGGACTCTGCTGCATTATTTAAGGACTTTGCTGCATTATTTAAGGACTCTGCTGCATTATTTAAGGACTTTATTGCATTATTTAAGGACTGTTCTGCATTATTTAAGGACTTTGTTGCATTATTTAAGGACTCTGCTGCATTATTTAAGGAATTTGCTGCATTATTTAAGGACTCTGCTGCATTATTTAATGACTTGCTGCATTATTTAAGGACTCTGCTACGGTACTTAAGGACTCTGCTGCATTATTTAAGTACTTTGTTGCATTATTTAAGGACTCTGCTGCATTATTTAAGGACTTTGCTGCATTATTTAAGGACTCTGCTGCATTATTTAAGGACTTTGCTGCATTATTTAAGGACTTTCTTGCATTATTTAAGGACTCTGCTGCATTATTTAAGGAATTTGCTGCATTATTTAAGGACTCTGCTGCATTATTTAAGGACTTTGTTGCTTTATTTAAGGACTCTGCTGCATTATTTAAGGACTTTGTTGCATTATTTAAGGACTCTGCTGCATTATTTAAGGACCCTGCTACGGTATTTCAGTAATCTACTGCATTATTTAAGGACTTTGTTGCATTATTTAAGGACTCTGCTGCATTATTTAAGGACTTTGCTGCATTATTTAAGGACTCTGCTGCATTATTTAAGGACTTTGCTGCATTATTTAAGGACTCTGCTGCATTATTTAAGGACTTTGCTGCATTATTTAAGGACTCTGCTGCATTATTTAAGGACCTTGTTGCATTATTTAAGGACTCTGCTGCATTATTTAAGGACCCTGCTGCGGTATTTCAGTACTCTGCTGCATTATTTAAGGACTTTGCTGCATTATTTTTGGACTTTATTGCATTATTTAAAGACTTTGCTGCATTATTTAAGGAATTTGCTGCATTATTTAAGGACTTTGCTGGATTATTTAAGGACTTTGCTGCATTATTTAAGGACTTTATTGCATTATTTAAGGACTCTGCTGCATTATTTAAGGACTTTGTTGCATTATTTAAGGACTCTGCAGCATTATTTAATGACTTTGCTGCATTATTTAAGGACTTTGCTGCGGTATTTAAGGACTTTATTGCATTATTTAAGGACTGTTCTGCATTATTTAAGGACTTTGTTGCATTATTTAAGGACTCTGCTACAGTACTTAAGGACTCTGCTGCATTATTTATGGACTTTATTGTATTATTTAAAGACTTTGCTGAATTATTTAAGGAATTTGCTGCATTATTTAAGGACTTGGCTGGATTATTTAAGGACTCTGCTGCATTATTTAAGGACTTTGCTGGATTATTTAAGGACTTTGCTGCATTATTTAAGGACTTTATTGCATTATTTAAGGACTCTGCTGCATTATTTAAGGACTTTGTTGCATTATTTAAGGACTCTGCAGCATTATTTAATGACTTTGCTGCATTATTTAAGGACTTTGCTGCGGTATTTAAGGACTTTATTGCATTATTTAAGGACTGTTCTGCATTATTTAAGGACTTTGTTGCATTATTTAAGGACTCTGCTACAGTACTTAAGGACTCTGCTGCATTATTTAAGGACTTTGCTGCATTATTTAAGGACTCTGCTGCATTATTTAAGGACTTTGCTGCATTATTTAAGGACTCTGCTGCATTATTTAAGGACTTTGCTGCATTATTTAAGGACTCTGATATGGTACTTAAGAACTCTGCTGCATTATTTAAGTACTTTGTTGCATTATTTAAGGACTCTGCTGCATTATTTAAGGACTTTGTTGCATTATTTAAGGACTCTTCTGCATTATTTAAGGACTTTGTTGCATTATTTAAGGACTTTGCTGCATTATTTAAGGACTTTGCTGCATTATTTAAGGACTCTGCTGCATTATTTAAGGAATTTGCTCCATTATTTAAGGACTCTGCTGCATTATTTAATGACTTTGCTGCATTATTTAAGGACTCTGCTGCATTATTTAAGGACTTTGCTGCATTATTTAAGGACTCTGCTGCATTATTTAATGACTTTGCTGCATTATTTAAGGACTTTGCTGCGGTATTTAAGGACTTTATTGCATTATTTAAGGACTGTTCTGCATTATTTAAGGACTTTGTTGCATTATTTAAGGACTCTGCTACAGTACTTAAGGACTCTGCTGCATTATTTAAGTACTTTGTTCCATTATTTAAGGACTCTGCTGCATTATTTAAGGACTTTGCTGCATTATTTAAGGACTCTGCTGCATTATTTAAGGACTTTGCTGCATTATTTAAGGACTCTGCTGCATTATTTAAGGACTTTGCTGCATTATTTAAGGACTCTGATATGGTACTTAAGAACTCTGCTGCATTATTTAAGTACTTTGTTGCATTATTTAAGGACTCTGCTGCATTATTTAAGGACTTTGTTGCATTATTTAAGCACTCTTCTGCATTATTTAAGGACTTTGTTGCATTATTTAAGGACTTTGCTGCATTATTTAAGGACTCTGCTGCATTATTTAAGGAATTTGCTTCATTATTTAAGGACTCTGCTGCATTATTTAATGACTTTGCTGCATTATTTAAGGACTCTGCTGCATTATTTAAGGACTTTGCTGCATTATTTAAGGACTCTGCTGCATTATTTAAGGAATTTGCTGCATTATTTAAGGAGTCTGCTGCATTATTTAATGACTTTGCTGCATTATTTAAGGACTCTGCTGCATTATTTAAGGACTTTGCTGCGGTATTTAATGACTCTGCAGCATTATTTAATGACTTTGCTGCATTATTTAAGGACTCTGCTGCATTATTTAAGGACTTTGCTGCATTATTTAAGGACTCTGATACGGTACTTAAGAACTCTGCTGCATTATTTAAGTACTTTGTTGCATTATTTAAGGACTCTGCTGCATTATTTAAGGACTTTGTTGCATTATTTAAGGACTCTTCTGCATTATTTAAGGACTTTGTTGCATTATTTAAGGACTTTGCTGCATTATTTAAGGACTTTGCTGCATTATTTAAGGACTCTGCTGCATTATTTAAAGACTTGGCTGGATTATTTAAGGACTCTGCTGCATTATTTAAGGAATTTGCTTCATTATTTAAGGACTCTGCTGCATTATTTAAGGACTTTGTTGCGTTATTTAAGGACTCTGCTGCATTATTTAAGGACTTTGCTGCATTATTTAAGGACTCTGCTGCATTATTTAAGGACTTTATTGCATTATTTAAGGACTGTTCTGCATTATTTAAGGACTTTGTTGCATTATTTAAGGACTCTGCTGCATTATTTAAGGAATTTGCTGCATTATTTAAGGACTCTGCTGCATTATTTAATGACTTGCTGCATTATTTAAGGACTCTGCTACGGTACTTAAGGACTCTGCTGCATTATTTAAGTACTTTGTTGCATTATTTAAGGACTCTGCTGCATTATTTAAGGACTTTGCTGCATTATTTAAGGACTCTGCTGCATTATTTAAGGACTTTGCTGCATTATTTAAGGACTTTCTTGCATTATTTAAGGACTCTGCTGCATTATTTAAGGAATTTGCTGCATTATTTAAGGACTCTGCTGCATTATTTAAGGACTTTGTTGCTTTATTTAAGGACTCTGCTGCATTATTTAAGGACTTTGTTGCATTATTTAAGGACTCTGCTGCATTATTTAAGGACCCTGCTACGGTATTTCAGTAATCTACTGCATTATTTAAGGACTTTGTTGCATTATTTAAGGACTCTGCTGCATTATTTAAGGACCCTGCTGCGGTATTTCAGTACTCTGCTGCATTATTTAAGGACTCTGCTGCATTATTTATGGACTTTATTGTATTATTTAAAGACTTTGCTGAATTATTTAAGGAATTTGCTGCATTATTTAAGGACTTGGCTGGATTATTTAAGGACTCTGCTGCATTATTTAAGGACTTTGCTGCATTATTTAAGGACTCTGCTGCATTATTTAAGGACTTTGTTGCATTATTTAAGGACTCTGCTGCATTATTTAATTACTTTGTTGCATTATTTAAGGACTCTGCTGCATTATTTAAGGACCCTGCTGCGGTTTTTCAGTACTCTGCTGAATTATTTAAGGACTTTGCTGCATTATTTGTGGACTTTATTGCATTATTTAAGGACTCTGCTGCATTAGTTAAGGAATTTGCTGCATTATTTAAGGACTCTGCTGCATTATTTAATGACTTTGCTGCATTATTTAAGGACTCTGCTGCATTATTTAAGGACTTTGCTGCGGTATTTAAGGACTCTGCAGCATTATTTAATGACTTTGCTGCTTTATTTAAGGACTCTGCTGCATTATTTAAGGACTTTGCTGCATTATTTAAGGACTCTGATACGGTACTTAAGGACTCTGCTGCATTATTTAAGTACTTTGTTGCATTATTTAAGGACTCTGCTGGATTATTTAAGGACTTTGCTGCATTATTTAAGGACTCTGCTGCATTATTTAAGGACTTTGCTGCATTATTTAAGGACTCTGCTGCATTATTTAAGGACTTTGCTGCATTATTTAAGGACTCTGCTGCATTATTTAAGGACCTTGTTGCATTATTTAAGGACTCTGCTGCATTATTTAAGGACCCTGCTGCGGTATTTCAGTACTCTGCTGCATTATTTAAGGACTTTGCTGCATTATTTTTCAACTTTATTGCATTATTTAAAGACTTTGCTGCATTATTTAAGGAATTTGCTGCATTATTTAAGGACTTTGCTGGATTATTTAAGGACTTTGCTGCATTATTTAAGGACTTTATTGCATTATTTAAGGACTCTGCTGCATTATTTAAGGACTTTGTTGCATTATTTAAGGACTCTGCAGCATTATTTAATGACTTTGCTGCATTATTTAAGGACTTTGCTGCGGTATTTAAGGACTTTATTGCATTATTTAAGGACTGTTCTGCATTATTTAAGGACTTTGTTGCATTATTTAAGGACTCTGCTACAGTACTTAAGGACTCTGCTGCATTATTTAAGTACTTTGTTGCATTATTTAAGGACTCTGCTGCATTATTTAAGGACTTTGCTGCATTATTTAAGGACTCTGCTGCATTATTTAAGGACTTTGCTGCATTATTTAAGGACTCTGCTGCATTATTTAAGGACTTTGCTGCATTATTTAAGGACTCTGATATGGTACTTAAGAACTCTGCTGCATTATTTAAGTACTTTGTTGCATTATTTAAGGACTCTGCTGCATTATTTAAGGAATTTGCTCCATTATTTAAGGACTCTGCTGCATTATTTAATGACTTTGCTGCATTATTTAAGGACTCTGCTGCATTATTTAAGGACTTTGCTGCATTATTTAAGGACTATGCTGCATTATTTAATGACTTTGCTGCATTATTTAAGGACTTTGCTGCGGTATTTAAGGACTTTATTGCATTATTTAAGGACTGTTCTGCATTATTTAAGGACTTTGTTGCATTATTTAAGGACTCTGCTACAGTACTTAAGGACTCTGCTGTATTATTTAAGTACTTTGTTGCATTATTTAAGGACTCTGCTGCATTATTTAAGGACTTTGCTGCGGTATTTAATGACTCTGCAGCATTATTTAATGACTTTGCTGCATTATTTAAGGACTCTGCTGCATTATTTAAGGACTTTGCTGCATTATTTAAGGACTCTGATACGGTACTTAAGAACTCTGCTGCATTATTTAAGTACTTTGTTGCATTATTTAAGGACTCTGCTGCATTATTTAAGGACTTTGTTGCATTATTTAAGGACTCTTCTGCATTATTTAAGGACTTTGTTGCATTATTTAAGGACTTTGCTGCATTATTTAAGGACTCTGCTGCATTATTTAAAGACTTGGCTGGATTATTTAAGGACTCTGCTGCATTATTTAAGGAATTTGCTTCATTATTTAAGGACTCTGCTGCATTATTTAAGGACTTTGTTGCGTTATTTAAGGACTCTGCTGCATTATTTAAGGACTTTGTTGCATTATTTAAGGACTCTGCTGCATTATATAAGGACTTTGCTGCATTATTTAAGGACTTTATTGCATTATTTAAGGACTGTTCTGCATTATTTAAGGACTTTGTTGCATTATTTAAGGACTCTGCTGCATTATTTAAGGAATTTGCTGCATTATTTAAGGACTCTGCTGCATTATTTAATGACTTGCTGCATTATTTAAGGACTCTGCTACGGTACTTAAGGACTCTGCTGCATTATTTAAGTACTTTGTTGCATTATTTAAGGACTCTGCTGCATTATTTAAGGACTTTGCTGCATTATTTAAGGACTCTGCTGCATTATTTAAGGACTTTGCTGCATTATTTAAGGACTCTGCTGCATTATTTAAGGACTTTGCTGCATTATTTAAGGACTTTCTTGCATTATTTAAGGGCTCTGCTGCATTATTTAAGGAATTTGCTGCATTATTTAAGGACTCTGCTGCATTATTTAAGGACTTTGTTGCATTATTTAAGGACTCTGCTGCATTATTTAAGGACTTTGTTGCATTATTTAAGGACTCTGCTGCATTATTTAAGGACCCTGCTACGGTATTTCAGTAATCTACTGCATTATTTAAGGACTTTGTTGCATTATTTAAGGACTCTGCTGCATTATTTAAGGACCCTGCTGCGGTATTTCAGTACTCTGCTGCATTATTTAAGGACTCTGCTGCATTATTTATGGACTTTATTGTATTATTTAAAGACTTTGCTGAATTATTTAAGGAATTTGCTGCATTATTTAAGGACTTGGCTGGATTATTTAAGGACTCTGCTGCATTATTTAAGGACTTTGCTGCATTATTTAAGGACTCTGCTGCATTATTTAAGGACTTTGTTGCATTATTTAAGGACTCTGCTGCATTATTTAATTACTTTGTTGCATTATTTAAGGACTCTGCTGCATTATTTAAGGACCCTGCTGCGGTTTTTCAGTACTCTGCTGAATTATTTAAGGACTTTGCTGCATTATTTGTGGACTTTATTGCATTATTTAAGGACTCTGCTGCATTAGTTAAGGAATTTGCTGCATTATTTAAGGACTCTGCTGCATTATTTAATGACTTTGCTGCATTATTTAAGGACTCTGCTGCATTATTTAAGGACTTTGCTGCGGTATTTAAGGACTCTGCAGCATTATTTAATGACTTTGCTGCTTTATTTAAGGACTCTGCTGCATTATTTAAGGACTTTGCTGCATTATTTAAGGACTCTGATACGGTACTTAAGGACTCTGCTGCATTATTTAAGTACTTTGTTGCATTATTTAAGGACTCTGCTGCATTATTTAAGGACTTTGCTGCATTATTTAAGGACTCTGCTGCATTATTTAAGGACTTTGCTGCATTATTTAAGGACTCTGCTGCATTATTTAAGGACTTTGCTGCATTATTTAAGGACTCTGCTGCATTATTTAAGGACCTTGTTGCATTATTTAAGGACTCTGCTGCATTATTTAAGGACCCTGCTGCGTATTTCAGTACTCTGCTGCATTATTTAAGGACTTTGCTGCATTATTTTTGGACTTTATTGCATTATTTAAAGACTTTGCTGCATTATTTAAGGAATTTGCTGCATTATTTAAAGACTTTGCTGGATTATTTAAGGACTTTGCTGCATTATTTAAGGACTTTATTGCATTATTTAAGGACTCTGCTGCATTATTTAAGGACTTTGTTGCATTATTTAAGGACTCTGCAGCATTATTTAATGACTTTGCTGCATTATTTAAGGACTTTGCTGCGGTATTTAAGGACTTTATTGCATTATTTAAGGACTGTTCTGCATTATTTAAGGACTTTGTTGCATTATTTAAGGACTCTGCTACAGTACTTAAGGACTCTGCTGCATTATTTAAGTACTTTGTTGCATTATTTAAGGACTCTGCTGCATTATTTAAGGACTTTGCTGCATTATTTAAGGACTCTGCTGCATTATTTAAGGACTTTGCTGCATTATTTAAGGACTCTGCTGCATTATTTAAGGACTTTGCTGCATTATTTAAGGACTCTGATATGGTACTTAAGAACTCTGCTGCATTATTTAAGTACTTTGTTGCATTATTTAAGGACTCTGCTGCATTATTTAAGGAATTTGCTCCATTATTTAAGGACTCTGCTGCATTATTTAATGACTTTGCTGCATTATTTAAGGACTCTGCTGCATTATTTAAGGACTTTGCTGCATTATTTAAGGACTATGCTGCATTATTTAATGACTTTGCTGCATTATTTAAGGACTTTGCTGCGGTATTTAAGGACTTTATTGCATTATTTAAGGACTGTTCTGCATTATTTAAGGACTTTGTTGCATTATTTAAGGACTCTGCTACAGTACTTAAGGACTCTGCTGTATTATTTAAGTACTTTGTTGCATTATTTAAGGACTCTGCTGCATTATTTAAGGACTTTGCTGCGGTATTTAATGACTCTGCAGCATTATTTAATGACTTTGCTGCATTATTTAAGGACTCTGCTGCATTATTTAAGGACTTTGCTGCATTATTTAAGGACTCTGATACGGTACTTAAGAACTCTGCTGCATTATTTAAGTACTTTGTTGCATTATTTAAGGACTCTGCTGCATTATTTAAGGACTTTGTTGCATTATTTAAGGACTCTTCTGCATTATTTAAGGACTTTGTTGCATTATTTAAGGACTTTGCTGCATTATTTAAGGACTTTGCTGCATTATTTAAGGACTCTGCTGCATTATTTAAAGACTTGGCTGGATTATTTAAGGACTCTGCTGCATTATTTAAGGAATTTGCTTCATTATTTAAGGACTCTGCTGCATTATTTAAGGACTTTGTTGCGTTATTTAAGGACTCTGCTGCATTATTTAAGGACTTTGTTGCATTATTTAAGGACTCTGCTGCATTATATAAGGACTTTGCTGCATTATTTAAGGACTTTATTGCATTATTTAAGGACTGTTCTGCATTATTTAAGGACTTTGTTGCATTATTTAAGGACTCTGCTGCATTATTTAAGGAATTTGCTGCATTATTTAAGGACTCTGCTGCATTATTTAATGACTTGCTGCATTATTTAAGGACTCTGCTACGGTACTTAAGGACTCTGCTGCATTATTTAAGTACTTTGTTGCATTATTTAAGGACTCTGCTGCATTATTTAAGGACTTTGCTGCATTATTTAAGGACTCTGCTGCATTATTTAAGGACTTTGCTGCATTATTTAAGGACTCTGCTGCATTATTTAAGGACTTTGCTGCATTATTTAAGGACTTTCTTGCATTATTTAAGGGCTCTGCTGCATTATTTAAGGAATTTGCTGCATTATTTAAGGACTCTGCTGCATTATTTAAGGACTTTGTTGCATTATTTAAGGACTCTGCTGCATTATTTAAGGACTTTGTTGCATTATTTAAGGACTCTGCTGCATTATTTAAGGACCCTGCTACGGTATTTCAGTAATCTACTGCATTATTTAAGGACTTTGTTGCATTATTTAAGGACTCTGCTGCATTATTTAAGGACCCTGCTGCGGTATTTCAGTACTCTGCTGCATTATTTAAGGACTCTGCTGCATTATTTATGGACTTTATTGTATTATTTAAAGACTTTGCTGAATTATTTAAGGAATTTGCTGCATTATTTAAGGACTTGGCTGGATTATTTAAGGACTCTGCTGCATTATTTAAGGACTTTGCTGCATTATTTAAGGACTCTGCTGCATTATTTAAGGACTTTGTTGCATTATTTAAGGACTCTGCTGCATTATTTAATTACTTTGTTGCATTATTTAAGGACTCTGCTGCATTATTTAAGGACCCTGCTGCGGTTTTTCAGTACTCTGCTGAATTATTTAAGGACTTTGCTGCATTATTTGTGGACTTTATTGCATTATTTAAGGACTCTGCTGCATTAGTTAAGGAATTTGCTGCATTATTTAAGGACTCTGCTGCATTATTTAATGACTTTGCTGCATTATTTAAGGACTCTGCTGCATTATTTAAGGACTTTGCTGCGGTATTTAAGGACTCTGCAGCATTATTTAATGACTTTGCTGCTTTATTTAAGGACTCTGCTGCATTATTTAAGGACTTTGCTGCATTATTTAAGGACTCTGATACGGTACTTAAGGACTCTGCTGCATTATTTAAGTACTTTGTTGCATTATTTAAGGACTCTGCTGCATTATTTAAGGACTTTGCTGCATTATTTAAGGACTCTGCTGCATTATTTAAGGACTTTGCTGCATTATTTAAGGACTCTGCTGCATTATTTAAGGACTTTGCTGCATTATTTAAGGACTCTGCTGCATTATTTAAGGACCTTGTTGCATTATTTAAGGACTCTGCTGCATTATTTAAGGACCCTGCTGCGTATTTCAGTACTCTGCTGCATTATTTAAGGACTTTGCTGCATTATTTTTGGACTTTATTGCATTATTTAAAGACTTTGCTGCATTATTTAAGGAATTTGCTGCATTATTTAAAGACTTTGCTGGATTATTTAAGGACTTTGCTGCATTATTTAAGGACTTTATTGCATTATTTAAGGACTCTGCTGCATTATTTAAGGACTTTGTTGCATTATTTAAGGACTCTGCAGCATTATTTAATGACTTTGCTGCATTATTTAAGGACTTTGCTGCGGTATTTAAGGACTTTATTGCATTATTTAAGGACTGTTCTGCATTATTTAAGGACTTTGTTGCATTATTTAAGGACTCTGCTACAGTACTTAAGGACTCTGCTGCATTATTTAAGTACTTTGTTGCATTATTTAAGGACTCTGCTGCATTATTTAAGGACTTTGCTGCATTATTTAAGGACTCTGCTGCATTATTTAAGGACTTTGCTGCATTATTTAAGGACTCTGCTGCATTATTTAAGGACTGTGCTGCATTATTTAAGGACTCTGATATGGTACTTAAGAAATCTGCTGCATTATTTAAGTACTTTGTTGCATTATTTAAGGACTCTGCTGCATTATTTAAGGACTTTGTTGCATTATTTAAGGACTCTTCTGCATTATTTAAGGACTTTGTTGCATTATTTAAGGACTTTGCTGCATTATTTAAGGACTTTGCTGCATTATTTAAGGACTCTGCTGCATTATTTAAGGAATTTGCTCCATTATTTAAGGACTCTGCTGCATTATTTAATGACTTTGCTGCATTATTTAAGGACTCTGCTGCATTATTTAAGGACTTTGCTGCATTATTTAAGGACTCTGCTGCATTATTTAATGACTTTGCTGCATTATTTAAGGACTTTGCTGCGGTATTTAAGGACTTTATTGCATTATTTAAGGACTGTTCTGCATTATTTAAGGACTTTGTTGCATTATTTAAGGACTCTGCTACAGTACTTAAGGACTCTGCTGCATTATTTAAGTACTTTGTTGCATTATTTAAGGACTCTGCTGCATTATTTAAGGACTTTGCTGCATTATTTAAGGACTCTGCTGCATTATTTAAGGACTTTGCTGCATTATTTAAGGACTCTGCTGCATTATTTAAGGACTTTGCTGCATTATTTAAGGACTCTGATATGGTACTTAAGAACTCTGCTGCATTATTTAAGTACTTTGTTGCATTATTTAAGGACTCTGCTGCATTAATTAAGGACTTTGTTGCATTATTTAAGCACTCTTCTGCATTATTTAAGGACTTTGTTGCATTATTTAAGGACTTTGCTGCATTATTTAAGGACTCTGCTGCATTATTTAAGGAATTTGCTTCATTATTTAAGGACTCTGCTGCATTATTTAATGACTTTGCTGCATTATTTAAGGACTCTGCTGCATTATTTAAGGACTTTGCTGCATTATTTAAGGACTCTGCTGCATTATTTAAGGAATTTGCTGCATTATTTAAGGACTCTGCTGCATTATTTAATGACTTTGCTGCATTATTTAAGGACTCTGCTGCATTATTTAAGGACTTTGCTGCGGTATTTAATGACTCTGCAGCATTATTTAATGACTTTGCTGCATTATTTAAGGACTCTGCTGCATTATTTAAGGACTTTGCTGCATTATTTAAGGACTCTGATACGGTACTTAAGAACTCTGCTGCATTATTTAAGTACTTTGTTGCATTATTTAAGGACTCTGCTGCATTATTTAAGGACTTTGTTGCATTATTTAAGGACTCTTCTGCATTATTTAAGGACTTTGTTGCATTATTTAAGGACTTTGCTGCATTATTTAAGGACTTTGCTGCATTATTTAAGGACTCTGCTGCATTATTTAAAGACTTGGCTGGATTATTTAAGGACTCTGCTGCATTATTTAAGGAATTTGCTTCATTATTTAAGGACTCTGCTGCATTATTTAAGGACTTTGCTGCGTTATTTAAGGACTCTGCTGCATTATTTAAGGACTTTGTTGCATTATTTAAGGACTCTGCTGCATTATATAAGGACTTTGCTGCATTATTTAAGGACTTTATTGCATTATTTAAGGACTGTTCTGCATTATTTAAGGACTTTGTTGCATTATTTAAGGACTCTGCTGCATTATTTAAGGAATTTGCTGCATTATTTAAGGACTCTGCTGCATTATTTAATGACTTGCTGCATTATTTAAGGACGCTGCTACGGTACTTAAGGACTCTGCTGCATTATTTAAGTACTTTGTTGCATTATTTAAGGACTCTGCTGCATTATTTAAGGACTTTGCTGCATTATTTAAGGACTCTGCTGCATTATTTAAGGACTTTGCTGCATTATTTAAGGAATCTGCTGCATTATTTAAGGACTTTGCTGCATTATTTAAGGACTTTCTTGCATTATTTAAGGACTCTGCTGCATTATTTAAGGAATTTGCTGCATTATTTAAGGACTCTGCTGCATTATTTAAGGACTTTGTTGCATTATTTAAGGACTCTGCTGCATTATTTAAGGACTTTGTTGCATTATTTAAGGACTCTGCTGCATTATTTAAGGACCCTGCTACGGTATTTCAGTAATCTACTGCATTATTTAAGGACTTTGTTGCATTATTTAAGGACTCTGCTGCATTATTTAAGGACCCTGCTGCGGTATTTCAGTACTCTGCTGCATTATTTAAGGACTCTGCTGCATTATTTATGGACTTTATTGTATTATTTAAAGACTTTGCTGAATTATTTAAGGAATTTGCTGCATTATTTAAGGACTTGGCTGGATTATTTAAGGACTCTGCTGCATTATTTAAGGACTTTGCTGCATTATTTAAGGACTCTGCTGCATTATTTAAGGACTTTGTTGCATTATTTAAGGACTCTGCTGCATTATTTAATTACTTTGTTGCATTATTTAAGGACTCTGCTGCATTATTTAAGGACCCTGCTGCGGTATTTCAGTATACTCTGCTGAATTATTTAAGGACTTTGCTGCATTATTTATGGACTTTATTGCATTATTTAAGGACTCTGCTGCATTATTTAAGGAATTTGCTGCATTATTTAGGTACTCTGCTGCATTATTTAAGGACTTTGCTGCGGTATTTAAGGACTTTATTGCATTATTTAAGGACTGTTCTGCATTATTTAAGGACTTTGTTGCATTATTTAAGGACTCTGCTACAGTACTTAAGGACTCTGCTGCATTATTTAAGGACTTTGCTGCATTATTTAAGGACTCTGCTGCATTATTTAAGGACTTTGCTGCATTATTTAAGGACTCTGCTGCATTATTTAAGGACTTTGCTGCATTATTTAAGGACTCTGATATGGTACTTAAGAACTCTGCTGCATTATTTAAGTACTTTGTTGCATTATTTAAGGACTCTGCTGCATTATTTAAGGACTTTGTTGCATTATTTAAGGACTCTTCTGCATTATTTAAGGACTTTGTTGCATTATTTAAGGACTTTGCTGCATTATTTAAGGACTTTGCTGCATTATTTAAGGACTCTGCTGCATTATTTAAGGAATTTGCTCCATTATTTAAGGACTCTGCTGCATTATTTAATGACTTTGCTGCATTATTTAAGGACTCTGCTGCATTATTTAAGGACTTTGCTGCATTATTTAAGGACTCTGCTGCATTATTTAATGACTTTGCTGCATTATTTAAGGACTTTGCTGCGGTATTTAAGGACTTTATTGCATTATTTAAGGACTGTTCTGCATTATTTAAGGACTTTGTTGCATTATTTAAGGACTCTGCTACAGTACTTAAGGACTCTGCTGCATTATTTAAGTACTTTGTTGCATTATTTAAGGACTCTGCTGCATTATTTAAGGACTTTGCTGCATTATTTAAGGACTCTGCTGCATTATTTAAGGACTTTGCTGCATTATTTAAGGACTCTGCTGCATTATTTAAGGACTTTGCTGCATTATTTAAGGACTCTGATATGGTACTTAAGAACTCTGCTGCATTATTTAAGTACTTTGTTGCATTATTTAAGGACTCTGCTGCATTATTTAAGGACTTTGTTGCATTATTTAAGCACTCTTCTGCATTATTTAAGGACTTTGTTGCATTATTTAAGGACTTTGCTGCATTATTTAAGGACTCTGCTGCATTATTTAAGGAATTTGCTTCATTATTTAAGGACTCTGCTGCATTATTTAATGACTTTGCTGCATTATTTAAGGACTCTGCTGCATTATTTAAGGACTTTGCTGCATTATTTAAGGACTCTGCTGCATTATTTAAGGAATTTGCTGCATTATTTAAGGACTCTGCTGCATTATTTAATGACTTTGCTGCATTATTTAAGGACTCTGCTGCATTATTTAAGGACTTTGCTGCGGTATTTAATGACTCTGCAGCATTATTTAATGACTTTGCTGCATTATTTAAGGACTCTGCTGCATTATTTAAGGACTTTGCTGCATTATTTAAGGACTCTGATACGGTACTTAAGAACTCTGCTGCATTATTTAAGTACTTTGTTGCATTATTTAAGGACTCTGCTGCATTATTTAAGGACTTTGTTGCATTATTTAAGGACTCTTCTGCATTATTTAAGGACTTTGTTGCATTATTTAAGGACTTTGCTGCATTATTTAAGGACTTTGCTGCATTATTTAAGGACTCTGCTGCATTATTTAAAGACTTGGCTGGATTATTTAAGGACTCTGCTGCATTATTTAAGGAATTTGCTTCATTATTTAAGGACTCTGCTGCATTATTTAAGGACTTTGTTGCGTTATTTAAGGACTCTGCTGCATTATTTAAGGACTTTGCTGCATTATTTAAGGACTCTGCTGCATTATTTAAGGACTTTATTGCATTATTTAAGGACTGTTCTGCATTATTTAAGGACTTTGTTGCATTATTTAAGGACTCTGCTGCATTATTTAAGGAATTTGCTGCATTATTTAAGGACTCTGCTGCATTATTTAATGACTTGCTGCATTATTTAAGGACTCTGCTACGGTACTTAAGGACTCTGCTGCATTATTTAAGTACTTTGTTGCATTATTTAAGGACTCTGCTGCATTATTTAAGGACTTTGCTGCATTATTTAAGGACTCTGCTGCATTATTTAAGGACTTTGCTGCATTATTTAAGGACTTTCTTGCATTATTTAAGGACTCTGCTGCATTATTTAAGGAATTTGCTGCATTATTTAAGGACTCTGCTGCATTATTTAAGGACTTTGTTGCATTATTTAAGGACTCTGCTGCATTATTTAAGGACTTTGTTGCATTATTTAAGGACTCTGCTGCATTATTTAAGGACCCTGCTACGGTATTTCAGTAATCTACTGCATTATTTAAGGACTTTGTTGCATTATTTAAGGACTCTGCTGCATTATTTAAGGACCCTGCTGCGGTATTTCAGTACTCTGCTGCATTATTTAAGGACTCTGCTGCATTATTTATGGACTTTATTGTATTATTTAAAGACTTTGCTGAATTATTTAAGGAATTTGCTGCATTATTTAAGGACTTGGCTGGATTATTTAAGGACTCTGCTGCATTATTTAAGGACTTTGCTGCATTATTTAAGGACTCTGCTGCATTATTTAAGGACTTTGTTGCATTATTTAAGGACTCTGCTGCATTATTTAATTACTTTGTTGCATTATTTAAGGACTCTGCTGCATTATTTAAGGACCCTGCTGCGGTTTTTCAGTACTCTGCTGAATTATTTAAGGACTTTGCTGCATTATTTGTGGACTTTATTGCATTATTTAAGGACTCTGCTGCATTAGTTAAGGAATTTGCTGCATTATTTAAGGACTTTGCTGCATTATTTAAGGACTCTGCTGCATTATTTAAGGACCTTGTTGCATTATTTAAGGACTCTGCTGCATTATTTAAGGACCCTGCTGCGTATTTCAGTACTCTGCTGCATTATTTAAGGACTTTGCTGCATTATTTTTGGACTTTATTGCATTATTTAAAGACTTTGCTGCATTATTTAAGGAATTTGCTGCATTATTTAAAGACTTTGCTGGATTATTTAAGGACTTTGCTGCATTATTTAAGGACTTTATTGCATTATTTAAGGACTCTGCTGCATTATTTAAGGACTTTGTTGCATTATTTAAGGACTCTGCAGCATTATTTAATGACTTTGCTGCATTATTTAAGGACTTTGCTGCGGTATTTAAGGACTTTATTGCATTATTTAAGGACTGTTCTGCATTATTTAAGGACTTTGTTGCATTATTTAAGGACTCTGCTACAGTACTTAAGGACTCTGCTGCATTATTTAAGTACTTTGTTGCATTATTTAAGGACTCTGCTGCATTATTTAAGGACTTTGCTGCATTATTTAAGGACTCTGCTGCATTATTTAAGGACTTTGCTGCATTATTTAAGGACTCTGCTGCATTATTTAAGGACTGTGCTGCATTATTTAAGGACTCTGATATGGTACTTAAGAAATCTGCTGCAATATTTAAGTACTTTGTTGCATTATTTAAGGACTCTGCTGCATTATTTAAGGACTTTGTTGCATTATTTAAGGACTCTTCTGCATTATTTAAGTACTTTGTTGCATTATTTAAGGACTTTGCTGCATTATTTAAGGACTTTGCTGCATTATTTAAGGACTCTGCTGCATTATTTAAGGAATTTGCTCCATTATTTAAGGACTCTGCTGCATTATTTAATGACTTTGCTGCATTATTTAAGGACTCTGCTGCATTATTTAAGGACTTTGCTGCATTATTTAAGGACTCTGCTGCATTATTTAATGACTTTGCTGCATTATTTAAGGACTTTGCTGCGGTATTTAAGGACTTTATTGCATTATTTAAGGACTGTTCTGCATTATTTAAGGACTTTGTTGCATTATTTAAGGACTCTGCTACAGTACTTAAGGACTCTGCTGCATTATTTAAGTACTTTGTTGCATTATTTAAGGACTCTGCTGCATTATTTAAGGACTTTGCTGCATTATTTAAGGACTCTGCTGCATTATTTAAGGACTTTGCTGCATTATTTAAGGACTCTGCTGCATTATTTAAGGACTTTGCTGCATTATTTAAGGACTCTGATATGGTACTTAAGAACTCTGCTGCATTATTTAAGTACTTTGTTGCATTATTTAAGGACTCTGCTGCATTAATTAAGGACTTTGTTGCATTATTTAAGCACTCTTCTGCATTATTTAAGGACTTTGTTGCATTATTTAAGGACTTTGCTGCATTATTTAAGGACTCTGCTGCATTATTTAAGGAATTTGCTTCATTATTTAAGGACTCTGCTGCATTATTTAATGACTTTGCTGCATTATTTAAGGACTCTGCTGCATTATTTAAGGACTTTGCTGCATTATTTAAGGACTCTGCTGCATTATTTAAGGAATTTGCTGCATTATTTAAGGACTCTGCTGCATTATTTAATGACTTTGCTGCATTATTTAAGGACTCTGCTGCATTATTTAAGGACTTTGCTGCGGTATTTAATGACTCTGCAGCATTATTTAATGACTTTGCTGCATTATTTAAGGACTCTGCTGCATTATTTAAGGACTTTGCTGCATTATTTAAGGACTCTGATACGGTACTTAAGAACTCTGCTGCATTATTTAAGTACTTTGTTGCATTATTTAAGGACTCTGCTGCATTATTTAAGGACTTTGTTGCATTATTTAAGGACTCTTCTGCATTATTTAAGGACTTTGTTGCATTATTTAAGGACTTTGCTGCATTATTTAAGGACTTTGCTGCATTATTTAAGGACTCTGCTGCATTATTTAAAGACTTGGCTGGATTATTTAAGGACTCTGCTGCATTATTTAAGGAATTTGCTTCATTATTTAAGGACTCTGCTGCATTATTTAAGGACTTTGCTGCGTTATTTAAGGACTCTGCTGCATTATTTAAGGACTTTGTTGCATTATTTAAGGACTCTGCTGCATTATATAAGGACTTTGCTGCATTATTTAAGGACTTTATTGCATTATTTAAGGACTGTTCTGCATTATTTAAGGACTTTGTTGCATTATTTAAGGACTCTGCTGCATTATTTAAGGAATTTGCTGCATTATTTAAGGACTCTGCTGCATTATTTAATGACTTGCTGCATTATTTAAGGACGCTGCTACGGTACTTAAGGACTCTGCTGCATTATTTAAGTACTTTGTTGCATTATTTAAGGACTCTGCTGCATTATTTAAGGACTTTGCTGCATTATTTAAGGACTCTGCTGCATTATTTAAGGACTTTGCTGCATTATTTAAGGAATCTGCTGCATTATTTAAGGACTTTGCTGCATTATTTAAGGACTTTCTTGCATTATTTAAGGACTCTGCTGCATTATTTAAGGAATTTGCTGCATTATTTAAGGACTCTGCTGCATTATTTAAGGACTTTGTTGCATTATTTAAGGACTCTGCTGCATTATTTAAGGACTTTGTTGCATTATTTAAGGACTCTGCTGCATTATTTAAGGACCCTGCTACGGTATTTCAGTAATCTACTGCATTATTTAAGGACTTTGTTGCATTATTTAAGGACTCTGCTGCATTATTTAAGGACCCTGCTGCGGTATTTCAGTACTCTGCTGCATTATTTAAGGACTCTGCTGCATTATTTATGGACTTTATTGTATTATTTAAAGACTTTGCTGAATTATTTAAGGAATTTGCTGCATTATTTAAGGACTTGGCTGGATTATTTAAGGACTCTGCTGCATTATTTAAGGACTTTGCTGCATTATTTAAGGACTCTGCTGCATTATTTAAGGACTTTGTTGCATTATTTAAGGACTCTGCTGCATTATTTAATTACTTTGTTGCATTATTTAAGGACTCTGCTGCATTATTTAAGGACCCTGCTGCGGTATTTCAGTATACTCTGCTGAATTATTTAAGGACTTTGCTGCATTATTTATGGACTTTATTGCATTATTTAAGGACTCTGCTGCATTATTTAAGGAATTTGCTGCATTATTTAGGTACTCTGCTGCATTATTTAAGGACTTTGCTGCGGTATTTAAGGACTTTATTGCATTATTTAAGGACTGTTCTGCATTATTTAAGGACTTTGTTGCATTATTTAAGGACTCTGCTACAGTACTTAAGGACTCTGCTGCATTATTTAAGGACTTTGCTGCATTATTTAAGGACTCTGCTGCATTATTTAAGGACTTTGCTGCATTATTTAAGGACTCTGCTGCATTATTTAAGGACTTTGCTGCATTATTTAAGGACTCTGATATGGTACTTAAGAACTCTGCTGCATTATTTAAGTACTTTGTTGCATTATTTAAGGACTCTGCTGCATTATTTAAGGACTTTGTTGCATTATTTAAGGACTCTTCTGCATTATTTAAGGACTTTGTTGCATTATTTAAGGACTTTGCTGCATTATTTAAGGACTTTGCTGCATTATTTAAGGACTCTGCTGCATTATTTAAGGAATTTGCTCCATTATTTAAGGACTCTGCTGCATTATTTAATGACTTTGCTGCATTATTTAAGGACTCTGCTGCATTATTTAAGGACTTTGCTGCATTATTTAAGGACTCTGCTGCATTATTTAATGACTTTGCTGCATTATTTAAGGACTTTGCTGCGGTATTTAAGGACTTTATTGCATTATTTAAGGACTGTTCTGCATTATTTAAGTACTTTGTTGCATTATTTAAGGACTCTGCTGCATTATTTAAGGACTTTGCTGCATTATTTAAGGACTCTGCTGCATTATTTAAGGACTTTGCTGCATTATTTAAGGACTCTGCTGCATTATTTAAGGACTTTGCTGCATTATTTAAGGACTCTGATATGGTACTTAAGAACTCTGCTGCATTATTTAAGTACTTTGTTGCATTATTTAAGGACTCTGCTGCATTATTTAAGGACTTTGTTGCATTATTTAAGCACTCTTCTGCATTATTTAAGGACTTTGTTGCATTATTTAAGGACTTTGCTGCATTATTTAAGGACTCTGCTGCATTATTTAAGGAATTTGCTGCATTATTTAAGGACTCTGCTGCATTATTTAAGGACTTTGCTGCATTATTTAAGGACTCTGCTGCATTATTTAAGGAATTTGCTGCATTATTTAAGGACTCTGCTGCATTATTTAAGGAATTTGCTGCATTATTTAAGGACTCTGCTGCATTATTTAAGGACTTTGCTGCATTATTTAAGGACTCTGCTGCATTATTTAAGGAATTTGCTGCATTATTTAAGGACTCTGCTGCATTATTTAATGACTTTGCTGCATTATTTAAGGACTCTGCTGCATTATTTAAGGACTTTGCTGCGGTATTTAATGACTCTGCAGCATTATTTAATGACTTTGCTGCATTATTTAAGGACTCTGCTGCATTATTTAAGGACTTTGCTGCATTATTTAAGGACTCTGCTGCATTATTTAAGGACTTTGCTGCATTATTTAAGGACTCTGCTGCATTATTTAAGGACTTTGCTGCATTATTTAAGGACTCTGATATGGTACTTAAGAACTCTGCTGCATTATTTAAGTACTTTGTTGCATTATTTAAGGACTCTGCTGCATTATTTAAGGACTTTGTTGCATTATTTAAGGACTCTTCTGCATTATTTAAGGACTTTGTTGCATTATTTAAGGACTTTGCTGCATTATTTAAGGACTTTGCTGCATTATTTAAGGACTCTGCTGCATTATTTAAGGAATTTGCTCCATTATTTAAGGACTCTGCTGCATTATTTAATGACTTTGCTGCATTATTTAAGGACTCTGCTGCATTATTTAAGGACTTTGCTGCATTATTTAAGGACTCTGCTGCATTATTTAATGACTTTGCTGCATTATTTAAGGACTTTGCTGCGGTATTTAAGGACTTTATTGCATTATTTAAGGACTGTTCTGCATTATTTAAGGACTTTGTTGCATTATTTAAGGACTCTGCTACAGTACTTAAGGACTCTGCTGCATTATTTAAGTACTTTGTTGCATTATTTAAGGACTCTGCTGCATTATTTAAGGACTTTGCTGCATTATTTAAGGACTCTGCTGCATTATTTAAGGACTTTGCTGCATTATTTAAGGACTCTGCTGCATTATTTAAGGACTTTGCTGCATTATTTAAGGACTCTGATATGGTACTTAAGAACTCTGCTGCATTATTTAAGTACTTTGTTGCATTATTTAAGGACTCTGCTGCATTATTTAAGGACTTTGTTGCATTATTTAAGCACTCTTCTGCATTATTTAAGGACTTTGTTGCATTATTTAAGGACTTTGCTGCATTATTTAAGGACTCTGCTGCATTATTTAAGGAATTTGCTTCATTATTTAAGGACTCTGCTGCATTATTTAATGACTTTGCTGCATTATTTAAGGACTCTGCTGCATTATTTAAGGACTTTGCTGCATTATTTAAGGACTCTGCTGCATTATTTAAGGAATTTGCTGCATTATTTAAGGACTCTGCTGCATTATTTAATGACTTTGCTGCATTATTTAAGGACTCTGCTGCATTATTTAAGGACTTTGCTGCGGTATTTAATGACTCTGCAGCATTATTTAATGACTTTGCTGCATTATTTAAGGACTCTGCTGCATTATTTAAGGACTTTGCTGCATTATTTAAGGACTCTGATACGGTACTTAAGAACTCTGCTGCATTATTTAAGTACTTTGTTGCATTATTTAAGGACTCTGCTGCATTATTTAAGGACTTTGTTGCATTATTTAAGGACTCTTCTGCATTATTTAAGGACTTTGTTGCATTATTTAAGGACTTTGCTGCATTATTTAAGGACTTTGCTGCATTATTTAAGGACTCTGCTGCATTATTTAAAGACTTGGCTGGATTATTTAAGGACTCTGCTGCATTATTTAAGGAATTTGCTTCATTATTTAAGGACTCTGCTGCATTATTTAAGGACTTTGTTGCGTTATTTAAGGACTCTGCTGCATTATTTAAGGACTTTGCTGCATTATTTAAGGACTCTGCTGCATTATTTAAGGACTTTATTGCATTATTTAAGGACTGTTCTGCATTATTTAAGGACTTTGTTGCATTATTTAAGGACTCTGCTGCATTATTTAAGGAATTTGCTGCATTATTTAAGGACTCTGCTGCATTATTTAATGACTTGCTGCATTATTTAAGGACTCTGCTACGGTACTTAAGGACTCTGCTGCATTATTTAAGTACTTTGTTGCATTATTTAAGGACTCTGCTGCATTATTTAAGGACTTTGCTGCATTATTTAAGGACTCTGCTGCATTATTTAAGGACTTTGCTGCATTATTTAAGGACTTTCTTGCATTATTTAAGGACTCTGCTGCATTATTTAAGGAATTTGCTGCATTATTTAAGGACTCTGCTGCATTATTTAAGGACTTTGTTGCATTATTTAAGGACTCTGCTGCATTATTTAAGGACTTTGTTGCATTATTTAAGGACTCTGCTGCATTATTTAAGGACCCTGCTACGGTATTTCAGTAATCTACTGCATTATTTAAGGACTTTGTTGCATTATTTAAGGACTCTGCTGCATTATTTAAGGACCCTGCTGCGGTATTTCAGTACTCTGCTGCATTATTTAAGGACTCTGCTGCATTATTTATGGACTTTATTGTATTATTTAAAGACTTTGCTGAATTATTTAAGGAATTTGCTGCATTATTTAAGGACTTGGCTGGATTATTTAAGGACTCTGCTGCATTATTTAAGGACTTTGCTGCATTATTTAAGGACTCTGCTGCATTATTTAAGGACTTTGTTGCATTATTTAAGGACTCTGCTGCATTATTTAATTACTTTGTTGCATTATTTAAGGACTCTGCTGCATTATTTAAGGACCCTGCTGCGGTTTTTCAGTACTCTGCTGAATTATTTAAGGACTTTGCTGCATTATTTGTGGACTTTATTGCATTATTTAAGGACTCTGCTGCATTAGTTAAGGAATTTGCTGCATTATTTAAGGACTTTGCTGCATTATTTAAGGACTCTGCTGCATTATTTAAGGACCTTGTTGCATTATTTAAGGACTCTGCTGCATTATTTAAGGACCCTGCTGCGTATTTCAGTACTCTGCTGCATTATTTAAGGACTTTGCTGCATTATTTTTGGACTTTATTGCATTATTTAAAGACTTTGCTGCATTATTTAAGGAATTTGCTGCATTATTTAAAGACTTTGCTGGATTATTTAAGGACTTTGCTGCATTATTTAAGGACTTTATTGCATTATTTAAGGACTCTGCTGCATTATTTAAGGACTTTGTTGCATTATTTAAGGACTCTGCAGCATTATTTAATGACTTTGCTGCATTATTTAAGGACTTTGCTGCGGTATTTAAGGACTTTATTGCATTATTTAAGGACTGTTCTGCATTATTTAAGGACTTTGTTGCATTATTTAAGGACTCTGCTACAGTACTTAAGGACTCTGCTGCATTATTTAAGTACTTTGTTGCATTATTTAAGGACTCTGCTGCATTATTTAAGGACTTTGCTGCATTATTTAAGGACTCTGCTGCATTATTTAAGGACTTTGCTGCATTATTTAAGGACTCTGCTGCATTATTTAAGGACTGTGCTGCATTATTTAAGGACTCTGATATGGTACTTAAGAAATCTGCTGCATTATTTAAGTACTTTGTTGCATTATTTAAGGACTCTGCTGCATTATTTAAGGACTTTGTTGCATTATTTAAGGACTCTTCTGCATTATTTAAGTACTTTGTTGCATTATTTAAGGACTTTGCTGCATTATTTAAGGACTTTGCTGCATTATTTAAGGACTCTGCTGCATTATTTAAGGAATTTGCTCCATTATTTAAGGACTCTGCTGCATTATTTAATGACTTTGCTGCATTATTTAAGGACTCTGCTGCATTATTTAAGGACTTTGCTGCATTATTTAAGGACTCTGCTGCATTATTTAATGACTTTGCTGCATTATTTAAGGACTTTGCTGCGGTATTTAAGGACTTTATTGCATTATTTAAGGACTGTTCTGCATTATTTAAGGACTTTGTTGCATTATTTAAGGACTCTGCTACAGTACTTAAGGACTCTGCTGCATTATTTAAGTACTTTGTTGCATTATTTAAGGACTCTGCTGCATTATTTAAGGACTTTGCTGCATTATTTAAGGACTCTGCTGCATTATTTAAGGACTTTGCTGCATTATTTAAGGACTCTGCTGCATTATTTAAGGACTTTGCTGCATTATTTAAGGACTCTGATATGGTACTTAAGAACTCTGCTGCATTATTTAAGTACTTTGTTGCATTATTTAAGGACTCTGCTGCATTATTTAAGGACTTTGTTGCATTATTTAAGGACTCTTCTGCATTATTTAAGGACTTTGTTGCATTATTTAAGGACTTTGCTGCATTATTTAAGGACTTTGCTGCATTATTTAAGGACTCTGCTGCATTATTTAAGGAATTTGCTCCATTATTTAAGGACTCTGCTGCATTATTTAATGACTTTGCTGCATTATTTAAGGACTCTGCTGCATTATTTAAGGACTTTGCTGCATTATTTAAGGACTCTGCTGCATTATTTAATGACTTTGCTGCATTATTTAAGGACTTTGCTGCGGTATTTAAGGACTTTATTGCATTATTTAAGGACTGTTCTGCATTATTTAAGGACTTTGTTGCATTATTTAAGGACTCTGCTACAGTACTTAAGGACTCTGCTGCATTATTTAAGTACTTTGTTGCATTATTTAAGGACTCTGCTGCATTATTTAAGGACTTTGCTGCATTATTTAAGGACTCTGCTGCATTATTTAAGGACTTTGCTGCATTATTTAAGGACTCTGCTGCATTATTTAAGGACTTTGCTGCATTATTTAAGGACTCTGATATGGTACTTAAGAACTCTGCTGCATTATTTAAGTACTTTGTTGCATTATTTAAGGACTCTGCTGCATTATTTAAGGACTTTGTTGCATTATTTAAGCACTCTTCTGCATTATTTAAGGACTTTGTTGCATTATTTAAGGACTTTGCTGCATTATTTAAGGACTCTGCTGCATTATTTAAGGAATTTGCTGCATTATTTAAGGACTCTGCTGCATTATTTAAGGACTTTGCTGCATTATTTAAGGACTCTGCTGCATTATTTAAGGAATTTGCTGCATTATTTAAGGACTCTGCTGCATTATTTAAGGAATTTGCTGCATTATTTAAGGACTCTGCTGCATTATTTAAGGACTTTGCTGCATTATTTAAGGACTCTGCTGCATTATTTAAGGAATTTGCTGCATTATTTAAGGACTCTGCTGCATTATTTAATGACTTTGCTGCATTATTTAAGGACTCTGCTGCATTATTTAAGGACTTTGCTGCGGTATTTAATGACTCTGCAGCATTATTTAATGACTTTGCTGCATTATTTAAGGACTCTGCTGCATTATTTAAGGACTTTGCTGCATTATTTAAGGACTCTGCTGCATTATTTAAGGACTTTGCTGCATTATTTAAGGACTCTGCTGCATTATTTAAGGACTTTGCTGCATTATTTAAGGACTCTGATATGGTACTTAAGAACTCTGCTGCATTATTTAAGTACTTTGTTGCATTATTTAAGGACTCTGCTGCATTATTTAAGGACTTTGTTGCATTATTTAAGGACTCTTCTGCATTATTTAAGGACTTTGTTGCATTATTTAAGGACTTTGCTGCATTATTTAAGGACTTTGCTGCATTATTTAAGGACTCTGCTGCATTATTTAAGGAATTTGCTCCATTATTTAAGGACTCTGCTGCATTATTTAATGACTTTGCTGCATTATTTAAGGACTCTGCTGCATTATTTAAGGACTTTGCTGCATTATTTAAGGACTCTGCTGCATTATTTAATGAGTTTGCTGCATTATTTAAGGACTTTGCTGCGGTATTTAAGGACTTTATTGCATTATTTAAGGACTGTTCTGCATTATTTAAGGACTTTGTTGCATTATTTAAGGACTCTGCTACAGTACTTAAGGACTCTGCTGCATTATTTAAGTACTTTGTTGCATTATTTAAGGACTCTGCTGCATTATTTAAGGACTTTGCTGCATTATTTAAGGACTCTGCTGCATTATTTAAGGACTTTGCTGCATTATTTAAGGACTCTGCTGCATTATTTAAGGACTTTGCTGCATTATTTAAGGACTCTGATATGGTACTTAAGAACTCTGCTGCATTATTTAAGTACTTTGTTGCATTATTTAAGGACTCTGCTGCATTATTTAAGGACTTTGTTGCATTATTTAAGCACTCTTCTGCATTATTTAAGGACTTTGTTGCATTATTTAAGGACTTTGCTGCATTATTTAAGGACTCTGCTGCATTATTTAAGGAATTTGCTTCATTATTTAAGGACTCTGCTGCATTATTTAATGACTTTGCTGCATTATTTAAGGACTCTGCTGCATTATTTAAGGACTTTGCTGCATTATTTAAGGACTCTGCTGCATTATTTAAGGACTTTGCTGCGGTATTTAAGGACTTTATTGCATTATTTAAGGACTGTTCTGCATTATTTAAGGACTTTGTTGCATTATTTAAGGACTCTGCTACAGTACTTAAGGACTCTGCTGCATTATTTAAGTACTTTGTTGCATTATTTAAGGACTCTGCTGCATTATTTAAGGACTTTGCTGCATTATTTAAGGACTCTGCTGCATTATTTAAGGACTTTGCTGCATTATTTAAGGACTCTGCTGCATTATTTAAGGACTTTGCTGCATTATTTAAGGACTCTGATATGGTACTTAAGAACTCTGCTGCATTATTTAAGTACTTTGTTGCATTATTTAAGGACTCTGCTGCATTATTTAAGGACTTTGTTGCATTATTTAAGCACTCTTCTGCATTATTTAAGGACTTTGTTGCATTATTTAAGGACTTTGCTGCATTATTTAAGGACTCTGCTGCATTATTTAAGGAATTTGCTGCATTATTTAAGGACTCTGCTGCATTATTTAAGGACTTTGCTGCATTATTTAAGGACTCTGCTGCATTATTTAAGGAATTTGCTGCATTATTTAAGGACTCTGCTGCATTATTTAAGGAATTTGCTGCATTATTTAAGGACTCTGCTGCATTATTTAAGGACTTTGCTGCATTATTTAAGGACTCTGCTGCATTATTTAAGGAATTTGCTGCATTATTTAAGGACTCTGCTGCATTATTTAATGACTTTGCTGCATTATTTAAGGACTCTGCTGCATTATTTAAGGACTTTGCTGCGGTATTTAATGACTCTGCAGCATTATTTAATGACTTTGCTGCATTATTTAAGGACTCTGCTGCATTATTTAAGGACTTTGCTGCATTATTTAAGGACTCTGCTGCATTATTTAAGGACTTTGCTGCATTATTTAAGGACTCTGCTGCATTATTTAAGGACTTTGCTGCATTATTTAAGGACTCTGATATGGTACTTAAGAACTCTGCTGCATTATTTAAGTACTTTGTTGCATTATTTAAGGACTCTGCTGCATTATTTAAGGACTTTGTTGCATTATTTAAGGACTCTTCTGCATTATTTAAGGACTTTGTTGCATTATTTAAGGACTTTGCTGCATTATTTAAGGACTTTGCTGCATTATTTAAGGACTCTGCTGCATTATTTAAGGAATTTGCTCCATTATTTAAGGACTCTGCTGCATTATTTAATGACTTTGCTGCATTATTTAAGGACTCTGCTGCATTATTTAAGGACTTTGCTGCATTATTTAAGGACTCTGCTGCATTATTTAATGAGTTTGCTGCATTATTTAAGGACTTTGCTGCGGTATTTAAGGACTTTATTGCATTATTTAAGGACTGTTCTGCATTATTTAAGGACTTTGTTGCATTATTTAAGGACTCTGCTACAGTACTTAAGGACTCTGCTGCATTATTTAAGTACTTTGTTGCATTATTTAAGGACTCTGCTGCATTATTTAAGGACTTTGCTGCATTATTTAAGGACTCTGCTGCATTATTTAAGGACTTTGCTGCATTATTTAAGGACTCTGCTGCATTATTTAAGGACTTTGCTGCATTATTTAAGGACTCTGATATGGTACTTAAGAACTCTGCTGCATTATTTAAGTACTTTGTTGCATTATTTAAGGACTCTGCTGCATTATTTAAGGACTTTGTTGCATTATTTAAGCACTCTTCTGCATTATTTAAGGACTTTGTTGCATTATTTAAGGACTTTGCTGCATTATTTAAGGACTCTGCTGCATTATTTAAGGAATTTGCTTCATTATTTAAGGACTCTGCTGCATTATTTAATGACTTTGCTGCATTATTTAAGGACTCTGCTGCATTATTTAAGGACTTTGCTGCATTATTTAAGGACTCTGCTGCATTATTTAAGGAATTTGCTGCATTATTTAAGGACTCTGCTGCATTATTTAATGACTTTGCTGCATTATTTAAGGACTCTGCTGCATTATTTAAGGACTTTGCTGCGGTATTTAATGACTCTGCAGCATTATTTAATGACTTTGCTGCATTATTTAAGGACTCTGCTGCATTATTTAAGGACTTTGCTGCATTATTTAAGGACTCTGATACGGTACTTAAGAACTCTGCTGCATTATTTAAGTACTTTGTTGCATTATTTAAGGACTCTGCTGCATTATTTAAGGACTTTGTTGCATTATTTAAGGACTCTTCTGCATTATTTAAGGACTTTGTTGCATTATTTAAGGACTTTGCTGCATTATTTAAGGACTTTGCTGCATTATTTAAGGACTCTGCTGCATTATTTAAAGACTTGGCTGGATTATTTAAGGACTCTGCTGCATTATTTAAGGAATTTGCTTCATTATTTAAGGACTCTGCTGCATTATTTAAGGACTTTGTTGCGTTATTTAAGGACTCTGCTGCATTATTTAAGGACTTTGCTGCATTATTTAAGGACTCTGCTGCATTATTTAAGGACTTTATTGCATTATTTAAGGACTGTTCTGCATTATTTAAGGACTTTGTTGCATTATTTAAGGACTCTGCTGCATTATTTAAGGAATTTGCTGCATTATTTAAGGACTCTGCTGCATTATTTAATGACTTGCTGCATTATTTAAGGACTCTGCTACGGTACTTAAGGACTCTGCTGCATTATTTAAGTACTTTGTTGCATTATTTAAGGACTCTGCTGCATTATTTAAGGACTTTGCTGCATTATTTAAGGACTCTGCTGCATTATTTAAGGACTTTGCTGCATTATTTAAGGACTTTCTTGCATTATTTAAGGACTCTGCTGCATTATTTAAGGAATTTGCTGCATTATTTAAGGACTCTGCTGCATTATTTAAGGACTTTGTTGCATTATTTAAGGACTCTGCTGCATTATTTAAGGACTTTGTTGCATTATTTAAGGACTCTGCTGCATTATTTAAGGACCCTGCTACGGTATTTCAGTAATCTACTGCATTATTTAAGGACTTTGTTGCATTATTTAAGGACTCTGCTGCATTATTTAAGGACCCTGCTGCGGTATTTCAGTACTCTGCTGCATTATTTAAGGACTCTGCTGCATTATTTATGGACTTTATTGTATTATTTAAAGACTTTGCTGAATTATTTAAGGAATTTGCTGCATTATTTAAGGACTTGGCTGGATTATTTAAGGACTCTGCTGCATTATTTAAGGACTTTGCTGCATTATTTAAGGACTCTGCTGCATTATTTAAGGACTTTGTTGCATTATTTAAGGACTCTGCTGCATTATTTAATTACTTTGTTGCATTATTTAAGGACTCTGCTGCATTATTTAAGGACCCTGCTGCGGTTTTTCAGTACTCTGCTGAATTATTTAAGGACTTTGCTGCATTATTTGTGGACTTTATTGCATTATTTAAGGACTCTGCTGCATTAGTTAAGGAATTTGCTGCATTATTTAAGGACTTTGCTGCATTATTTAAGGACTCTGCTGCATTATTTAAGGACCTTGTTGCATTATTTAAGGACTCTGCTGCATTATTTAAGGACCCTGCTGCGTATTTCAGTACTCTGCTGCATTATTTAAGGACTTTGCTGCATTATTTTTGGACTTTATTGCATTATTTAAAGACTTTGCTGCATTATTTAAGGAATTTGCTGCATTATTTAAAGACTTTGCTGGATTATTTAAGGACTTTGCTGCATTATTTAAGGACTTTATTGCATTATTTAAGGACTCTGCAGCATTATTTAATGACTTTGCTGCATTATTTAAGGACTTTGCTGCGGTATTTAAGGACTTTATTGCATTATTTAAGGACTGTTCTGCATTATTTAAGGACTTTGTTGCATTATTTAAGGACTCTGCTACAGTACTTAAGGACTCTGCTGCATTATTTAAGTACTTTGTTGCATTATTTAAGGACTCTGCTGCATTATTTAAGGACTTTGCTGCATTATTTAAGGACTCTGCTGCATTATTTAAGGACTTTGCTGCATTATTTAAGGACTCTGCTGCATTATTTAAGGACTGTGCTGCATTATTTAAGGACTCTGATATGGTACTTAAGAAATCTGCTGCATTATTTAAGTACTTTGTTGCATTATTTAAGGACTCTGCTGCATTATTTAAGGACTTTGTTGCATTATTTAAGGACTCTTCTGCATTATTTAAGTACTTTGTTGCATTATTTAAGGACTTTGCTGCATTATTTAAGGACTCTGCTGCATTATTTAAGGAATTTGCTCCATTATTTAAGGACTCTGCTGCATTATTTAATGACTTTGCTGCATTATTTAAGGACTCTGCTGCATTATTTAAGGACTTTGCTGCATTATTTAAGGACTCTGCTGCATTATTTAATGACTTTGCTGCATTATTTAAGGACTTTGCTGCGGTATTTAAGGACTTTATTGCATTATTTAAGGACTGTTCTGCATTATTTAAGGACTTTGTTGCATTATTTAAGGACTCTGCTACAGTACTTAAGGACTCTGCTGCATTATTTAAGTACTTTGTTGCATTATTTAAGGACTCTGCTGCATTATTTAAGGACTTTGCTGCATTATTTAAGGACTCTGCTGCATTATTTAAGGACTTTGCTGCATTATTTAAGGACTCTGCTGCATTATTTAAGGACTTTGCTGCATTATTTAAGGACTCTGATATGGTACTTAAGAACTCTGCTGCATTATTTAAGTACTTTGTTGCATTATTTAAGGACTCTGCTGCATTAATTAAGGACTTTGTTGCATTATTTAAGCACTCTTCTGCATTATTTAAGGACTTTGTTGCATTATTTAAGGACTTTGCTGCATTATTTAAGGACTCTGCTGCATTATTTAAGGAATTTGCTGCATTATTTAAGGACTCTGCTGCATTATTTAATGACTTTGCTGCATTATTTAAGGACTCTGCTGCATTATTTAAGGACTTTGCTGCGGTATTTAATGACTCTGCAGCATTATTTAATGACTTTGCTGCATTATTTAAGGACTCTGCTGCATTATTTAAGGACTTTGCTGCATTATTTAAGGACTCTGATACGGTACTTAAGAACTCTGCTGCATTATTTAAGTACTTTGTTGCATTATTTAAGGACTCTGCTGCATTATTTAAGGACTTTGTTGCATTATTTAAGGACTCTTCTGCATTATTTAAGGACTTTGTTGCATTATTTAAGGACTTTGCTGCATTATTTAAGGACTTTGCTGCATTATTTAAGGACTCTGCTGCATTATTTAAAGACTTGGCTGGATTATTTAAGGACTCTGCTGCATTATTTAAGGAATTTGCTTCATTATTTAAGGACTCTGCTGCATTATTTAAGGACTTTGTTGCGTTATTTAAGGACTCTGCTGCATTATTTAAGGACTTTGCTGCATTATTTAAGGACTCTGCTGCATTATTTAAGGACTTTATTGCATTATTTAAGGACTGTTCTGCATTATTTAAGGACTTTGTTGCATTATTTAAGGACTCTGCTGCATTATTTAAGGAATTTGCTGCATTATTTAAGGACTCTGCTGCATTATTTAATGACTTGCTGCATTATTTAAGGACTCTGCTACGGTACTTAAGGACTCTGCTGCATTATTTAAGTACTTTGTTGCATTATTTAAGGACTCTGCTGCATTATTTAAGGACTTTGCTGCATTATTTAAGGACTCTGCTGCATTATTTAAGGACTTTGCTGCATTATTTAAGGACTTTCTTGCATTATTTAAGGACTCTGCTGCATTATTTAAGGAATTTGCTGCATTATTTAAGGACTCTGCTGCATTATTTAAGGACTTTGTTGCATTATTTAAGGACTCTGCTGCATTATTTAAGGACTTTGTTGCATTATTTAAGGACTCTGCTGCATTATTTAAGGACCCTGCTACGGTATTTCAGTAATCTACTGCATTATTTAAGGACTTTGTTGCATTATTTAAGGACTCTGCTGCATTATTTAAGGACCCTGCTGCGGTATTTCAGTACTCTGCTGCATTATTTAAGGACTCTGCTGCATTATTTATGGACTTTATTGTATTATTTAAAGACTTTGCTGAATTATTTAAGGAATTTGCTGCATTATTTAAGGACTTGGCTGGATTATTTAAGGACTCTGCTGCATTATTTAAGGACTTTGCTGCATTATTTAAGGACTCTGCTGCATTATTTAAGGACTTTGTTGCATTATTTAAGGACTCTGCTGCATTATTTAATTACTTTGTTGCATTATTTAAGGACTCTGCTGCATTATTTAAGGACCCTGCTGCGGTTTTTCAGTACTCTGCTGAATTATTTAAGGACTTTGCTGCATTATTTGTGGACTTTATTGCATTATTTAAGGACTCTGCTGCATTAGTTAAGGAATTTGCTGCATTATTTAAGGACTTTGCTGCATTATTTAAGGACTCTGCTGCATTATTTAAGGACCTTGTTGCATTATTTAAGGACTCTGCTGCATTATTTAAGGACCCTGCTGCGTATTTCAGTACTCTGCTGCATTATTTAAGGACTTTGCTGCATTATTTTTGGACTTTATTGCATTATTTAAAGACTTTGCTGCATTATTTAAGGAATTTGCTGCATTATTTAAAGACTTTGCTGGATTATTTAAGGACTTTGCTGCATTATTTAAGGACTTTATTGCATTATTTAAGGACTCTGCAGCATTATTTAATGACTTTGCTGCATTATTTAAGGACTTTGCTGCGGTATTTAAGGACTTTATTGCATTATTTAAGGACTGTTCTGCATTATTTAAGGACTTTGTTGCATTATTTAAGGACTCTGCTACAGTACTTAAGGACTCTGCTGCATTATTTAAGTACTTTGTTGCATTATTTAAGGACTCTGCTGCATTATTTAAGGACTTTGCTGCATTATTTAAGGACTCTGCTGCATTATTTAAGGACTTTGCTGCATTATTTAAGGACTCTGCTGCATTATTTAAGGACTGTGCTGCATTATTTAAGGACTCTGATATGGTACTTAAGAAATCTGCTGCATTATTTAAGTACTTTGTTGCATTATTTAAGGACTCTGCTGCATTATTTAAGGACTTTGTTGCATTATTTAAGGACTCTTCTGCATTATTTAAGTACTTTGTTGCATTATTTAAGGACTTTGCTGCATTATTTAAGGACTCTGCTGCATTATTTAAGGAATTTGCTCCATTATTTAAGGACTCTGCTGCATTATTTAATGACTTTGCTGCATTATTTAAGGACTCTGCTGCATTATTTAAGGACTTTGCTGCATTATTTAAGGACTCTGCTGCATTATTTAATGACTTTGCTGCATTATTTAAGGACTTTGCTGCGGTATTTAAGGACTTTATTGCATTATTTAAGGACTGTTCTGCATTATTTAAGGACTTTGTTGCATTATTTAAGGACTCTGCTACAGTACTTAAGGACTCTGCTGCATTATTTAAGTACTTTGTTGCATTATTTAAGGACTCTGCTGCATTATTTAAGGACTTTGCTGCATTATTTAAGGACTCTGCTGCATTATTTAAGGACTTTGCTGCATTATTTAAGGACTCTGCTGCATTATTTAAGGACTTTGCTGCATTATTTAAGGACTCTGATATGGTACTTAAGAACTCTGCTGCATTATTTAAGTACTTTGTTGCATTATTTAAGGACTCTGCTGCATTAATTAAGGACTTTGTTGCATTATTTAAGCACTCTTCTGCATTATTTAAGGACTTTGTTGCATTATTTAAGGACTTTGCTGCATTATTTAAGGACTCTGCTGCATTATTTAAGGAATTTGCTTCATTATTTAAGGACTCTGCTGCATTATTTAATGACTTTGCTGCATTATTTAAGGACTCTGCTGCATTATTTAAGGACTTTGCTGCATTATTTAAGGACTCTGCTGCATTATTTAAGGAATTTGCTGCATTATTTAAGGACTCTGCTGCATTATTTAATGACTTTGCTGCATTATTTAAGGACTCTGCTGCATTATTTAAGGACTTTGCTGCGGTATTTAATGACTCTGCAGCATTATTTAATGACTTTGCTGCATTATTTAAGGACTCTGCTGCATTATTTAAGGACTTTGCTGCATTATTTAAGGACTCTGATACGGTACTTAAGAACTCTGCTGCATTATTTAAGTACTTTGTTGCATTATTTAAGGACTCTGCTGCATTATTTAAGGACTTTGTTGCATTATTTAAGGACTCTTCTGCATTATTTAAGGACTTTGTTGCATTATTTAAGGACTTTGCTGCATTATTTAAGGACTTTGCTGCATTATTTAAGGACTCTGCTGCATTATTTAAAGACTTGGCTGGATTATTTAAGGACTCTGCTGCATTATTTAAGGAATTTGCTTCATTATTTAAGGACTCTGCTGCATTATTTAAGGACTTTGCTGCGTTATTTAAGGACTCTGCTGCATTATTTAAGGACTTTGTTGCATTATTTAAGGACTCTGCTGCATTATAAAAGGACTTTGCTGCATTATTTAAGGACTTTATTGCATTATTTAAGGACTGTTCTGCATTATTTAAGGACTTTGTTGCATTATTTAAGGACTCTGCTGCATTATTTAAGGAATTTGCTGCATTATTTAAGGACTCTGCTGCATTATTTAATGACTTGCTGCATTATTTAAGGACGCTGCTACGGTACTTAAGGACTCTGCTGCATTATTTAAGTACTTTGTTGCATTATTTAAGGACTCTGCTGCATTATTTAAGGACTTTGCTGCATTATTTAAGGACTCTGCTGCATTATTTAAGGACTTTGCTGCATTATTTAAGGAATCTGCTGCATTATTTAAGGACTTTGCTGCATTATTTAAGGACTTTCTTGCATTATTTAAGGACTCTGCTGCATTATTTAAGGAATTTGCTGCATTATTTAAGGACTCTGCTGCATTATTTAAGGACTTTGTTGCATTATTTAAGGACTCTGCTGCATTATTTAAGGACTTTGTTGCATTATTTAAGGACTCTGCTGCATTATTTAAGGACCCTGCTACGGTATTTCAGTAATCTACTGCATTATTTAAGGACTTTGTTGCATTATTTAAGGACTCTGCTGCATTATTTAAGGACCCTGCTGCGGTATTTCAGTACTCTGCTGCATTATTTAAGGACTCTGCTGCATTATTTATGGACTTTATTGTATTATTTAAAGACTTTGCTGAATTATTTAAGGAATTTGCTGCATTATTTAAGGACTTGGCTGGATTATTTAAGGACTCTGCTGCATTATTTAAGGACTTTGCTGCATTATTTAAGGACTCTGCTGCATTATTTAAGGACTTTGTTGCATTATTTAAGGACTCTGCTGCATTATTTAATTACTTTGTTGCATTATTTAAGGACTCTGCTGCATTATTTAAGGACCCTGCTGCGGTATTTCAGTATACTCTGCTGAATTATTTAAGGACTTTGCTGCATTATTTATGGACTTTATTGCATTATTTAAGGACTCTGCTGCATTATTTAAGGAATTTGCTGCATTATTTAGGTACTCTGCTGCATTATTTAAGGACTTTGCTGCGGTATTTAAGGACTTTATTGCATTATTTAAGGACTGTTCTGCATTATTTAAGGACTTTGTTGCATTATTTAAGGACTCTGCTACAGTACTTAAGGACTCTGCTGCATTATTTAAGGACTTTGCTGCATTATTTAAGGACTCTGCTGCATTATTTAAGGACTTTGCTGCATTATTTAAGGACTCTGCTGCATTATTTAAGGACTTTGCTGCATTATTTAAGGACTCTGATATGGTACTTAAGAACTCTGCTGCATTATTTAAGTACTTTGTTGCATTATTTAAGGACTCTGCTGCATTATTTAAGGACTTTGTTGCATTATTTAAGGACTCTTCTGCATTATTTAAGGACTTTGTTGCATTATTTAAGGACTTTGCTGCATTATTTAAGGACTTTGCTGCATTATTTAAGGACTCTGCTGCATTATTTAAGGAATTTGCTCCATTATTTAAGGACTCTGCTGCATTATTTAATGACTTTGCTGCATTATTTAAGGACTCTGCTGCATTATTTAAGGACTTTGCTGCATTATTTAAGGACTCTGCTGCATTATTTAATGACTTTGCTGCATTATTTAAGGACTTTGCTGCGGTATTTAAGGACTTTATTGCATTATTTAAGGACTGTTCTGCATTATTTAAGGACTTTGTTGCATTATTTAAGGACTCTGCTACAGTACTTAAGGACTATGCTGCATTATTTAAGTACTTTGTTGCATTATTTAAGGACTCTGCTGCATTATTTAAGGACTTTGCTGCATTATTTAAGGACTCTGCTGCATTATTTAAGGACTTTGCTGCATTATTTAAGGACTCTGCTGCATTATTTAAGGACTTTGCTGCATTATTTAAGGACTCTGATATGGTACTTAAGAACTCTGCTGCATTATTTAAGTACTTTGTTGCATTATTTAAGGACTCTGCTGCATTATTTAAGGACTTTGTTGCATTATTTAAGCACTCTTCTGCATTATTTAAGGACTTTGTTGCATTATTTAAGGACTTTGCTGCATTATTTAAGGACTCTGCTGCATTATTTAAGGAATTTGCTGCATTATTTAAGGACTCTGCTGCATTATTTAAGGACTTTGCTGCATTATTTAAGGACTCTGCTGCATTATTTAAGGAATTTGCTGCATTATTTAAGGACTCTGCTGCATTATTTAAGGAATTTGCTGCATTATTTAAGGACTCTGCTGCATTATTTAAGGACTTTGCTGCATTATTTAAGGACTCTGCTGCATTATTTAAGGAATTTGCTGCATTATTTAAGGACTCTGCTGCATTATTTAATGACTTTGCTGCATTATTTAAGGACTCTGCTGCATTATTTAAGGACTTTGCTGCGGTATTTAATGACTCTGCAGCATTATTTAATGACTTTGCTGCATTATTTAAGGACTCTGCTGCATTATTTAAGGACTTTGCTGCATTATTTAAGGACTCTGATACGGTACTTAAGAACTCTGCTGCATTATTTAAGTACTTTGTTGCATTATTTAAGGACTCTGCTGCATTATTTAAGGACTTTGTTGCATTATTTAAGGACTCTTCTGCATTATTTAAGGACTTTGTTGCATTATTTAAGGACTTTGCTGCATTATTTAAGGACTTTGCTGCATTATTTAAGGACTCTGCTGCATTATTTAAAGACTTGGCTGGATTATTTAAGGACTCTGCTGCATTATTTAAGGAATTTGCTTCATTATTTAAGGACTCTGCTGCATTATTTAAGGACTTTGTTGCGTTATTTAAGGACTCTGCTGCATTATTTAAGGACTTTGCTGCATTATTTAAGGACTCTGCTGCATTATTTAAGGACTTTATTGCATTATTTAAGGACTGTTCTGCATTATTTAAGGACTTTGTTGCATTATTTAAGGACTCTGCTGCATTATTTAAGGAATTTGCTGCATTATTTAAGGACTCTGCTGCATTATTTAATGACTTGCTGCATTATTTAAGGACTCTGCTACGGTACTTAAGGACTCTGCTGCATTATTTAAGTACTTTGTTGCATTATTTAAGGACTCTGCTGCATTATTTAAGGACTTTGCTGCATTATTTAAGGACTCTGCTGCATTATTTAAGGACTTTGCTGCATTATTTAAGGACTTTCTTGCATTATTTAAGGACTCTGCTGCATTATTTAAGGAATTTGCTGCATTATTTAAGGACTCTGCTGCATTATTTAAGGACTTTGTTGCATTATTTAAGGACTCTGCTGCATTATTTAAGGACTTTGTTGCATTATTTAAGGACTCTGCTGCATTATTTAAGGACCCTGCTACGGTATTTCAGTAATCTACTGCATTATTTAAGGACTTTGTTGCATTATTTAAGGACTCTGCTGCATTATTTAAGGACCCTGCTGCGGTATTTCAGTACTCTGCTGCATTATTTAAGGACTCTGCTGCATTATTTATGGACTTTATTGTATTATTTAAAGGCTTTGCTGAATTATTTAAGGAATTTGCTGCATTATTTAAGGACTTGGCTGGATTATTTAAGGACTCTGCTGCATTATTTAAGGACTTTGCTGCATTATTTAAGGACTCTGCTGCATTATTTAAGGACTTTGTTGCATTATTTAAGGACTCTGCTGCATTATTTAATTACTTTGTTGCATTATTTAAGGACTCTGCTGCATTATTTAAGGACCCTGCTGCGGTTTTTCAGTACTCTGCTGAATTATTTAAGGACTTTGCTGCATTATTTGTGGACTTTATTGCATTATTTAAGGACTCTGCTGCATTAGTTAAGGAATTTGCTGCATTATTTAAGGACTTTGCTACATTATTTAAGGACTCTGCTGCATTATTTAAGGACCTTGTTGCATTATTTAAGGACTCTGCTGCATTATTTAAGGACCCTGCTGCGTATTTCAGTACTCTGCTGCATTATTTAAGGACTTTGCTGCATTATTTTTGGACTTTATTGCATTATTTAAAGACTTTGCTGCATTATTTAAGGAATTTGCTGCATTATTTAAAGACTTTGCTGGATTATTTAAGGACTTTGCTGCATTATTTAAGGACTTTATTGCATTATTTAAGGACTCTGCTGCATTATTTAAGGACTTTGTTGCATTATTTAAGGACTCTGCAGCATTATTTAATGACTTTGCTGCATTATTTAAGGACTTTGCTGCGGTATTTAAGGACTTTATTGCATTATTTAAGGACTGTTCTGCATTATTTAAGGACTTTGTTGCATTATTTAAGGACTCTGCTACAGTACTTAAGGACTCTGCTGCATTATTTAAGTACTTTGTTGCATTATTTAAGGACTCTGCTGCATTATTTAAGGACTTTGCTGCATTATTTAAGGACTCTGCTGCATTATTTAAGGACTTTGCTGCATTATTTAAGGACTCTGCTGCATTATTTAAGGACTGTGCTGCATTATTTAAGGACTCTGATATGGTACTTAAGAAATCTGCTGCATTATTTAAGTACTTTGTTGCATTATTTAAGGACTCTGCTGCATTATTTAAGGACTTTGTTGCATTATTTAAGGACTCTTCTGCATTATTTAAGGACTTTGTTGCATTATTTAAGGACTTTGCTGCATTATTTAAGGACTTTGCTGCATTATTTAAGGACTCTGCTGCATTATTTAAGGAATTTGCTCCATTATTTAAGGACTCTGCTGCATTATTTAATGACTTTGCTGCATTATTTAAGGACTCTGCTGCATTATTTAAGGACTTTGCTGCATTATTTAAGGACTCTGCTGCATTATTTAATGACTTTGCTGCATTATTTAAGGACTTTGCTGCGGTATTTAAGGACTTTATTGCATTATTTAAGGACTGTTCTGCATTATTTAAGGACTTTGTTGCATTATTTAAGGACTCTGCTACAGTACTTAAGGACTCTGCTGCATTATTTAAGTACTTTGTTGCATTATTTAAGGACTCTGCTGCATTATTTAAGGACTTTGCTGCATTATTTAAGGACTCTGCTGCATTATTTAAGGACTTTGCTGCATTATTTAAGGACTCTGCTGCATTATTTAAGGACTTTGCTGCATTATTTAAGGACTCTGATATGGTACTTAAGAACTCTGCTGCATTATTTAAGTACTTTGTTGCATTATTTAAGGACTCTGCTGCATTAATTAAGGACTTTGTTGCATTATTTAAGCACTCTTCTGCATTATTTAAGGACTTTGTTGCATTATTTAAGGACTTTGCTGCATTATTTAAGGACTCTGCTGCATTATTTAAGGAATTTGCTTCATTATTTAAGGACTCTGCTGCATTATTTAATGACTTTGCTGCATTATTTAAGGACTCTGCTGCATTATTTAAGGACTTTGCTGCATTATTTAAGGACTCTGCTGCATTATTTAAGGAATTTGCTGCATTATTTAAGGACTCTGCTGCATTATTTAATGACTTTGCTGCATTATTTAAGGACTCTGCTGCATTATTTAAGGACTTTGCTGCGGTATTTAATGACTCTGCAGCATTATTTAATGACTTTGCTGCATTATTTAAGGACTCTGCTGCATTATTTAAGGACTTTGCTGCATTATTTAAGGACTCTGATACGGTACTTAAGAACTCTGCTGCATTATTTAAGTACTTTGTTGCATTATTTAAGGACTCTGCTGCATTATTTAAGGACTTTGTTGCATTATTTAAGGACTCTTCTGCATTATTTAAGGACTTTGTTGCATTATTTAAGGACTTTGCTGCATTATTTAAGGACTTTGCTGCATTATTTAAGGACTCTGCTGCATTATTTAAAGACTTGGCTGGATTATTTAAGGACTCTGCTGCATTATTTAAGGAATTTGCTTCATTATTTAAGGACTCTGCTGCATTATTTAAGGACTTTGCTGCGTTATTTAAGGACTCTGCTGCATTATTTAAGGACTTTGTTGCATTATTTAAGGACTCTGCTGCATTATATAAGGACTTTGCTGCATTATTTAAGGACTTTATTGCATTATTTAAGGACTGTTCTGCATTATTTAAGGACTTTGTTGCATTATTTAAGGACTCTGCTGCATTATTTAAGGAATTTGCTGCATTATTTAAGGACTCTGCTGCATTATTTAATGACTTGCTGCATTATTTAAGGACTCTGCTACGGTACTTAAGGACTCTGCTGCATTATTTAAGTACTTTGTTGCATTATTTAAGGACTCTGCTGCATTATTTAAGGACTTTGCTGCATTATTTAAGGACTCTGCTGCATTATTTAAGGACTTTGCTGCATTATTTAAGGAATCTGCTGCATTATTTAAGGACTTTGCTGCATTATTTAAGGACTTTCTTGCATTATTTAAGGACTCTGCTGCATTATTTAAGGAATTTGCTGCATTATTTAAGGACTCTGCTGCATTATTTAAGGACTTTGTTGCATTATTTAAGGACTCTGCTGCATTATTTAAGGACTTTGTTGCATTATTTAAGGACTCTGCTGCATTATTTAAGGACCCTGCTACGGTATTTCAGTAATCTACTGCATTATTTAAGGACTTTGTTGCATTATTTAAGGACTCTGCTGCATTATTTAAGGACCCTGCTGCGGTATTTCAGTACTCTGCTGCATTATTTAAGGACTCTGCTGCATTATTTATGGACTTTATTGTATTATTTAAAGACTTTGCTGAATTATTTAAGGAATTTGCTGCATTATTTAAGGACTTGGCTGGATTATTTAAGGACTCTGCTGCATTATTTAAGGACTTTGCTGCATTATTTAAGGACTCTGCTGCATTATTTAAGGACTTTGTTGCATTATTTAAGGACTCTGCTGCATTATTTAATTACTTTGTTGCATTATTTAAGGACTCTGCTGCATTATTTAAGGACCCTGCTGCGGTATTTCAGTATACTCTGCTGAATTATTTAAGGACTTTGCTGCATTATTTATGGACTTTATTGCATTATTTAAGGACTCTGCTGCATTATTTAAGGAATTTGCTGCATTATTTAGGTACTCTGCTGCATTATTTAAGGACTTTGCTGCGGTATTTAAGGACTTTATTGCATTATTTAAGGACTGTTCTGCATTATTTAAGGACTTTGTTGCATTATTTAAGGACTCTGCTACAGTACTTAAGGACTCTGCTGCATTATTTAAGGACTTTGCTGCATTATTTAAGGACTCTGCTGCATTATTTAAGGACTTTGCTGCATTATTTAAGGACTCTGCTGCATTATTTAAGGACTTTGCTGCATTATTTAAGGACTCTGATATGGTACTTAAGAACTCTGCTGCATTATTTAAGTACTTTGTTGCATTATTTAAGGACTCTGCTGCATTATTTAAGGACTTTGTTGCATTATTTAAGGACTCTTCTGCATTATTTAAGGACTTTGTTGCATTATTTAAGGACTTTGCTGCATTATTTAAGGACTTTGCTGCATTATTTAAGGACTCTGCTGCATTATTTAAGGAATTTGCTCCATTATTTAAGGACTCTGCTGCATTATTTAATGACTTTGCTGCATTATTTAAGGACTCTGCTGCATTATTTAAGGACTTTGCTGCATTATTTAAGGACTCTGCTGCATTATTTAATGACTTTGCTGCATTATTTAAGGACTTTGCTGCGGTATTTAAGGACTTTATTGCATTATTTAAGGACTGTTCTGCATTATTTAAGGACTTTGTTGCATTATTTAAGGACTCTGCTACAGTACTTAAGGACTCTGCTGCATTATTTAAGTACTTTGTTGCATTATTTAAGGACTCTGCTGCATTATTTAAGGACTTTGCTGCATTATTTAAGGACTCTGCTGCATTATTTAAGGACTTTGCTGCATTATTTAAGGACTCTGCTGCATTATTTAAGGACTTTGCTGCATTATTTAAGGACTCTGATATGGTACTTAAGAACTCTGCTGCATTATTTAAGTACTTTGTTGCATTATTTAAGGACTCTGCTGCATTATTTAAGGACTTTGTTGCATTATTTAAGCACTCTTCTGCATTATTTAAGGACTTTGTTGCATTATTTAAGGACTTTGCTGCATTATTTAAGGACTTTGCTGCATTATTTAAGGACTCTGCTGCATTATTTAAGGAATTTGCTTCATTATTTAAGGACTCTGCTGCATTATTTAATGACTTTGCTGCATTATTTAAGGACTCTGCTGCATTATTTAAGGACTTTGCTGCATTATTTAAGGACTCTGCTGCATTATTTAAGGAATTTGCTGCATTATTTAAGGACTCTGCTGCATTATTTAATGACTTTGCTGCATTATTTAAGGACTCTGCTGCATTATTTAAGGACTTTGCTGCGGTATTTAATGACTCTGCAGCATTATTTAATGACTTTGCTGCATTATTTAAGGACTCTGCTGCATTATTTAAGGACTTTGCTGCATTATTTAAGGACTCTGATACGGTACTTAAGAACTCTGCTGCATTATTTAAGTACTTTGTTGCATTATTTAAGGACTCTGCTGCATTATTTAAGGACTTTGTTGCATTATTTAAGGACTCTTCTGCATTATTTAAGGACTTTGTTGCATTATTTAAGGACTTTGCTGCATTATTTAAGGACTTTGCTGCATTATTTAAGGACTCTGCTGCATTATTTAAAGACTTGGCTGGATTATTTAAGGACTCTGCTGCATTATTTAAGGAATTTGCTTCATTATTTAAGGACTCTGCTGCATTATTTAAGGACTTTGTTGCGTTATTTAAGGACTCTGCTGCATTATTTAAGGACTTTGCTGCATTATTTAAGGACTCTGCTGCATTATTTAAGGACTTTATTGCATTATTTAAGGACTGTTCTGCATTATTTAAGGACTTTGTTGCATTATTTAAGGACTCTGCTGCATTATTTAAGGAATTTGCTGCATTATTTAAGGACTCTGCTGCATTATTTAATGACTTGCTGCATTATTTAAGGACTCTGCTACGGTACTTAAGGACTCTGCTGCATTATTTAAGTACTTTGTTGCATTATTTAAGGACTCTGCTGCATTATTTAAGGACTCTGCTGCATTATTTAAGGACTTTGCTGCATTATTTAAGGACTTTCTTGCATTATTTAAGGACTCTGCTGCATTATTTAAGGAATTTGCTGCATTATTTAAGGACTCTGCTGCATTATTTAAGGACTTTGTTGCATTATTTAAGGACTCTGCTGCATTATTTAAGGACTTTGTTGCATTATTTAAGGACTCTGCTGCATTATTTAAGGACCCTGCTACGGTATTTCAGTAATCTACTGCATTATTTAAGGACTTTGTTGCATTATTTAAGGACTCTGCTGCATTATTTAAGGACCCTGCTGCGGTATTTCAGTACTCTGCTGCATTATTTAAGGACTCTGCTGCATTATTTATGGACTTTATTGTATTATTTAAAGACTTTGCTGAATTATTTAAGGAATTTGCTGCATTATTTAAGGACTTGGCTGGATTATTTAAGGACTCTGCTGCATTATTTAAGGACTTTGCTGCATTATTTAAGGACTCTGCTGCATTATTTAAGGACTTTGCTGCATTATTTAAGGACTCTGATATGGTACTTAAGAACTCTGCTGCATTATTTAAGTACTTTGTTGCATTATTTAAGGACTCTGCTGCATTAATTAAGGACTTTGTTGCATTATTTAAGCACTCTTCTGCATTATTTAAGGACTTTGTTGCATTATTTAAGGACTTTGCTGCATTATTTAAGGACTCTGCTGCATTATTTAAGGAATTTGCTTCATTATTTAAGGACTCTGCTGCATTATTTAATGACTTTGCTGCATTATTTAAGGACTCTGCTGCATTATTTAAGGACTTTGCTGCATTATTTAAGGACTCTGCTGCATTATTTAAGGAATTTGCTGCATTATTTAAGGACTCTGCTGCATTATTTAATGACTTTGCTGCATTATTTAAGGACTCTGCTGCATTATTTAAGGACTTTGCTGCGGTATTTAATGACTCTGCAGCATTATTTAATGACTTTGCTGCATTATTTAAGGACTCTGCTGCATTATTTAAGGACTTTGCTGCATTATTTAAGGACTCTGATACGGTACTTAAGAACTCTGCTGCATTATTTAAGTACTTTGTTGCATTATTTAAGGACTCTGCTGCATTATTTAAGGACTTTGTTGCATTATTTAAGGACTCTTCTGCATTATTTAAGGACTTTGTTGCATTATTTAAGGACTTTGCTGCATTATTTAAGGACTTTGCTGCATTATTTAAGGACTCTGCTGCATTATTTAAAGACTTGGCTGGATTATTTAAGGACTCTGCTGCATTATTTAAGGAATTTGCTTCATTATTTAAGGACTCTGCTGCATTATTTAAGGACTTTGCTGCGTTATTTAAGGACTCTGCTGCATTATTTAAGGACTTTGTTGCATTATTTAAGGACTCTGCTGCATTATATAAGGACTTTGCTGCATTATTTAAGGACTTTATTGCATTATTTAAGGACTGTTCTGCATTATTTAAGGACTTTGTTGCATTATTTAAGGACTCTGCTGCATTATTTAAGGAATTTGCTGCATTATTTAAGGACTCTGCTGCATTATTTAATGACTTGCTGCATTATTTAAGGACTCTGCTACGGTACTTAAGGACTCTGCTGCATTATTTAAGTACTTTGTTGCATTATTTAAGGACTCTGCTGCATTATTTAAGGACTTTGCTGCATTATTTAAGGACTCTGCTGCATTATTTAAGGACTTTGCTGCATTATTTAAGGAATCTGCTGCATTATTTAAGGACTTTGCTGCATTATTTAAGGACTTTCTTGCATTATTTAAGGACTCTGCTGCATTATTTAAGGAATTTGCTGCATTATTTAAGGACTCTGCTGCATTATTTAAGGACTTTGTTGCATTATTTAAGGACTCTGCTGCATTATTTAAGGACTTTGTTGCATTATTTAAGGACTCTGCTGCATTATTTAAGGACCCTGCTACGGTATTTCAGTAATCTACTGCATTATTTAAGGACTTTGTTGCATTATTTAAGGACTCTGCTGCATTATTTAAGGACCCTGCTGCGGTATTTCAGTACTCTGCTGCATTATTTAAGGACTCTGCTGCATTATTTATGGACTTTATTGTATTATTTAAAGACTTTGCTGAATTATTTAAGGAATTTGCTGCATTATTTAAGGACTTGGCTGGATTATTTAAGGACTCTGCTGCATTATTTAAGGACTTTGCTGCATTATTTAAGGACTCTGCTGCATTATTTAAGGACTTTGTTGCATTATTTAAGGACTCTGCTGCATTATTTAATTACTTTGTTGCATTATTTAAGGACTCTGCTGCATTATTTAAGGACCCTGCTGCGGTATTTCAGTATACTCTGCTGAATTATTTAAGGACTTTGCTGCATTATTTATGGACTTTATTGCATTATTTAAGGACTCTGCTGCATTATTTAAGGAATTTGCTGCATTATTTAGGTACTCTGCTGCATTATTTAAGGACTTTGCTGCGGTATTTAAGGACTTTATTGCATTATTTAAGGACTGTTCTGCATTATTTAAGGACTTTGTTGCATTATTTAAGGACTCTGCTACAGTACTTAAGGACTCTGCTGCATTATTTAAGGACTTTGCTGCATTATTTAAGGACTCTGCTGCATTATTTAAGGACTTTGCTGCATTATTTAAGGACTCTGCTGCATTATTTAAGGACTTTGCTGCATTATTTAAGGACTCTGATATGGTACTTAAGAACTCTGCTGCATTATTTAAGTACTTTGTTGCATTATTTAAGGACTCTGCTGCATTATTTAAGGACTTTGTTGCATTATTTAAGGACTCTTCTGCATTATTTAAGGACTTTGTTGCATTATTTAAGGACTTTGCTGCATTATTTAAGGACTTTGCTGCATTATTTAAGGACTCTGCTGCATTATTTAAGGAATTTGCTCCATTATTTAAGGACTCTGCTGCATTATTTAATGACTTTGCTGCATTATTTAAGGACTCTGCTGCATTATTTAAGGACTTTGCTGCATTATTTAAGGACTCTGCTGCATTATTTAATGACTTTGCTGCATTATTTAAGGACTTTGCTGCGGTATTTAAGGACTTTATTGCATTATTTAAGGACTGTTCTGCATTATTTAAGGACTTTGTTGCATTATTTAAGGACTCTGCTACAGTACTTAAGGACTCTGCTGCATTATTTAAGTACTTTGTTGCATTATTTAAGGACTCTGCTGCATTATTTAAGGACTTTGCTGCATTATTTAAGGACTCTGCTGCATTATTTAAGGACTTTGCTGCATTATTTAAGGACTCTGCTGCATTATTTAAGGACTTTGCTGCATTATTTAAGGACTCTGATATGGTACTTAAGAACTCTGCTGCATTATTTAAGTACTTTGTTGCATTATTTAAGGACTCTGCTGCATTATTTAAGGACTTTGTTGCATTATTTAAGCACTCTTCTGCATTATTTAAGGACTTTGTTGCATTATTTAAGGACTTTGCTGCATTATTTAAGGACTTTGCTGCATTATTTAAGGACTCTGCTGCATTATTTAAGGAATTTGCTTCATTATTTAAGGACTCTGCTGCATTATTTAATGACTTTGCTGCATTATTTAAGGACTCTGCTGCATTATTTAAGGACTTTGCTGCATTATTTAAGGACTCTGCTGCATTATTTAAGGAATTTGCTGCATTATTTAAGGACTCTGCTGCATTATTTAATGACTTTGCTGCATTATTTAAGGACTCTGCTGCATTATTTAAGGACTTTGCTGCGGTATTTAATGACTCTGCAGCATTATTTAATGACTTTGCTGCATTATTTAAGGACTCTGCTGCATTATTTAAGGACTTTGCTGCATTATTTAAGGACTCTGATACGGTACTTAAGAACTCTGCTGCATTATTTAAGTACTTTGTTGCATTATTTAAGGACTCTGCTGCATTATTTAAGGACTTTGTTGCATTATTTAAGGACTCTTCTGCATTATTTAAGGACTTTGTTGCATTATTTAAGGACTTTGCTGCATTATTTAAGGACTTTGCTGCATTATTTAAGGACTCTGCTGCATTATTTAAAGACTTGGCTGGATTATTTAAGGACTCTGCTGCATTATTTAAGGAATTTGCTTCATTATTTAAGGACTCTGCTGCATTATTTAAGGACTTTGTTGCGTTATTTAAGGACTCTGCTGCATTATTTAAGGACTTTGCTGCATTATTTAAGGACTCTGCTGCATTATTTAAGGACTTTATTGCATTATTTAAGGACTGTTCTGCATTATTTAAGGACTTTGTTGCATTATTTAAGGACTCTGCTGCATTATTTAAGGAATTTGCTGCATTATTTAAGGACTCTGCTGCATTATTTAATGACTTGCTGCATTATTTAAGGACTCTGCTACGGTACTTAAGGACTCTGCTGCATTATTTAAGTACTTTGTTGCATTATTTAAGGACTCTGCTGCATTATTTAAGGACTCTGCTGCATTATTTAAGGACTTTGCTGCATTATTTAAGGACTTTCTTGCATTATTTAAGGACTCTGCTGCATTATTTAAGGAATTTGCTGCATTATTTAAGGACTCTGCTGCATTATTTAAGGACTTTGTTGCATTATTTAAGGACTCTGCTGCATTATTTAAGGACTTTGTTGCATTATTTAAGGACTCTGCTGCATTATTTAAGGACCCTGCTACGGTATTTCAGTAATCTACTGCATTATTTAAGGACTTTGTTGCATTATTTAAGGACTCTGCTGCATTATTTAAGGACCCTGCTGCGGTATTTCAGTACTCTGCTGCATTATTTAAGGACTCTGCTGCATTATTTATGGACTTTATTGTATTATTTAAAGACTTTGCTGAATTATTTAAGGAATTTGCTGCATTATTTAAGGACTTGGCTGGATTATTTAAGGACTCTGCTGCATTATTTAAGGACTTTGCTGCATTATTTAAGGACTCTGCTGCATTATTTAAGGACTTTGTTGCATTATTTAAGGACTCTGCTGCATTATTTAATTACTTTGTTGCATTATTTAAGGACTCTGCTGCATTATTTAAGGACCCTGCTGCGGTTTTTCAGTACTCTGCTGAATTATTTAAGGACTTTGCTGCATTATTTGTGGACTTTATTGCATTATTTAAGGACTCTGCTGCATTAGTTAAGGAATTTGCTGCATTATTTAAGGACTTTGCTGCATTATTTAAGGACTCTGCTGCATTATTTAAGGACCTTGTTGCATTATTTAAGGACTCTGCTGCATTATTTAAGGACCCTGCTGCGTATTTCAGTACTCTGCTGCATTATTTAAGGACTTTGCTGCATTATTTTTGGACTTTATTGCATTATTTAAAGACTTTGCTGCATTATTTAAGGAATTTGCTGCATTATTTAAAGACTTTGCTGGATTATTTAAGGACTTTGCTGCATTATTTAAGGACTTTATTGCATTATTTAAGGACTCTGCTGCATTATTTAAGGACTTTGTTGCATTATTTAAGGACTCTGCAGCATTATTTAATGACTTTGCTGCATTATTTAAGGACTTTGCTGCGGTATTTAAGGACTTTATTGCATTATTTAAGGACTGTTCTGCATTATTTAAGGACTTTGTTGCATTATTTAAGGACTCTGCTACAGTACTTAAGGACTCTGCTGCATTATTTAAGTACTTTGTTGCATTATTTAAGGACTCTGCTGCATTATTTAAGGACTTTGCTGCATTATTTAAGGACTCTGCTGCATTATTTAAGGACTTTGCTGCATTATTTAAGGACTCTGCTGCATTATTTAAGGACTGTGCTGCATTATTTAAGGACTCTGATATGGTACTTAAGAAATCTGCTGCATTATTTAAGTACTTTGTTGCATTATTTAAGGACTCTGCTGCATTATTTAAGGACTTTGTTGCATTATTTAAGGACTCTTCTGCATTATTTAAGGACTTTGTTGCATTATTTAAGGACTTTGCTGCATTATTTAAGGACTTTGCTGCATTATTTAAGGACTCTGCTGCATTATTTAAGGAATTTGCTCCATTATTTAAGGACTCTGCTGCATTATTTAATGACTTTGCTGCATTATTTAAGGACTCTGCTGCATTATTTAAGGACTTTGCTGCATTATTTAAGGACTCTGCTGCATTATTTAATGACTTTGCTGCATTATTTAAGGACTTTGCTGCGGTATTTAAGGACTTTATTGCATTATTTAAGGACTGTTCTGCATTATTTAAGGACTTTGTTGCATTATTTAAGGACTCTGCTACAGTACTTAAGGACTCTGCTGCATTATTTAAGTACTTTGTTGCATTATTTAAGGACTCTGCTGCATTATTTAAGGACTTTGCTGCATTATTTAAGGACTCTGCTGCATTATTTAAGGACTTTGCTGCATTATTTAAGGACTCTGCTGCATTATTTAAGGACTTTGCTGCATTATTTAAGGACTCTGATATGGTACTTAAGAACTCTGCTGCATTATTTAAGTACTTTGTTGCATTATTTAAGGACTCTGCTGCATTAATTAAGGACTTTGTTGCATTATTTAAGCACTCTTCTGCATTATTTAAGGACTTTGTTGCATTATTTAAGGACTTTGCTGCATTATTTAAGGACTCTGCTGCATTATTTAAGGAATTTGCTTCATTATTTAAGGACTCTGCTGCATTATTTAATGACTTTGCTGCATTATTTAAGGACTCTGCTGCATTATTTAAGGACTTTGCTGCATTATTTAAGGACTCTGCTGCATTATTTAAGGAATTTGCTGCATTATTTAAGGACTCTGCTGCATTATTTAATGACTTTGCTGCATTATTTAAGGACTCTGCTGCATTATTTAAGGACTTTGCTGCGGTATTTAATGACTCTGCAGCATTATTTAATGACTTTGCTGCATTATTTAAGGACTCTGCTGCATTATTTAAGGACTTTGCTGCATTATTTAAGGACTCTGATACGGTACTTAAGAACTCTGCTGCATTATTTAAGTACTTTGTTGCATTATTTAAGGACTCTGCTGCATTATTTAAGGACTTTGTTGCATTATTTAAGGACTCTTCTGCATTATTTAAGGACTTTGTTGCATTATTTAAGGACTTTGCTGCATTATTTAAGGACTTTGCTGCATTATTTAAGGACTCTGCTGCATTATTTAAAGACTTGGCTGGATTATTTAAGGACTCTGCTGCATTATTTAAGGAATTTGCTTCATTATTTAAGGACTCTGCTGCATTATTTAAGGACTTTGCTGCGTTATTTAAGGACTCTGCTGCATTATTTAAGGACTTTGTTGCATTATTTAAGGACTCTGCTGCATTATATAAGGACTTTGCTGCATTATTTAAGGACTTTATTGCATTATTTAAGGACTGTTCTGCATTATTTAAGGACTTTGTTGCATTATTTAAGGACTCTGCTGCATTATTTAAGGAATTTGCTGCATTATTTAAGGACTCTGCTGCATTATTTAATGACTTGCTGCATTATTTAAGGACTCTGCTACGGTACTTAAGGACTCTGCTGCATTATTTAAGTACTTTGTTGCATTATTTAAGGACTCTGCTGCATTATTTAAGGACTTTGCTGCATTATTTAAGGACTCTGCTGCATTATTTAAGGACTTTGCTGCATTATTTAAGGAATCTGCTGCATTATTTAAGGACTTTGCTGCATTATTTAAGGACTTTCTTGCATTATTTAAGGACTCTGCTGCATTATTTAAGGAATTTGCTGCATTATTTAAGGACTCTGCTGCATTATTTAAGGACTTTGTTGCATTATTTAAGGACTCTGCTGCATTATTTAAGGACTTTGTTGCATTATTTAAGGACTCTGCTGCATTATTTAAGGACCCTGCTACGGTATTTCAGTAATCTACTGCATTATTTAAGGACTTTGTTGCATTATTTAAGGACTCTGCTGCATTATTTAAGGACCCTGCTGCGGTATTTCAGTACTCTGCTGCATTATTTAAGGACTCTGCTGCATTATTTATGGACTTTATTGTATTATTTAAAGACTTTGCTGAATTATTTAAGGAATTTGCTGCATTATTTAAGGACTTGGCTGGATTATTTAAGGACTCTGCTGCATTATTTAAGGACTTTGCTGCATTATTTAAGGACTCTGCTGCATTATTTAAGGACTTTGTTGCATTATTTAAGGACTCTGCTGCATTATTTAATTACTTTGTTGCATTATTTAAGGACTCTGCTGCATTATTTAAGGACCCTGCTGCGGTATTTCAGTATACTCTGCTGAATTATTTAAGGACTTTGCTGCATTATTTATGGACTTTATTGCATTATTTAAGGACTCTGCTGCATTATTTAAGGAATTTGCTGCATTATTTAGGTACTCTGCTGCATTATTTAAGGACTTTGCTGCGGTATTTAAGGACTTTATTGCATTATTTAAGGACTGTTCTGCATTATTTAAGGACTTTGTTGCATTATTTAAGGACTCTGCTACAGTACTTAAGGACTCTGCTGCATTATTTAAGGACTTTGCTGCATTATTTAAGGACTCTGCTGCATTATTTAAGGACTTTGCTGCATTATTTAAGGACTCTGCTGCATTATTTAAGGACTTTGCTGCATTATTTAAGGACTCTGATATGGTACTTAAGAACTCTGCTGCATTATTTAAGTACTTTGTTGCATTATTTAAGGACTCTGCTGCATTATTTAAGGACTTTGTTGCATTATTTAAGGACTCTTCTGCATTATTTAAGGACTTTGTTGCATTATTTAAGGACTTTGCTGCATTATTTAAGGACTTTGCTGCATTATTTAAGGACTCTGCTGCATTATTTAAGGAATTTGCTCCATTATTTAAGGACTCTGCTGCATTATTTAATGACTTTGCTGCATTATTTAAGGACTCTGCTGCATTATTTAAGGACTTTGCTGCATTATTTAAGGACTCTGCTGCATTATTTAATGACTTTGCTGCATTATTTAAGGACTTTGCTGCGGTATTTAAGGACTTTATTGCATTATTTAAGGACTGTTCTGCATTATTTAAGGACTTTGTTGCATTATTTAAGGACTCTGGTACAGTACTTAAGGACTCTGCTGCATTATTTAAGTACTTTGTTGCATTATTTAAGGACTCTGCTGCATTATTTAAGGACTTTGCTGCATTATTTAAGGACTCTGCTGCATTATTTAAGGACTTTGCTGCATTATTTAAGGACTCTGCTGCATTATTTAAGGACTTTGCTGCATTATTTAAGGACTCTGATATGGTACTTAAGAACTCTGCTGCATTATTTAAGTACTTTGTTGCATTATTTAAGGACTCTGCTGCATTATTTAAGGACTTTGTTGCATTATTTAAGCACTCTTCTGCATTATTTAAGGACTTTGTTGCATTATTTAAGGACTTTGCTGCATTATTTAAGGACTTTGCTGCATTATTTAAGGACTCTGCTGCATTATTTAAGTTATTTGCTTCATTATTTAAGGACTCTGCTGCATTATTTAATGACTTTGCTGCATTATTTAAGGACTCTGCTGCATTATTTAAGGACTTTGCTGCATTATTTAAGGACTCTGCTGCATTATTTAAGGAATTTGCTGCATTATTTAAGGACTCTGCTGCATTATTTAATGACTTTGCTGCATTATTTAAGGACTCTGCTGCATTATTTAAGGACTTTGCTGCGGTATTTAATGACTCTGCAGCATTATTTAATGACTTTGCTGCATTATTTAAGGACTCTGCTGCATTATTTAAGGACTTTGCTGCATTATTTAAGGACTCTGATACGGTACTTAAGAACTCTGCTGCATTATTTAAGTACTTTGTTGCATTATTTAAGGACTCTGCTGCATTATTTAAGGACTTTGTTGCATTATTTAAGGACTCTTCTGCATTATTTAAGGACTTTGTTGCATTATTTAAGGACTTTGCTGCATTATTTAAGGACTTTGCTGCATTATTTAAGGACTCTGCTGCATTATTTAAAGACTTGGCTGGATTATTTAAGGACTCTGCTGCATTATTTAAGGAATTTGCTTCATTATTTAAGGACTCTGCTGCATTATTTAAGGACTTTGTTGCGTTATTTAAGGACTCTGCTGCATTATTTAAGGACTTTGCTGCATTATTTAAGGACTCTGCTGCATTATTTAAGGACTTTATTGCATTATTTAAGGACTGTTCTGCATTATTTAAGGACTTTGTTGCATTATTTAAGGACTCTGCTGCATTATTTAAGGAATTTGCTGCATTATTTAAGGACTCTGCTGCATTATTTAATGACTTGCTGCATTATTTAAGGACTCTGCTACGGTACTTAAGGACTCTGCTGCATTATTTAAGTACTTTGTTGCATTATTTAAGGACTCTGCTGCATTATTTAAGGACTCTGCTGCATTATTTAAGGACTTTGCTGCATTATTTAAGGACTTTCTTGCATTATTTAAGGACTCTGCTGCATTATTTAAGGAATTTGCTGCATTATTTAAGGACTCTGCTGCATTATTTAAGGACTTTGTTGCATTATTTAAGGACTCTGCTGCATTATTTAAGGACTTTGTTGCATTATTTAAGGACTCTGCTGCATTATTTAAGGACCCTGCTACGGTATTTCAGTAATCTACTGCATTATTTAAGGACTTTGTTGCATTATTTAAGGACTCTGCTGCATTATTTAAGGACCCTGCTGCGGTATTTCAGTACTCTGCTGCATTATTTAAGGACTCTGCTGCATTATTTATGGACTTTATTGTATTATTTAAAGACTTTGCTGAATTATTTAAGGAATTTGCTGCATTATTTAAGGACTTGGCTGGATTATTTAAGGACTCTGCTGCATTATTTAAGGACTTTGCTGCATTATTTAAGGACTCTGCTGCATTATTTAAGGACTTTGTTGCATTATTTAAGGACTCTGCTGCATTATTTAATTACTTTGTTGCATTATTTAAGGACTCTGCTGCATTATTTAAGGACCCTGCTGCGGTTTTTCAGTACTCTGCTGAATTATTTAAGGACTTTGCTGCATTATTTGTGGACTTTATTGCATTATTTAAGGACTCTGCTGCATTAGTTAAGGAATTTGCTGCATTATTTAAGGACTTTGCTGCATTATTTAAGGACTCTGCTGCATTATTTAAGGACCTTGTTGCATTATTTAAGGACTCTGCTGCATTATTTAAGGACCCTGCTGCGTATTTCAGTACTCTGCTGCATTATTTAAGGACTTTGCTGCATTATTTTTGGACTTTATTGCATTATTTAAAGACTTTGCTGCATTATTTAAGGAATTTGCTGCATTATTTAAAGACTTTGCTGGATTATTTAAGGACTTTGCTGCATTATTTAAGGACTTTATTGCATTATTTAAGGACTCTGCTGCATTATTTAAGGACTTTGTTGCATTATTTAAGGACTCTTCTGCATTATTTAAGGACTTTGTTGCATTATTTAAGGACTTTGCTGCATTATTTAAGGACTTTGCTGCATTATTTAAGGACTCTGCTGCATTATTTAAAGACTTGGCTGGATTATTTAAGGACTCTGCTGCATTATTTAAGGAATTTGCTTCATTATTTAAGGACTCTGCTGCATTATTTAAGGACTTTGCTGCGTTATTTAAGGACTCTGCTGCATTATTTAAGGACTTTGTTGCATTATTTAAGGACTCTGCTGCATTATATAAGGACTTTGCTGCATTATTTAAGGACTTTATTGCATTATTTAAGGACTGTTCTGCATTATTTAAGGACTTTGTTGCATTATTTAAGGACTCTGCTGCATTATTTAAGGAATTTGCTGCATTATTTAAGGACTCTGCTGCATTATTTAATGACTTGCTGCATTATTTAAGGACTCTGCTACGGTACTTAAGGACTCTGCTGCATTATTTAAGTACTTTGTTGCATTATTTAAGGACTCTGCTGCATTATTTAAGGACTTTGCTGCATTATTTAAGGACTCTGCTGCATTATTTAAGGACTTTGCTGCATTATTTAAGGAATCTGCTGCATTATTTAAGGACTTTGCTGCATTATTTAAGGACTTTCTTGCATTATTTAAGGACTCTGCTGCATTATTTAAGGAATTTGCTGCATTATTTAAGGACTCTGCTGCATTATTTAAGGACTTTGTTGCATTATTTAAGGACTCTGCTGCATTATTTAAGGACTTTGTTGCATTATTTAAGGACTCTGCTGCATTATTTAAGGACCCTGCTACGGTATTTCAGTAATCTACTGCATTATTTAAGGACTTTGTTGCATTATTTAAGGACTCTGCTGCATTATTTAAGGACCCTGCTGCGGTATTTCAGTACTCTGCTGCATTATTTAAGGACTCTGCTGCATTATTTATGGACTTTATTGTATTATTTAAAGACTTTGCTGAATTATTTAAGGAATTTGCTGCATTATTTAAGGACTTGGCTGGATTATTTAAGGACTCTGCTGCATTATTTAAGGACTTTGCTGCATTATTTAAGGACTCTGCTGCATTATTTAAGGACTTTGTTGCATTATTTAAGGACTCTGCTGCATTATTTAATTACTTTGTTGCATTATTTAAGGACTCTGCTGCATTATTTAAGGACCCTGCTGCGGTATTTCAGTATACTCTGCTGAATTATTTAAGGACTTTGCTGCATTATTTATGGACTTTATTGCATTATTTAAGGACTCTGCTGCATTATTTAAGGAATTTGCTGCATTATTTAGGTACTCTGCTGCATTATTTAAGGACTTTGCTGCGGTATTTAAGGACTTTATTGCATTATTTAAGGACTGTTCTGCATTATTTAAGGACTTTGTTGCATTATTTAAGGACTCTGCTACAGTACTTAAGGACTCTGCTGCATTATTTAAGGACTTTGCTGCATTATTTAAGGACTCTGCTGCATTATTTAAGGACTTTGCTGCATTATTTAAGGACTCTGCTGCATTATTTAAGGACTTTGCTGCATTATTTAAGGACTCTGATATGGTACTTAAGAACTCTGCTGCATTATTTAAGTACTTTGTTGCATTATTTAAGGACTCTGCTGCATTATTTAAGGACTTTGTTGCATTATTTAAGGACTCTTCTGCATTATTTAAGGACTTTGTTGCATTATTTAAGGACTTTGCTGCATTATTTAAGGACTTTGCTGCATTATTTAAGGACTCTGCTGCATTATTTAAGGAATTTGCTCCATTATTTAAGGACTCTGCTGCATTATTTAATGACTTTGCTGCATTATTTAAGGACTCTGCTGCATTATTTAAGGACTTTGCTGCATTATTTAAGGACTCTGCTGCATTATTTAATGACTTTGCTGCATTATTTAAGGACTTTGCTGCGGTATTTAAGGACTTTATTGCATTATTTAAGGACTGTTCTGCATTATTTAAGGACTTTGTTGCATTATTTAAGGACTCTGGTACAGTACTTAAGGACTCTGCTGCATTATTTAAGTACTTTGTTGCATTATTTAAGGACTCTGCTGCATTATTTAAGGACTTTGCTGCATTATTTAAGGACTCTGCTGCATTATTTAAGGACTTTGCTGCATTATTTAAGGACTCTGCTGCATTATTTAAGGACTTTGCTGCATTATTTAAGGACTCTGATATGGTACTTAAGAACTCTGCTGCATTATTTAAGTACTTTGTTGCATTATTTAAGGACTCTGCTGCATTATTTAAGGACTTTGTTGCATTATTTAAGCACTCTTCTGCATTATTTAAGGACTTTGTTGCATTATTTAAGGACTTTGCTGCATTATTTAAGGACTTTGCTGCATTATTTAAGGACTCTGCTGCATTATTTAAGGAATTTGCTTCATTATTTAAGGACTCTGCTGCATTATTTAATGACTTTGCTGCATTATTTAAGGACTCTGCTGCATTATTTAAGGACTTTGCTGCATTATTTAAGGACTCTGCTGCATTATTTAAGGAATTTGCTGCATTATTTAAGGACTCTGCTGCATTATTTAATGACTTTGCTGCATTATTTAAGGACTCTGCTGCATTATTTAAGGACTTTGCTGCGGTATTTAATGACTCTGCAGCATTATTTAATGACTTTGCTGCATTATTTAAGGACTCTGCTGCATTATTTAAGGACTTTGCTGCATTATTTAAGGACTCTGATACGGTACTTAAGAACTCTGCTGCATTATTTAAGTACTTTGTTGCATTATTTAAGGACTCTGCTGCATTATTTAAGGACTTTGTTGCATTATTTAAGGACTCTTCTGCATTATTTAAGGACTTTGTTGCATTATTTAAGGACTTTGCTGCATTATTTAAGGACTTTGCTGCATTATTTAAGGACTCTGCTGCATTATTTAAAGACTTGGCTGGATTATTTAAGGACTCTCAGGCATTATTTAAGGAATTTGCTTCATTATTTAAGGACTCTGCTGCATTATTTAAGGACTTTGTTGCGTTATTTAAGGACTCTGCTGCATTATTTAAGGACTTTGCTGCATTATTTAAGGACTCTGCTGCATTATTTAAGGACTTTATTGCATTATTTAAGGACTGTTCTGCATTATTTAAGGACTTTGTTGCATTATTTAAGGACTCTGCTGCATTATTTAAGGAATTTGCTGCATTATTTAAGGACTCTGCTGCATTATTTAATGACTTGCTGCATTATTTAAGGACTCTGCTACGGTACTTAAGGACTCTGCTGCATTATTTAAGTACTTTGTTGCATTATTTAAGGACTCTGCTGCATTATTTAAGGACTCTGCTGCATTATTTAAGGACTTTGCTGCATTATTTAAGGACTTTCTTGCATTATTTAAGGACTCTGCTGCATTATTTAAGGAATTTGCTGCATTATTTAAGGACTCTGCTGCATTATTTAAGGACTTTGTTGCATTATTTAAGGACTCTGCTGCATTATTTAAGGACTTTGTTGCATTATTTAAGGACTCTGCTGCATTATTTAAGGACCCTGCTACGGTATTTCAGTAATCTACTGCATTATTTAAGGACTTTGTTGCATTATTTAAGGACTCTGCTGCATTATTTAAGGACCCTGCTGCGGTATTTCAGTACTCTGCTGCATTATTTAAGGACTCTGCTGCATTATTTATGGACTTTATTGTATTATTTAAAGACTTTGCTGAATTATTTAAGGAATTTGCTGCATTATTTAAGGACTTGGCTGGATTATTTAAGGACTCTGCTGCATTATTTAAGGACTTTGCTGCATTATTTAAGGACTCTGCTGCATTATTTAAGGACTTTGTTGCATTATTTAAGGACTCTGCTGCATTATTTAATTACTTTGTTGCATTATTTAAGGACTCTGCTGCATTATTTAAGGACCCTGCTGCGGTTTTTCAGTACTCTGCTGAATTATTTAAGGACTTTGCTGCATTATTTGTGGACTTTATTGCATTATTTAAGGACTCTGCTGCATTAGTTAAGGAATTTGCTGCATTATTTAAGGACTTTGCTGCATTATTTAAGGACTCTGCTGCATTATTTAAGGACCTTGTTGCATTATTTAAGGACTCTGCTGCATTATTTAAGGACCCTGCTGCGTATTTCAGTACTCTGCTGCATTATTTAAGGACTTTGCTGCATTATTTTTGGACTTTATTGCATTATTTAAAGACTTTGCTGCATTATTTAAGGAATTTGCTGCATTATTTAAAGACTTTGCTGGATTATTTAAGGACTTTGCTGCATTATTTAAGGACTTTATTGCATTATTTAAGGACTCTGCTGCATTATTTAAGGACTTTGTTGCATTATTTAAGGACTCTGCAGCATTATTTAATGACTTTGCTGCATTATTTAAGGACTTTGCTGCGGTATTTAAGGACTTTATTGCATTATTTAAGGACTGTTCTGCATTATTTAAGGACTTTGTTGCATTATTTAAGGACTCTGCTACAGTACTTAAGGACTCTGCTGCATTATTTAAGTACTTTGTTGCATTATTTAAGGACTCTGCTGCATTATTTAAGGACTTTGCTGCATTATTTAAGGACTCTGCTGCATTATTTAAGGACTTTGCTGCATTATTTAAGGACTCTGCTGCATTATTTAAGGACTGTGCTGCATTATTTAAGGACTCTGATATGGTACTTAAGAAATCTGCTGCATTATTTAAGTACTTTGTTGCATTATTTAAGGACTCTGCTGCATTATTTAAGGACTTTGTTGCATTATTTAAGGACTCTTCTGCATTATTTAAGGACTTTGTTGCATTATTTAAGGACTTTGCTGCATTATTTAAGGACTTTGCTGCATTATTTAAGGACTCTGCTGCATTATTTAAGGAATTTGCTCCATTATTTAAGGACTCTGCTGCATTATTTAATGACTTTGCTGCATTATTTAAGGACTCTGCTGCATTATTTAAGGACTTTGCTGCATTATTTAAGGACTCTGCTGCATTATTTAATGACTTTGCTGCATTATTTAAGGACTTTGCTGCGGTATTTAAGGACTTTATTGCATTATTTAAGGACTGTTCTGCATTATTTAAGGACTTTGTTGCATTATTTAAGGACTCTGCTACAGTACTTAAGGACTCTGCTGCATTATTTAAGTACTTTGTTGCATTATTTAAGGACTCTGCTGCATTATTTAAGGACTTTGCTGCATTATTTAAGGACTCTGCTGCATTATTTAAGGACTTTGCTGCATTATTTAAGGACTCTGCTGCATTATTTAAGGACTTTGCTGCATTATTTAAGGACTCTGATATGGTACTTAAGAACTCTGCTGCATTATTTAAGTACTTTGTTGCATTATTTAAGGACTCTGCTGCATTAATTAAGGACTTTGTTGCATTATTTAAGCACTCTTCTGCATTATTTAAGGACTTTGTTGCATTATTTAAGGACTTTGCTGCATTATTTAAGGACTCTGCTGCATTATTTAAGGAATTTGCTTCATTATTTAAGGACTCTGCTGCATTATTTAATGACTTTGCTGCATTATTTAAGGACTCTGCTGCATTATTTAAGGACTTTGCTGCATTATTTAAGGACTCTGCTGCATTATTTAAGGAATTTGCTGCATTATTTAAGGACTCTGCTGCATTATTTAATGACTTTGCTGCATTATTTAAGGACTCTGCTGCATTATTTAAGGACTTTGCTGCGGTATTTAATGACTCTGCAGCATTATTTAATGACTTTGCTGCATTATTTAAGGACTCTGCTGCATTATTTAAGGACTTTGCTGCATTATTTAAGGACTCTGATACGGTACTTAAGAACTCTGCTGCATTATTTAAGTACTTTGTTGCATTATTTAAGGACTCTGCTGCATTATTTAAGGACTTTGTTGCATTATTTAAGGACTCTTCTGCATTATTTAAGGACTTTGTTGCATTATTTAAGGACTTTGCTGCATTATTTAAGGACTTTGCTGCATTATTTAAGGACTCTGCTGCATTATTTAAAGACTTGGCTGGATTATTTAAGGACTCTGCTGCATTATTTAAGGAATTTGCTTCATTATTTAAGGACTCTGCTGCATTATTTAAGGACTTTGCTGCGTTATTTAAGGACTCTGCTGCATTATTTAAGGACTTTGTTGCATTATTTAAGGACTCTGCTGCATTATATAAGGACTTTGCTGCATTATTTAAGGACTTTATTGCATTATTTAAGGACTGTTCTGCATTATTTAAGGACTTTGTTGCATTATTTAAGGACTCTGCTGCATTATTTAAGGAATTTGCTGCATTATTTAAGGACTCTGCTGCATTATTTAATGACTTGCTGCATTATTTAAGGACTCTGCTACGGTACTTAAGGACTCTGCTGCATTATTTAAGTACTTTGTTGCATTATTTAAGGACTCTGCTGCATTATTTAAGGACTTTGCTGCATTATTTAAGGACTCTGCTGCATTATTTAAGGACTTTGCTGCATTATTTAAGGAATCTGCTGCATTATTTAAGGACTTTGCTGCATTATTTAAGGACTTTCTTGCATTATTTAAGGACTCTGCTGCATTATTTAAGGAATTTGCTGCATTATTTAAGGACTCTGCTGCATTATTTAAGGACTTTGTTGCATTATTTAAGGACTCTGCTGCATTATTTAAGGACTTTGTTGCATTATTTAAGGACTCTGCTGCATTATTTAAGGACCCTGCTACGGTATTTCAGTAATCTACTGCATTATTTAAGGACTTTGTTGCATTATTTAAGGACTCTGCTGCATTATTTAAGGACCCTGCTGCGGTATTTCAGTACTCTGCTGCATTATTTAAGGACTCTGCTGCATTATTTATGGACTTTATTGTATTATTTAAAGACTTTGCTGAATTATTTAAGGAATTTGCTGCATTATTTAAGGACTTGGCTGGATTATTTAAGGACTCTGCTGCATTATTTAAGGACTTTGCTGCATTATTTAAGGACTCTGCTGCATTATTTAAGGACTTTGTTGCATTATTTAAGGACTCTGCTGCATTATTTAATTACTTTGTTGCATTATTTAAGGACTCTGCTGCATTATTTAAGGACCCTGCTGCGGTATTTCAGTATACTCTGCTGAATTATTTAAGGACTTTGCTGCATTATTTATGGACTTTATTGCATTATTTAAGGACTCTGCTGCATTATTTAAGGAATTTGCTGCATTATTTAGGTACTCTGCTGCATTATTTAAGGACTTTGCTGCGGTATTTAAGGACTTTATTGCATTATTTAAGGACTGTTCTGCATTATTTAAGGACTTTGTTGCATTATTTAAGGACTCTGCTACAGTACTTAAGGACTCTGCTGCATTATTTAAGGACTTTGCTGCATTATTTAAGGACTCTGCTGCATTATTTAAGGACTTTGCTGCATTATTTAAGGACTCTGCTGCATTATTTAAGGACTTTGCTGCATTATTTAAGGACTCTGATATGGTACTTAAGAACTCTGCTGCATTATTTAAGTACTTTGTTGCATTATTTAAGGACTCTGCTGCATTATTTAAGGACTTTGTTGCATTATTTAAGGACTCTTCTGCATTATTTAAGGACTTTGTTGCATTATTTAAGGACTTTGCTGCATTATTTAAGGACTTTGCTGCATTATTTAAGGACTCTGCTGCATTATTTAAGGAATTTGCTCCATTATTTAAGGACTCTGCTGCATTATTTAATGACTTTGCTGCATTATTTAAGGACTCTGCTGCATTATTTAAGGACTTTGCTGCATTATTTAAGGACTCTGCTGCATTATTTAATGACTTTGCTGCATTATTTAAGGACTTTGCTGCGGTATTTAAGGACTTTATTGCATTATTTAAGGACTGTTCTGCATTATTTAAGGACTTTGTTGCATTATTTAAGGACTCTGGTACAGTACTTAAGGACTCTGCTGCATTATTTAAGTACTTTGTTGCATTATTTAAGGACTCTGCTGCATTATTTAAGGACTTTGCTGCATTATTTAAGGACTCTGCTGCATTATTTAAGGACTTTGCTGCATTATTTAAGGACTCTGCTGCATTATTTAAGGACTTTGCTGCATTATTTAAGGACTCTGATATGGTACTTAAGAACTCTGCTGCATTATTTAAGTACTTTGTTGCATTATTTAAGGACTCTGCTGCATTATTTAAGGACTTTGTTGCATTATTTAAGCACTCTTCTGCATTATTTAAGGACTTTGTTGCATTATTTAAGGACTTTGCTGCATTATTTAAGGACTTTGCTGCATTATTTAAGGACTCTGCTGCATTATTTAAGGAATTTGCTTCATTATTTAAGGACTCTGCTGCATTATTTAATGACTTTGCTGCATTATTTAAGGACTCTGCTGCATTATTTAAGGACTTTGCTGCATTATTTAAGGACTCTGCTGCATTATTTAAGGAATTTGCTGCATTATTTAAGGACTCTGCTGCATTATTTAATGACTTTGCTGCATTATTTAAGGACTCTGCTGCATTATTTAAGGACTTTGCTGCGGTATTTAATGACTCTGCAGCATTATTTAATGACTTTGCTGCATTATTTAAGGACTCTGCTGCATTATTTAAGGACTTTGCTGCATTATTTAAGGACTCTGATACGGTACTTAAGAACTCTGCTGCATTATTTAAGTACTTTGTTGCATTATTTAAGGACTCTGCTGCATTATTTAAGGACTTTGTTGCATTATTTAAGGACTCTTCTGCATTATTTAAGGACTTTGTTGCATTATTTAAGGACTTTGCTGCATTATTTAAGGACTTTGCTGCATTATTTAAGGACTCTGCTGCATTATTTAAAGACTTGGCTGGATTATTTAAGGACTCTGCTGCATTATTTAAGGAATTTGCTTCATTATTTAAGGACTCTGCTGCATTATTTAAGGACTTTGTTGCGTTATTTAAGGACTCTGCTGCATTATTTAAGGACTTTGCTGCATTATTTAAGGACTCTGCTGCATTATTTAAGGACTTTATTGCATTATTTAAGGACTGTTCTGCATTATTTAAGGACTTTGTTGCATTATTTAAGGACTCTGCTGCATTATTTAAGGAATTTGCTGCATTATTTAAGGACTCTGCTGCATTATTTAATGACTTGCTGCATTATTTAAGGACTCTGCTACGGTACTTAAGGACTCTGCTGCATTATTTAAGTACTTTGTTGCATTATTTAAGGACTCTGCTGCATTATTTAAGGACTTTGCTGCATTATTTAAGGACTCTGCTGCATTATTTAAGGACTTTGCTGCATTATTTAAGGACTTTCTTGCATTATTTAAGGACTCTGCTGCATTATTTAAGGAATTTGCTGCATTATTTAAGGACTCTGCTGCATTATTTAAGGACTTTGTTGCATTATTTAAGGACTCTGCTGCATTATTTAAGGACTTTGTTGCATTATTTAAGGACTCTGCTGCATTATTTAAGGACCCTGCTACGGTATTTCAGTAATCTACTGCATTATTTAAGGACTTTGTTGCATTATTTAAGGACTCTGCTGCATTATTTAAGGACCCTGCTGCGGTATTTCAGTACTCTGCTGCATTATTTAAGGACTCTGCTGCATTATTTATGGACTTTATTGTATTATTTAAAGACTTTGCTGAATTATTTAAGGAATTTGCTGCATTATTTAAGGACTTGGCTGGATTATTTAAGGACTCTGCTGCATTATTTAAGGACTTTGCTGCATTATTTAAGGACTCTGCTGCATTATTTAAGGACTTTGTTGCATTATTTAAGGACTCTGCTGCATTATTTAATTACTTTGTTGCATTATTTAAGGACTCTGCTGCATTATTTAAGGACCCTGCTGCGGTTTTTCAGTACTCTGCTGAATTATTTAAGGACTTTGCTGCATTATTTGTGGACTTTATTGCATTATTTAAGGACTCTGCTGCATTAGTTAAGGAATTTGCTGCATTATTTAAGGACTCTGCTGCATTATTTAATGACTTTGCTGCATTATTTAAGGACTCTGCTGCATTATTTAAGGACATTGCTGCGGTATTTAAGGACTCTGCAGCATTATTTAATGACTTTGCTGCTTTATTTAAGGACTCTGCTGCATTATTTAAGGACTTTGCTGCATTATTTAAGGACTCTGATACGGTACTTAAGGACTCTGCTGCATTATTTAAGTACTTTGTTGCATTATTTAAGGACTCTGCTGCATTATTTAAGGACTTTGCTGCATTATTTAAGGACTCTGCTGCATTATTTAAGGACTTTGCTGCATTATTTAAGGACTCTGCTGCATTATTTAAGGACTTTGCTGCATTATTTAAGGACTCTGCTGCATTATTTAAGGACCTTGTTGCATTATTTAAGGACTCTGCTGCATTATTTAAGGACCCTGCTGCGGTATTTCAGTACTCTGCTGCATTATTTAAGGACTTTGCTGCATTATTTTTGGACTTTATTGCATTATTTAAAGACTTTGCTGCATTATTTAAGGAATTTGCTGCATTATTTAAGGACTTTGCTGGATTATTTAAGGACTTTGCTGCATTATTTAAGGACTTTATTGCATTATTTAAGGACTCTGCTGCATTATTTAAGGACTTTGTTGCATTATTTAAGGACTCTGCAGCATTATTTAATGACTTTGCTGCATTATTTAAGGACTTTGCTGCGGTATTTAAGGACTTTATTGCATTATTTAAGGACTGTTCTGCATTATTTAAGGACTTTGTTGCATTATTTAAGGACTCTGCTACAGTACTTAAGGACTCTGCTGCATTATTTAAGTACTTTGTTGCATTATTTAAGGACTCTGCTGCATTATTTAAGGACTTTGCTGCATTATTTAAGGACTCTGCTGCATTATTTAAGGACTTTGCTGCATTATTTAAGGACTCTGCTGCATTATTTAAGGACTTTGCTGCATTATTTAAGGACTCTGATATGGTACTTAAGAACTCTGCTGCATTATTTAAGTACTTTGTTGCATTATTTAAGGACTCTGCTGCATTATTTAAGGAATTTGCTCCATTATTTAAGGACTCTGCTGCATTATTTAATGACTTTGCTGCATTATTTAAGGACTCTGCTGCATTATTTAAGGACTTTGCTGCATTATTTAAGGACTATGCTGCATTATTTAATGACTTTGCTGCATTATTTAAGGACTTTGCTGCGGTATTTAAGGACTTTATTGCATTATTTAAGGACTGTTCTGCATTATTTAAGGACTTTGTTGCATTATTTAAGGACTCTGCTACAGTACTTAAGGACTCTGCTGCATTATTTAAGTACTTTGTTGCATTATTTAAGGACTCTGCTGCATTATTTAAGGACTTTGCTGCGGTATTTAATGACTCTGCAGCATTATTTAATGACTTTGCTGCATTATTTAAGGACTCTGCTGCATTATTTAAGGACTTTGCTGCATTATTTAAGGACTCTGATACGGTACTTAAGAACTCTGCTGCATTATTTAAGTACTTTGTTGCATTATTTAAGGACTCTGCTGCATTATTTAAGGACTTTGTTGCATTATTTAAGGACTCTTCTGCATTATTTAAGGACTTTGTTGCATTATTTAAGGACTTTGCTGCATTATTTAAGGACTTTGCTGCATTATTTAAGGACTCTGCTGCATTATTTAAAGACTTGGCTGGATTATTTAAGGACTCTGCTGCATTATTTAAGGAATTTGCTTCATTATTTAAGGACTCTGCTGCATTATTTAAGGACTTTGTTGCGTTATTTAAGGACTCTGCTGCATTATTTAAGGACTTTGTTGCATTATTTAAGGACTCTGCTGCATTATATAAGGACTTTGCTGCATTATTTAAGGACTTTATTGCATTATTTAAGGACTGTTCTGCATTATTTAAGGACTTTGTTGCATTATTTAAGGACTCTGCTGCATTATTTAAGGAATTTGCTGCATTATTTAAGGACTCTGCTGCATTATTTAATGACTTGCTGCATTATTTAAGGACTCTGCTACGGTACTTAAGGACTCTGCTGCATTATTTAAGTACTTTGTTGCATTATTTAAGGACTCTGCTGCATTATTTAAGGACTTTGCTGCATTATTTAAGGACTCTGCTGCATTATTTAAGGACTTTGCTGCATTATTTAAGGACTCTGCTGCATTATTTAAGGACTTTGCTGCATTATTTAAGGACTTTCTTGCATTATTTAAGGACTCTGCTGCATTATTTAAGGAATTTGCTGCATTATTTAAGGACTCTGCTGCATTATTTAAGGACTTTGTTGCATTATTTAAGGACTCTGCTGCATTATTTAAGGACTTTGTTGCATTATTTAAGGACTCTGCTGCATTATTTAAGGACCCTGCTACGGTATTTCAGTAATCTACTGCATTATTTAAGGACTTTGTTGCATTATTTAAGGACTCTGCTGCATTATTTAAGGACCCTGCTGCGGTATTTCAGTACTCTGCTGCATTATTTAAGGACTCTGCTGCATTATTTATGGACTTTATTGTATTATTTAAAGACTTTGCTGAATTATTTAAGGAATTTGCTGCATTATTTAAGGACTTGGCTGGATTATTTAAGGACTCTGCTGCATTATTTAAGGACTTTGCTGCATTATTTAAGGACTCTGCTGCATTATTTAAGGACTTTGTTGCATTATTTAAGGACTCTGCTGCATTATTTAATTACTTTGTTGCATTATTTAAGGACTCTGCTGCATTATTTAAGGACCCTGCTGCGGTTTTTCAGTACTCTGCTGAATTATTTAAGGACTTTGCTGCATTATTTGTGGACTTTATTGCATTATTTAAGGACTCTGCTGCATTAGTTAAGGAATTTGCTGCATTATTTAAGGACTCTGCTGCATTATTTAATGACTTTGCTGCATTATTTAAGGACTCTGCTGCATTATTTAAGGACTTTGCTGCGGTATTTAAGGACTCTGCAGCATTATTTAATGACTTTGCTGCTTTATTTAAGGACTCTGCTGCATTATTTAAGGACTTTGCTGCATTATTTAAGGACTCTGATACGGTACTTAAGGACTCTGCTGCATTATTTAAGTACTTTGTTGCATTATTTAAGGACTCTGCTGCATTATTTAAGGACTTTGCTGCATTATTTAAGGACTCTGCTGCATTATTTAAGGACTTTGCTGCATTATTTAAGGACTCTGCTGCATTATTTAAGGACTTTGCTGCATTATTTAAGGACTCTGCTGCATTATTTAAGGACCTTGTTGCATTATTTAAGGACTCTGCTGCATTATTTAAGGACCCTGCTGCGGTATTTCAGTACTCTGCTGCATTATTTAAGGACTTTGCTGCATTATTTTTGGACTTTATTGCATTATTTAAAGACTTTGCTGCATTATTTAAGGAATTTGCTGCATTATTTAAGGACTTTGCTGGATTATTTAAGGACTTTGCTGCATTATTTAAGGACTTTATTGCATTATTTAAGGACTCTGCTGCATTATTTAAGGACTTTGTTGCATTATTTAAGGACTCTGCAGCATTATTTAATGACTTTGCTGCATTATTTAAGGACTTTGCTGCGGTATTTAAGGACTTTATTGCATTATTTAAGGACTGTTCTGCATTATTTAAGGACTTTGTTGCATTATTTAAGGACTCTGCTACAGTACTTAAGGACTCTGCTGCATTATTTAAGTACTTTGTTGCATTATTTAAGGACTCTGCTGCATTATTTAAGGACTTTGCTGCATTATTTAAGGACTCTGCTGCATTATTTAAGGACTTTGCTGCATTATTTAAGGACTCTGCTGCATTATTTAAGGACTTTGCTGCATTATTTAAGGACTCTGATATGGTACTTAAGAAATCTGCTGCATTATTTAAGTACTTTGTTGCATTATTTAAGGACTCTGCTGCATTATTTAAGGACTTTGTTGCATTATTTAAGGACTCTTCTGCATTATTTAAGGACTTTGTTGCATTATTTAAGGACTTTGCTGCATTATTTAAGGACTCTGCTGCATTATTTAAGGAATTTGCTCCATTATTTAAGGACTCTGCTGCATTATTTAATGACTTTGCTGCATTATTTAAGGACTCTGCTGCATTATTTAAGGACTTTGCTGCATTATTTAAGGACTCTGCTGCATTATTTAATGACTTTGCTGCATTATTTAAGGACTTTGCTGCGGTATTTAAGGACTTTATTGCATTATTTAAGGACTGTTCTGCATTATTTAAGGACTTTGTTGCATTATTTAAGGACTCTGCTACAGTACTTAAGGACTCTGCTGCATTATTTAAGTACTTTGTTGCATTATTTAAGGACTCTGCTGCATTATTTAAGGACTTTGCTGCATTATTTAAGGACTCTGCTGCATTATTTAAGGACTTTGCTGCATTATTTAAGGACTCTGATATGGTACTTAAGAACTCTGCTGCATTATTTAAGTACTTTGTTGCATTATTTAAGGACTCTGCTGCATTATTTAAGGACTTTGTTGCATTATTTAAGCACTCTTCTGCATTATTTAAGGACTTTGTTGCATTATTTAAGGACTTTGCTGCATTATTTAAGGACTCTGCTGCATTATTTAAGGAATTTGCTTCATTATTTAAGGACTCTGCTGCATTATTTAATGACTTTGCTGCATTATTTAAGGACTCTGCTGCATTATTTAAGGACTTTGCTGCATTATTTAAGGACTCTGCTGCATTATTTAAGGAATTTGCTGCATTATTTAAGGACTCTGCTGCATTATTTAATGACTTTGCTGCATTATTTAAGGACTCTGCTGCATTATTTAAGGACTTTGCTGCGGTATTTAATGACTCTGCAGCATTATTTAATGACTTTGCTGCATTATTTAAGGACTCTGCTGCATTATTTAAGGACTTTGCTGCATTATTTAAGGACTCTGATACGGTACTTAAGAACTCTGCTGCATTATTTAAGTACTTTGTTGCATTATTTAAGGACTCTGCTGCATTATTTAAGGACTTTGTTGCATTATTTAAGGACTCTTCTGCATTATTTAAGGACTTTGTTGCATTATTTAAGGACTTTGCTGCATTATTTAAGGACTTTGCTGCATTATTTAAGGACTCTGCTGCATTATTTAAAGACTTGGCTGGATTATTTAAGGACTCTGCTGCATTATTTAAGGAATTTGCTTCATTATTTAAGGACTCTGCTGCATTATTTAAGGACTTTGCTGCGTTATTTAAGGACTCTGCTGCATTATTTAAGGACTTTGTTGCATTATTTAAGGACTCTGCTGCATTATATAAGGACTTTGCTGCATTATTTAAGGACTTTATTGCATTATTTAAGGACTGTTCTGCATTATTTAAGGACTTTGTTGCATTATTTAAGGACTCTGCTGCATTATTTAAGGAATTTGCTGCATTATTTAAGGACTCTGCTGCATTATTTAATGACTTGCTGCATTATTTAAGGACTCTGCTACGGTACTTAAGGACTCTGCTGCATTATTTAAGTACTTTGTTGCATTATTTAAGGACTCTGCTGCATTATTTAAGGACTTTGCTGCATTATTTAAGGACTCTGCTGCATTATTTAAGGACTTTGCTGCATTATTTAAGGACTCTGCTGCATTATTTAAGGACTTTGCTGCATTATTTAAGGACTTTCTTGCATTATTTAAGGACTCTGCTGCATTATTTAAGGAATTTGCTGCATTATTTAAGGACTCTGCTGCATTATTTAAGGACTTTGTTGCATTATTTAAGGACTCTGCTGCATTATTTAAGGACTTTGTTGCATTATTTAAGGACTCTGCTGCATTATTTAAGGACCCTGCTACGGTATTTCAGTAATCTACTGCATTATTTAAGGACTTTGTTGCATTATTTAAGGACTCTGCTGCATTATTTAAGGACCCTGCTGCGGTATTTCAGTACTCTGCTGCATTATTTAAGGACTCTGCTGCATTATTTATGGACTTTATTGTATTATTTAAAGACTTTGCTGAATTATTTAAGGAATTTGCTGCATTATTTAAGGACTTGGCTGGATTATTTAAGGACTCTGCTGCATTATTTAAGGACTTTGCTGCATTATTTAAGGACTCTGCTGCATTATTTAAGGACTTTGTTGCATTATTTAAGGACTCTGCTGCATTATTTAATTACTTTGTTGCATTATTTAAGGACTCTGCTGCATTATTTAAGGACCCTGCTGCGGTATTTCAGTATACTCTGCTGAATTATTTAAGGACTTTGCTGCATTATTTATGGACTTTATTGCATTATTTAAGGACTCTGCTGCATTATTTAAGGAATTTGCTGCATTATTTAGGTACTCTGCTGCATTATTTAAGGACTTTGCTGCGGTATTTAAGGACTTTATTGCATTATTTAAGGACTGTTCTGCATTATTTAAGGACTTTGTTGCATTATTTAAGGACTCTGCTACGGTACTTAAGGACTCTGCTGCATTATTTAAGTACTTTGTTGCATTATTTAAGGACTCTGCTGCATTATTTAAGGACCCTTCTGCCGTATTTCAGTACTCTGCTGCATTATTTAAGGACTTTGCTGCATTATTTTTGGACTTTATTGCATTATTTAAAGACTTTGCTGCATTATTTAAGGAATTTGCTGCATTATTTAAGGACTTGGCTGGATTATTTAAGGACTTTGCTGCATTATTTAAGGACTCTGCTGCATTATTTAAGGACTTTGTTGCATTATTTAAGGACTCTGCTGCATTATTTAAGGACTTTGTTGCATTATTTAAGGACTCTGCTGCATTATTTAAGGACCCTGCTGCGGTATTTCAGTACTCTGCTGAATTATTTAAGGACTTTGCTGCATTATTTATGGACTTTATTGCATTATTTAAGGACTCTGCTGCATTAGTTAAGGAATTTGCTGCATTATTTAAGGACTCTGCTGCATTATTTAATGACTTTGCTGCATTATTTAAGGACTCTGCTGCATTATTTAAGGACTTTGCTGCGGTATTTAAGGACTCTGCAGCATTATTTAATGACTTTGCTGCTTTATTTAAGGACTCTGCTGCATTATTTAAGGACTCTGCTGCATTATTTAAGGACTCTGATACGGTACTTAAGGACTCTGCTGCATTATTTAAGTACTTTGCTGCGGTATTTAAGGACTCTGCAGCATTATTTGATGACTTTGCTGCTTTATTTAAGGACTCTGCTGCATTATTTAAGGACTTTGCTGCATTATTTAAGGACTCTGCTGCATTATTTAAGGACTTTGCTGCATTATTTAAGGACTCTGCTGCATTATTTAAGGACTTTGCTGCATTATTTAAGGACTTTCTTGCATTATTTAAGGACTCTGCTGCATTATTTAAGGAATTTGCTGCATTATTTAAGGACTCTGCTGCATTATTTAAGGACTTTGTTGCATTATTTAAGGACTCTGCTGCATTATTTAAGGACTTTGTTGCATTATTTAAGGACTCTGCTGCATTATTTAAGGACCCTGCTACGGTATTTCAGTAATCTACTGCATTATTTAAGGACTTTGTTGCATTATTTAAGGACTCTGCTGCATTATTTAAGGACCCTGCTGCGGTATTTCAGTACTCTGCTGCATTATTTAAGGACTCTGCTGCATTATTTATGGACTTTATTGTATTATTTAAAGACTTTGCTGAATTATTTAAGGAATTTGCTGCATTATTTAAGGACTTGGCTGGATTATTTAAGGACTCTGCTGCATTATTTAAGGACTTTGCTGCATTATTTAAGGACTCTGCTGCATTATTTAAGGACTTTGTTGCATTATTTAAGGACTCTGCTGCATTATTTAATTACTTTGTTGCATTATTTAAGGACTCTGCTGCATTATTTAAGGACCCTGCTGCGGTATTTCAGTACTCTGCTGAATTATTTAAGGACTTTGCTGCATTATTTGTGGACTTTATTGCATTATTTAAGGACTCTGCTGCATTAGTTAAGGAATTTGCTGCATTATTTAAGGACTCTGCTGCATTATTTAATGACTTTGCTGCATTATTTAAGGACTCTGCTGCATTATTTAAGGACTTTGCTGCAGTATTTAAGGACTCTGCAGCATTATTTAATGACTTTGCTGCTTTATTTAAGGACTCTGCTGCATTATTTAAGGACTTTGCTGCATTATTTAAGGACTCTGATACGGTACTTAAGGACTCTGCTGCATTATTTAAGTACTTTGTTGCATTATTTAAGGACTCTGCTGCATTATTTAAGGACTTTGCTGCATTATTTAAGGACTCTGCTGCATTATTTAAGGACTTTGCTGCATTATTTAAGGACTCTGCTGCATTATTTAAGGACTTTGCTGCATTATTTAAGGACTCTGCTGCATTATTTAAGGACCTTGTTGCATTATTTAAGGACTCTGCTGCATTATTTAAGGACCCTGCTGCGGTATTTCAGTACTCTGCTGCATTATTTAAGGACTTTGCTGCATTATTTTTGGACTTTATTGCATTATTTAAAGACTTTGCTGCATTATTTAAGGAATTTGCTGCATTATTTAAGGACTTTGCTGGATTATTTAAGGACTTTGCTCCATTATTTAAGGACTTTATTGCATTATTTAAGGACTCTGCTGCATTATTTAAGGACTTTGTTGCATTATTTAAGGACTCTGCAGCATTATTTAATGACTTTGCTGCATTATTTAAGGACTTTGCTGCGGTATTTAAGGACTTTATTGCATTATTTAAGGACTGTTCTGCATTATTTAAGGACTTTGTTGCATTATTTAAGGACTCTGCTACAGTACTTAAGGACTCTGCTGCATTATTTAAGTACTTTGTTGCATTATTTAAGGACTCTGCTGCATTATTTAAGGACTTTGCTGCATTATTTAAGGACTCTGCTGCATTATTTAAGGACTTTGCTGCATTATTTAAGGACTCTGCTGCATTATTTAAGGACTTTGCTGCATTATTTAAGGACTCTGATATGGTACTTAAGAACTCTGCTGCATTATTTAAGTACTTTGTTGCATTATTTAAGGACTCTGCTGCATTATTTAAGGAATTTGCTCCATTATTTAAGGACTCTGCTGCATTATTTAATGACTTTGCTGCATTATTTAAGGACTCTGCTGCATTATTTAAGGACTTTGCTGCATTATTTAAGGACTATGCTGCATTATTTAATGACTTTGCTGCATTATTTAAGGACTTTGCTGCATTATTTAAGGACTTTGCTGCATTATTTAAGGACTCTGCTGCATTATTTAAGGAATTTGCTCCATTATTTAAGGACTCTGCTGCATTATTTAATGACTTTGCTGCATTATTTAAGGACTCTGCTGCATTATTTAAGGACTTTGCTGCATTATTTAAGGACTCTGCTGCATTATTTAATGACTTTGCTGCATTATTTAAGGACTTTGCTGCGGTATTTAAGGACTTTATTGCATTATTTAAGGACTGTTCTGCATTATTTAAGGACTTTGTTGCATTATTTAAGGACTCTGCTACAGTACTTAAGGACTCTGCTGCATTATTTAAGTACTTTGTTGCATTATTTAAGGACTCTGCTGCATTATTTAAGGACTTTGCTGCATTATTTAAGGACTCTGCTGCATTATTTAAGGACTTTGCTGCATTATTTAAGGACTCTGATATGGTACTTAAGAACTCTGCTGCATTATTTAAGTACTTTGTTGCATTATTTAAGGACTCTGCTGCATTATTTAAGGACTTTGTTGCATTATTTAAGCACTCTTCTGCATTATTTAAGGACTTTGTTGCATTATTTAAGGACTTTGCTGCATTATTTAAGGACTCTGCTGCATTATTTAAGGAATTTGCTTCATTATTTAAGGACTCTGCTGCATTATTTAATGACTTTGCTGCATTATTTAAGGACTCTGCTGCATTATTTAAGGACTTTGCTGCATTATTTAAGGACTCTGCTGCATTATTTAAGGAATTTGCTGCATTATTTAAGGACTCTGCTGCATTATTTAATGACTTTGCTGCATTATTTAAGGACTCTGCTGCATTATTTAAGGACTTTGCTGCGGTATTTAATGACTCTGCAGCATTATTTAATGACTTTGCTGCATTATTTAAGGACTCTGCTGCATTATTTAAGGACTTTGCTGCATTATTTAAGGACTCTGATACGGTACTTAAGAACTCTGCTGCATTATTTAAGTACTTTGTTGCATTATTTAAGGACTCTGCTGCATTATTTAAGGACTTTGTTGCATTATTTAAGGACTCTTCTGCATTATTTAAGGACTTTGTTGCATTATTTAAGGACTTTGCTGCATTATTTAAGGACTTTGCTGCATTATTTAAGGACTCTGCTGCATTATTTAAAGACTTGGCTGGATTATTTAAGGACTCTGCTGCATTATTTAAGGAATTTGCTTCATTATTTAAGGACTCTGCTGCATTATTTAAGGACTTTGCTGCGTTATTTAAGGACTCTGCTGCATTATTTAAGGACTTTGTTGCATTATTTAAGGACTCTGCTGCATTATATAAGGACTTTGCTGCATTATTTAAGGACTTTATTGCATTATTTAAGGACTGTTCTGCATTATTTAAGGACTTTGTTGCATTATTTAAGGACTCTGCTGCATTATTTAAGGAATTTGCTGCATTATTTAAGGACTCTGCTGCATTATTTAATGACTTGCTGCATTATTTAAGGACTCTGCTACGGTACTTAAGGACTCTGCTGCATTATTTAAGTACTTTGTTGCATTATTTAAGGACTCTGCTGCATTATTTAAGGACTTTGCTGCATTATTTAAGGACTCTGCTGCATTATTTAAGGACTTTGCTGCATTATTTAAGGACTCTGCTGCATTATTTAAGGACTTTGCTGCATTATTTAAGGACTTTCTTGCATTATTTAAGGACTCTGCTGCATTATTTAAGGAATTTGCTGCATTATTTAAGGACTCTGCTGCATTATTTAAGGACTTTGTTGCATTATTTAAGGACTCTGCTGCATTATTTAAGGACTTTGTTGCATTATTTAAGGACTCTGCTGCATTATTTAAGGACCCTGCTACGGTATTTCAGTAATCTACTGCATTATTTAAGGACTTTGTTGCATTATTTAAGGACTCTGCTGCATTATTTAAGGACCCTGCTGCGGTATTTCAGTACTCTGCTGCATTATTTAAGGACTCTGCTGCATTATTTATGGACTTTATTGTATTATTTAAAGACTTTGCTGAATTATTTAAGGAATTTGCTGCATTATTTAAGGACTTGGCTGGATTATTTAAGGACTCTGCTGCATTATTTAAGGACTTTGCTGCATTATTTAAGGACTCTGCTGCATTATTTAAGGACTTTGTTGCATTATTTAAGGACTCTGCTGCATTATTTAATTACTTTGTTGCATTATTTAAGGACTCTGCTGCATTATTTAAGGACCCTGCTGCGGTATTTCAGTATACTCTGCTGAATTATTTAAGGACTTTGCTGCATTATTTATGGACTTTATTGCATTATTTAAGGACTCTGCTGCATTATTTAAGGAATTTGCTGCATTATTTAGGTACTCTGCTGCATTATTTAAGGACTTTGCTGCGGTATTTAAGGACTTTATTGCATTATTTAAGGACTGTTCTGCATTATTTAAGGACTTTGTTGCATTATTTAAGGACTCTGCTACGGTACTTAAGGACTCTGCTGCATTATTTAAGTACTTTGTTGCATTATTTAAGGACTCTGCTGCATTATTTAAGGACCCTTCTGCCGTATTTCAGTACTCTGCTGCATTATTTAAGGACTTTGCTGCATTATTTTTGGACTTTATTGCATTATTTAAAGACTTTGCTGCATTATTTAAGGAATTTGCTGCATTATTTAAGGACTTGGCTGGATTATTTAAGGACTTTGCTGCATTATTTAAGGACTCTGCTGCATTATTTAAGGACTTTGTTGCATTATTTAAGGACTCTGCTGCATTATTTAAGGACTTTGTTGCATTATTTAAGGACTCTGCTGCATTATTTAAGGACCCTGCTGCGGTATTTCAGTACTCTGCTGAATTATTTAAGGACTTTGCTGCATTATTTATGGACTTTATTGCATTATTTAAGGACTCTGCTGCATTAGTTAAGGAATTTGCTGCATTATTTAAGGACTCTGCTGCATTATTTAATGACTTTGCTGCATTATTTAAGGACTCTGCTGCATTATTTAAGGACTTTGCTGCGGTATTTAAGGACTCTGCAGCATTATTTAATGACTTTGCTGCTTTATTTAAGGACTCTGCTGCATTATTTAAGGACTCTGCTGCATTATTTAAGGACTCTGATACGGTACTTAAGGACTCTGCTGCATTATTTAAGTACTTTGCTGCGGTATTTAAGGACTCTGCAGCATTATTTGATGACTTTGCTGCTTTATTTAAGGACTCTGCTGCATTATTTAAGGACTTTGCTGCATTATTTAAGGACTCTGCTGCATTATTTAAGGACTTTGCTGCATTATTTAAGGACTTTCTTGCATTATTTAAGGACTCTGCTGCATTATTTAAGGAATTTGCTGCATTATTTAAGGACTCTGCTGCATTATTTAAGGACTTTGTTGCATTATTTAAGGACTCTGCTGCATTATTTAAGGACTTTGTTGCATTATTTAAGGACTCTGCTGCATTATTTAAGGACCCTGCTACGGTATTTCAGTAATCTACTGCATTATTTAAGGACTTTGTTGCATTATTTAAGGACTCTGCTGCATTATTTAAGGACCCTGCTGCGGTATTTCAGTACTCTGCTGCATTATTTAAGGACTCTGCTGCATTATTTATGGACTTTATTGTATTATTTAAAGACTTTGCTGAATTATTTAAGGAATTTGCTGCATTATTTAAGGACTTGGCTGGATTATTTAAGGACTCTGCTGCATTATTTAAGGACTTTGCTGCATTATTTAAGGACTCTGCTGCATTATTTAAGGACTTTGTTGCATTATTTAAGGACTCTGCTGCATTATTTAATTACTTTGTTGCATTATTTAAGGACTCTGCTGCATTATTTAAGGACCCTGCTGCGGTATTTCAGTACTCTGCTGAATTATTTAAGGACTTTGCTGCATTATTTGTGGACTTTATTGCATTATTTAAGGACTCTGCTGCATTAGTTAAGGAATTTGCTGCATTATTTAAGGACTCTGCTGCATTATTTAATGACTTTGCTGCATTATTTAAGGACTCTGCTGCATTATTTAAGGACTTTGCTGCAGTATTTAAGGACTCTGCAGCATTATTTAATGACTTTGCTGCTTTATTTAAGGACTCTGCTGCATTATTTAAGGACTTTGCTGCATTATTTAAGGACTCTGATACGGTACTTAAGGACTCTGCTGCATTATTTAAGTACTTTGTTGCATTATTTAAGGACTCTGCTGCATTATTTAAGGACTTTGCTGCATTATTTAAGGACTCTGCTGCATTATTTAAGGACTTTGCTGCATTATTTAAGGACTCTGCTGCATTATTTAAGGACTTTGCTGCATTATTTAAGGACTCTGCTGCATTATTTAAGGACCTTGTTGCATTATTTAAGGACTCTGCTGCATTATTTAAGGACCCTGCTGCGGTATTTCAGTACTCTGCTGCATTATTTAAGGACTTTGCTGCATTATTTTTGGACTTTATTGCATTATTTAAAGACTTTGCTGCATTATTTAAGGAATTTGCTGCATTATTTAAGGACTTTGCTGGATTATTTAAGGACTTTGCTCCATTATTTAAGGACTTTATTGCATTATTTAAGGACTCTGCTGCATTATTTAAGGACTTTGTTGCATTATTTAAGGACTCTGCAGCATTATTTAATGACTTTGCTGCATTATTTAAGGACTTTGCTGCGGTATTTAAGGACTTTATTGCATTATTTAAGGACTGTTCTGCATTATTTAAGGACTTTGTTGCATTATTTAAGGACTCTGCTACAGTACTTAAGGACTCTGCTGCATTATTTAAGTACTTTGTTGCATTATTTAAGGACTCTGCTGCATTATTTAAGGACTTTGCTGCATTATTTAAGGACTCTGCTGCATTATTTAAGGACTTTGCTGCATTATTTAAGGACTCTGCTGCATTATTTAAGGACTTTGCTGCATTATTTAAGGACTCTGATATGGTACTTAAGAACTCTGCTGCATTATTTAAGTACTTTGTTGCATTATTTAAGGACTCTGCTGCATTATTTAAGGAATTTGCTCCATTATTTAAGGACTCTGCTGCATTATTTAATGACTTTGCTGCATTATTTAAGGACTCTGCTGCATTATTTAAGGACTTTGCTGCATTATTTAAGGACTATGCTGCATTATTTAATGACTTTGCTGCATTATTTAAGGACTTTGCTGCGGTATTTAAGGACTTTATTGCATTATTTAAGGACTGTTCTGCATTATTTAAGGACTTTGTTGCATTATTTAAGGACTCTGCTACAGTACTTAAGGACTCTGCTGCATTATTTAAGTACTTTGTTGCATTATTTAAGGACTCTGCTGCATTATTTAAGGACTTTGCTGCGGTATTTAATGACTCTGCAGCATTATTTAATGACTTTGCTGCATTATTTAAGGACTCTGCTGCATTATTTAAGGACTTTGCTGCATTATTTAAGGACTCTGATACGGTACTTAAGAACTCTGCTGCATTATTTAAGTACTTTGTTGCATTATTTAAGGACTCTGCTGCATTATTTAAGGACTTTGTTGCATTATTTAAGGACTCTTCTGCATTATTTAAGGACTTTGTTGCATTATTTAAGGACTTTGCTGCATTATTTAAGGACTTTGCTGCATTATTTAAGGACTCTGCTGCATTATTTAAAGACTTGGCTGGATTATTTAAGGACTCTGCTGCATTATTTAAGGAATTTGCTTCATTATTTAAGGACTCTGCTGCATTATTTAAGGACTTTGTTGCGTTATTTAAGGACTCTGCTGCATTATTTAAGGACTTTGTTGCATTATTTAAGGACTCTGCTGCATTATATAAGGACTTTGCTGCATTATTTAAGGACTTTATTGCATTATTTAAGGACTGTTCTGCATTATTTAAGGACTTTGTTGCATTATTTAAGGACTCTGCTGCATTATTTAAGGAATTTGCTGCATTATTTAAGGACTCTGCTGCATTATTTAATGACTTGCTGCATTATTTAAGGACTCTGCTACGGTACTTAAGGACTCTGCTGCATTATTTAAGTACTTTGTTGCATTATTTAAGGACTCTGCTGCATTATTTAAGGACTTTGCTGCATTATTTAAGGACTCTGCTGCATTATTTAAGGACTTTGCTGCATTATTTAAGGACTCTGCTGCATTATTTAAGGACTTTGCTGCATTATTTAAGGACTTTCTTGCATTATTTAAGGACTCTGCTGCATTATTTAAGGAATTTGCTGCATTATTTAAGGACTCTGCTGCATTATTTAAGGACTTTGTTGCATTATTTAAGGACTCTGCTGCATTATTTAAGGACTTTGTTGCATTATTTAAGGACTCTGCTGCATTATTTAAGGACCCTGCTACGGTATTTCAGTAATCTACTGCATTATTTAAGGACTTTGTTGCATTATTTAAGGACTCTGCTGCATTATTTAAGGACCCTGCTGCGGTATTTCAGTACTCTGCTGCATTATTTAAGGACTCTGCTGCATTATTTATGGACTTTATTGTATTATTTAAAGACTTTGCTGAATTATTTAAGGAATTTGCTGCATTATTTAAGGACTTGGCTGGATTATTTAAGGACTCTGCTGCATTATTTAAGGACTTTGCTGCATTATTTAAGGACTCTGCTGCATTATTTAAGGACTTTGTTGCATTATTTAAGGACTCTGCTGCATTATTTAATTACTTTGTTGCATTATTTAAGGACTCTGCTGCATTATTTAAGGACCCTGCTGCGGTTTTTCAGTACTCTGCTGAATTATTTAAGGACTTTGCTGCATTATTTGTGGACTTTATTGCATTATTTAAGGACTCTGCTGCATTAGTTAAGGAATTTGCTGCATTATTTAAGGACTCTGCTGCATTATTTAATGACTTTGCTGCATTATTTAAGGACTCTGCTGCATTATTTAAGGACTTTGCTGCGGTATTTAAGGACTCTGCAGCATTATTTAATGACTTTGCTGCTTTATTTAAGGACTCTGCTGCATTATTTAAGGACTTTGCTGCATTATTTAAGGACTCTGATACGGTACTTAAGGACTCTGCTGCATTATTTAAGTACTTTGTTGCATTATTTAAGGACTCTGCTGCATTATTTAAGGACTTTGCTGCATTATTTAAGGACTCTGCTGCATTATTTAAGGACTTTGCTGCATTATTTAAGGACTCTGCTGCATTATTTAAGGACTTTGCTGCATTATTTAAGGACTCTGCTGCATTATTTAAGGACCTTGTTGCATTATTTAAGGACTCTGCTGCATTATTTAAGGACCCTGCTGCGGTATTTCAGTACTCTGCTGCATTATTTAAGGACTTTGCTGCATTATTTTTGGACTTTATTGCATTATTTAAAGACTTTGCTGCATTATTTAAGGAATTTGCTGCATTATTTAAGGACTTTGCTGGATTATTTAAGGACTTTGCTGCATTATTTAAGGACTTTATTGCATTATTTAAGGACTCTGCTGCATTATTTAAGGACTTTGTTGCATTATTTAAGGACTCTGCAGCATTATTTAATGACTTTGCTGCATTATTTAAGGACTTTGCTGCGGTATTTAAGGACTTTATTGCATTATTTAAGGACTGTTCTGCATTATTTAAGGACTTTGTTGCATTATTTAAGGACTCTGCTACAGTACTTAAGGACTCTGCTGCATTATTTAAGTACTTTGTTGCATTATTTAAGGACTCTGCTGCATTATTTAAGGACTTTGCTGCATTATTTAAGGACTCTGCTGCATTATTTAAGGACTTTGCTGCATTATTTAAGGACTCTGCTGCATTATTTAAGGACTTTGCTGCATTATTTAAGGACTCTGATATGGTACTTAAGAAATCTGCTGCATTATTTAAGTACTTTGTTGCATTATTTAAGGACTCTGCTGCATTATTTAAGGACTTTGTTGCATTATTTAAGGACTCTTCTGCATTATTTAAGGACTTTGTTGCATTATTTAAGGACTTTGCTGCATTATTTAAGGACTTTGCTGCATTATTTAAGGACTCTGCTGCATTATTTAAGGAATTTGCTCCATTATTTAAGGACTCTGCTGCATTATTTAATGACTTTGCTGCATTATTTAAGGACTCTGCTGCATTATTTAAGGACTTTGCTGCATTATTTAAGGACTCTGCTGCATTATTTAATGACTTTGCTGCATTATTTAAGGACTTTGCTGCGGTATTTAAGGACTTTATTGCATTATTTAAGGACTGTTCTGCATTATTTAAGGACTTTGTTGCATTATTTAAGGACTCTGCTACAGTACTTAATGACTCTGCTGCATTATTTAAGTACTTTGTTGCATTATTTAAGGACTCTGCTGCATTATTTAAGGACTTTGCTGCATTATTTAAGGACTCTGCTGCATTATTTAAGGACTTTGCTGCATTATTTAAGGACTCTGATATGGTACTTAAGAACTCTGCTGCATTATTTAAGTACTTTGTTGCATTATTTAAGGACTCTGCTGCATTATTTAAGGACTTTGTTGCATTATTTAAGCACTCTTCTGCATTATTTAAGGACTTTGTTGCATTATTTAAGGACTTTGCTGCATTATTTAAGGACTCTGCTGCATTATTTAAGGAATTTGCTTCATTATTTAAGGACTCTGCTGCATTATTTAATGACTTTGCTGCATTATTTAAGGACTTTGCTGCATTATTTAAGGACTCTGCTGCATTATTTAAGGAATTTGCTGCATTATTTAAGGACTCTGCTGCATTATTTAATGACTTTGCTGCATTATTTAAGGACTCTGCTGCATTATTTAAGGACTTTGCTGCGGTATTTAATGACTCTGCAGCATTATTTAATGACTTTGCTGCATTATTTAAGGACTCTGCTGCATTATTTAAGGACTTTGCTGCATTATTTAAGGACTCTGATACGGTACTTAAGAACTCTGCTGCATTATTTAAGTACTTTGTTGCATTATTTAAGGACTCTGCTGCATTATTTAAGGACTTTGTTGCATTATTTAAGGACTCTTCTGCATTATTTAAGGACTTTGTTGCATTATTTAAGGACTTTGCTGCATTATTTAAGGACTTTGCTGCATTATTTAAGGACTCTGCTGCATTATTTAAAGACTTGGCTGGATTATTTAAGGACTCTGCTGCATTATTTAAGGAATTTGCTTCATTATTTAAGGACTCTGCTGCATTATTTAAGGACTTTGCTGCGTTATTTAAGGACTCTGCTGCATTATTTAAGGACTTTGTTGCATTATTTAAGGACTCTGCTGCATTATATAAGGACTTTGCTGCATTATTTAAGGACTTTATTGCATTATTTAAGGACTGTTCTGCATTATTTAAGGACTTTGTTGCATTATTTAAGGACTCTGCTGCATTATTTAAGGAATTTGCTGCATTATTTAAGGACTCTGCTGCATTATTTAATGACTTGCTGCATTATTTAAGGACTCTGCTACGGTACTTAAGGACTCTGCTGCATTATTTAAGTACTTTGTTGCATTATTTAAGGACTCTGCTGCATTATTTAAGGACTTTGCTGCATTATTTAAGGACTCTGCTGCATTATTTAAGGACTTTGCTGCATTATTTAAGGACTCTGCTGCATTATTTAAGGACTTTGCTGCATTATTTAAGGACTTTCTTGCATTATTTAAGGACTCTGCTGCATTATTTAAGGAATTTGCTGCATTATTTAAGGACTCTGCTGCATTATTTAAGGACTTTGTTGCATTATTTAAGGACTCTGCTGCATTATTTAAGGACTTTGTTGCATTATTTAAGGACTCTGCTGCATTATTTAAGGACCCTGCTACGGTATTTCAGTAATCTACTGCATTATTTAAGGACTTTGTTGCATTATTTAAGGACTCTGCTGCATTATTTAAGGACCCTGCTGCGGTATTTCAGTACTCTGCTGCATTATTTAAGGACTCTGCTGCATTATTTATGGACTTTATTGTATTATTTAAAGACTTTGCTGAATTATTTAAGGAATTTGCTGCATTATTTAAGGACTTGGCTGGATTATTTAAGGACTCTGCTGCATTATTTAAGGACTTTGCTGCATTATTTAAGGACTCTGCTGCATTATTTAAGGACTTTGTTGCATTATTTAAGGACTCTGCTGCATTATTTAATTACTTTGTTGCATTATTTAAGGACTCTGCTGCATTATTTAAGGACCCTGCTGCGGTATTTCAGTATACTCTGCTGAATTATTTAAGGACTTTGCTGCATTATTTATGGACTTTATTGCATTATTTAAGGACTCTGCTGCATTATTTAAGGAATTTGCTGCATTATTTAGGTACTCTGCTGCATTATTTAAGGACTTTGCTGCGGTATTTAAGGACTTTATTGCATTATTTAAGGACTGTTCTGCATTATTTAAGGACTTTGTTGCATTATTTAAGGACTCTGCTACGGTACTTAAGGACTCTGCTGCATTATTTAAGTACTTTGTTGCATTATTTAAGGACTCTGCTGCATTATTTAAGGACCCTTCTGCCGTATTTCAGTACTCTGCTGCATTATTTAAGGACTTTGCTGCATTATTTTTGGACTTTATTGCATTATTTAAAGACTTTGCTGCATTATTTAAGGAATTTGCTGCATTATTTAAGGACTTGGCTGGATTATTTAAGGACTTTGCTGCATTATTTAAGGACTCTGCTGCATTATTTAAGGACTTTGTTGCATTATTTAAGGACTCTGCTGCATTATTTAAGGACTTTGTTGCATTATTTAAGGACTCTGCTGCATTATTTAAGGACCCTGCTGCGGTATTTCAGTACTCTGCTGAATTATTTAAGGACTTTGCTGCATTATTTATGGACTTTATTGCATTATTTAAGGACTCTGCTGCATTAGTTAAGGAATTTGCTGCATTATTTAAGGACTCTGCTGCATTATTTAATGACTTTGCTGCATTATTTAAGGACTTTGCTGCGGTATTTAAGGACTTTATTGCATTATTTAAGGACTGTTCTGCATTATTTAAGGACTTTGTTGCATTATTTAAGGACTCTGCTACAGTACTTAAGGACTCTGCTGCATTATTTAAGTACTTTGTTGCATTATTTAAGGACTCTGCTGCATTATTTAAGGACTTTGCTGCATTATTTAAGGACTTTGCTGCATTATTTAAGGACTCTGCTGCATTATTTAAGGACTTTGCTGCATTATTTAAGGACTCTGATATGGTACTTAAGAACTCTGCTGCATTATTTAAGTACTTTGTTGCATTATTTAAGGACTCTGCTGCATTATTTAAGGACTTTGTTGCATTATTTAAGCACTCTTCTGCATTATTTAAGGACTTTGTTGCATTATTTAAGCACTCTTCTGCATTATTTAAGGACTTTGCTGCATTATTTAAGGACTCTGCTGCATTATTTAAGGAATTTGCTGCATTATTTAAGGACTCTGCTGCATTATTTAATGACTTTGCTGCATTATTTAAGGACTCTGCTGCATTATTTAAGGACTTTGCTGCGGTATTTAATGACTCTGCAGCATTATTTAATGACTTTGCTGCATTATTTAAGGACTCTGCTGCATTATTTAAGGACTTTGCTGCATTATTTAAGGACTCTGATACGGTACTTAAGAACTCTGCTGCATTATTTAAGTACTTTGTTGCATTATTTAAGGACTCTGCTGCATTATTTAAGGACTTTGTTGCATTATTTAAGGACTCTTCTGCATTATTTAAGGACTTTGTTGCATTATTTAAGGACTTTGCTGCATTATTTAAGGACTTTGCTGCATTATTTAAGGACTCTGCTGCATTATTTAAAGACTTGGCTGGATTATTTAAGGACTCTGCTGCATTATTTAAGGAATTTGCTTCATTATTTAAGGACTCTGCTGCATTATTTAAGGACTTTGCTGCGTTATTTAAGGACTCTGCTGCATTATTTAAGGACTTTGTTGCATTATTTAAGGACTCTGCTGCATTATATAAGGACTTTGCTGCATTATTTAAGGACTTTATTGCATTATTTAAGGACTGTTCTGCATTATTTAAGGACTTTGTTGCATTATTTAAGGACTCTGCTGCATTATTTAAGGAATTTGCTGCATTATTTAAGGACTCTGCTGCATTATTTAATGACTTGCTGCATTATTTAAGGACTCTGCTACGGTACTTAAGGACTCTGCTGCATTATTTAAGTACTTTGTTGCATTATTTAAGGACTCTGCTGCATTATTTAAGGACTTTGCTGCATTATTTAAGGACTCTGCTGCATTATTTAAGGACTTTGCTGCATTATTTAAGGACTCTGCTGCATTATTTAAGGACTTTGCTGCATTATTTAAGGACTTTCTTGCATTATTTAAGGACTCTGCTGCATTATTTAAGGAATTTGCTGCATTATTTAAGGACTCTGCTGCATTATTTAAGGACTTTGTTGCATTATTTAAGGACTCTGCTGCATTATTTAAGGACTTTGTTGCATTATTTAAGGACTCTGCTGCATTATTTAAGGACCCTGCTACGGTATTTCAGTAATCTACTGCATTATTTAAGGACTTTGTTGCATTATTTAAGGACTCTGCTGCATTATTTAAGGACCCTGCTGCGGTATTTCAGTACTCTGCTGCATTATTTAAGGACTCTGCTGCATTATTTATGGACTTTATTGTATTATTTAAAGACTTTGCTGAATTATTTAAGGAATTTGCTGCATTATTTAAGGACTTGGCTGGATTATTTAAGGACTCTGCTGCATTATTTAAGGACTTTGCTGCATTATTTAAGGACTCTGCTGCATTATTTAAGGACTTTGTTGCATTATTTAAGGACTCTGCTGCATTATTTAATTACTTTGTTGCATTATTTAAGGACTCTGCTGCATTATTTAAGGACCCTGCTGCGGTATTTCAGTATACTCTGCTGAATTATTTAAGGACTTTGCTGCATTATTTATGGACTTTATTGCATTATTTAAGGACTCTGCTGCATTATTTAAGGAATTTGCTGCATTATTTAGGTACTCTGCTGCAATATTTAAGGACTTTGCTGCGGTATTTAAGGACTTTATTGCATTATTTAAGGACTGTTCTGCATTATTTAAGGACTTTGTTGCATTATTTAAGGACTCTGCTACGGTACTTAAGGACTCTGCTGCATTATTTAAGTACTTTGTTGCATTATTTAAGGACTCTGCTGCATTATTTAAGGACCCTTCTGCCGTATTTCAGTACTCTGCTGCATTATTTAAGGACTTTGCTGCATTATTTTTGGACTTTATTGCATTATTTAAAGACTTTGCTGCATTATTTAAGGAATTTGCTGCATTATTTAAGGACTTGGCTGGATTATTTAAGGACTTTGCTGCATTATTTAAGGACTCTGCTGCATTATTTAAGGACTTTGTTGCATTATTTAAGGACTCTGCTGCATTATTTAAGGACTTTGTTGCATTATTTAAGGACTCTGCTGCATTATTTAAGGACCCTGCTGCGGTATTTCAGTACTCTGCTGAATTATTTAAGGACTTTGCTGCATTATTTATGGACTTTATTGCATTATTTAAGGACTCTGCTGCATTAGTTAAGGAATTTGCTGCATTATTTAAGGACTCTGCTGCATTATTTAATGACTTTGCTGCATTATTTAAGGACTCTGCTGCATTATTTAAGGACTTTGCTGCGGTATTTAAGGACTCTGCAGCATTATTTAATGACTTTGCTGCTTTATTTAAGGACTCTGCTGCATTATTTAAGGACTCTGCTGCATTATTTAAGGACTCTGATACGGTACTTAAGGACTCTGCTGCATTATTTAAGTACTTTGCTGCGGTATTTAAGGACTCTGCAGCATTATTTGATGACTTTGCTGCTTTATTTAAGGACTCTGCTGCATTATTTAAGGACTTTGCTGCATTATTTAAGGACTCTGCTGCATTATTTAAGGACTTTGCTGCATTATTTAAGGACTCTGCTGCATTATTTAAGGACTTTGCTGCATTATTTAAGGACTTTCTTGCATTATTTAAGGACTCTGCTGCATTATTTAAGGAATTTGCTGCATTATTTAAGGACTCTGCTGCATTATTTAAGGACTTTGTTGCATTATTTAAGGACTCTGCTGCATTATTTAAGGACTTTGTTGCATTATTTAAGGACTCTGCTGCATTATTTAAGGACCCTGCTACGGTATTTCAGTAATCTACTGCATTATTTAAGGACTTTGTTGCATTATTTAAGGACTCTGCTGCATTATTTAAGGACCCTGCTGCGGTATTTCAGTACTCTGCTGCATTATTTAAGGACTCTGCTGCATTATTTATGGACTTTATTGTATTATTTAAAGACTTTGCTGAATTATTTAAGGAATTTGCTGCATTATTTAAGGACTTGGCTGGATTATTTAAGGACTCTGCTGCATTATTTAAGGACTTTGCTGCATTATTTAAGGACTCTGCTGCATTATTTAAGGACTTTGTTGCATTATTTAAGGACTCTGCTGCATTATTTAATTACTTTGTTGCATTATTTAAGGACTCTGCTGCATTATTTAAGGACCCTGCTGCGGTATTTCAGTACTCTGCTGAATTATTTAAGGACTTTGCTGCATTATTTGTGGACTTTATTGCATTATTTAAGGACTCTGCTGCATTAGTTAAGGAATTTGCTGCATTATTTAAGGACTCTGCTGCATTATTTAATGACTTTGCTGCATTATTTAAGGACTCTGCTGCATTATTTAAGGACTTTGCTGCGGTATTTAAGGACTCTTCAGCATTATTTAATGACTTTGCTGCTTTATTTAAGGACTCTGCTGCATTATTTAAGGACTTTGCTGCATTATTTAAGGACTCTGATACGGTACTTAAGGACTCTGCTGCATTATTTAAGTACTTTGTTGCATTATTTAAGGACTCTGCTGCATTATTTAAGGACTTTGCTGCATTATTTAAGGACTCTGCTGCATTATTTAAGGACTTTATTGCATTATTTAAGGACTCTGCTGCATTATTTAAGGACTTTGTTGCATTATTTAAGGACTCTGCAGCATTATTTAATGACTTTGCTGCATTATTTAAGGACTTTGCTGCGGTATTTAAGGACTTTATTGCATTATTTAAGGACTGTTCTGCATTATTTAAGGACTTTGTTGCATTATTTAAGGACTCTGCTACAGTACTTAAGGACTCTGCTGCATTATTTAAGTACTTTGTTGCATTATTTAAGGACTCTGCTGCATTATTTAAGGACTTTGCTGCATTATTTAAGGACTCTGCTGCATTATTTAAGGACTTTGCTGCATTATTTAAGGACTCTGCTGCATTATTTAAGGACTTTGCTGCATTATTTAAGGACTCTGATATGGTACTTAAGAACTCTGCTGCATTATTTAAGTACTTTGTTGCATTATTTAAGGACTCTGCTGCATTATTTAAGGAATTTGCTCCATTATTTAAGGACTCTGCTGCATTATTTAATGACTTTGCTGCATTATTTAAGGACTCTGCTGCATTATTTAAGGACTTTGCTGCATTATTTAAGGACTATGCTGCATTATTTAATGACGTTGCTGCATTATTTAAGGACTTTGCTGCGGTATTTAAGGACTTTATTGCATTATTTAAGGACTGTTCTGCATTATTTAAGGACTTTGTTGCATTATTTAAGGACTCTGCTACAGTACTTAAGGACTCTGCTGCATTATTTAAGTACTTTGTTGCATTATTTAAGGACTCTGCTGCATTATTTAAGGACTTTGCTGCGGTATTTAATGACTCTGCAGCATTATTTAATGACTTTGCTGCATTATTTAAGGACTCTGCTGCATTATTTAAGGACTTTGCTGCATTATTTAAGGACTCTGATACGGTACTTAAGAACTCTGCTGCATTATTTAAGTACTTTGTTGCATTATTTAAGGACTCTGCTGCATTATTTAAGGACTTTGTTGCATTATTTAAGGACTCTTCTGCATTATTTAAGGACTTTGTTGCATTATTTAAGGACTTTGCTGCATTATTTAAGGACTTTGCTGCATTATTTAAGGACTCTGCTGCATTATTTAAAGACTTGGCTGGATTATTTAAGGACTCTGCTGCATTATTTAAGGAATTTGCTTCATTATTTAAGGACTCTGCTGCATTATTTAAGGACTTTGTTGCGTTATTTAAGGACTCTGCTGCATTATTTAAGGACTTTGTTGCATTATTTAAGGACTCTGCTGCATTATATAAGGACTTTGCTGCATTATTTAAGGACTTTATTGCATTATTTAAGGACTGTTCTGCATTATTTAAGGACTTTGTTGCATTATTTAAGGACTCTGCTGCATTATTTAAGGAATTTGCTGCATTATTTAAGGACTCTGCTGCATTATTTAATGACTTGCTGCATTATTTAAGGACTCTGCTACGGTACTTAAGGACTCTGCTGCATTATTTAAGTACTTTGTTGCATTATTTAAGGACTCTGCTGCATTATTTAAGGACTTTGCTGCATTATTTAAGGACTCTGCTGCATTATTTAAGGACTTTGCTGCATTATTTAAGGACTCTGCTGCATTATTTAAGGACTTTGCTGCATTATTTAAGGACTTTCTTGCATTATTTAAGGACTCTGCTGCATTATTTAAGGAATTTGCTGCATTATTTAAGGACTCTGCTGCATTATTTAAGGACTTTGTTGCATTATTTAAGGACTCTGCTGCATTATTTAAGGACTTTGTTGCATTATTTAAGGACTCTGCTGCATTATTTAAGGACCCTGCTACGGTATTTCAGTAATCTACTGCATTATTTAAGGACTTTGTTGCATTATTTAAGGACTCTGCTGCATTATTTAAGGACCCTGCTGCGGTATTTCAGTACTCTGCTGCATTATTTAAGGACTCTGCTGCATTATTTATGGACTTTATTGTATTATTTAAAGACTTTGCTGAATTATTTAAGGAATTTGCTGCATTATTTAAGGACTTGGCTGGATTATTTAAGGACTCTGCTGCATTATTTAAGGACTTTGCTGCATTATTTAAGGACTCTGCTGCATTATTTAAGGACTTTGTTGCATTATTTAAGGACTCTGCTGCATTATTTAATTACTTTGTTGCATTATTTAAGGACTCTGCTGCATTATTTAAGGACCCTGCTGCGGTTTTTCAGTACTCTGCTGAATTATTTAAGGACTTTGCTGCATTATTTGTGGACTTTATTGCATTATTTAAGGACTCTGCTGCATTAGTTAAGGAATTTGCTGCATTATTTAAGGACTCTGCTGCATTATTTAATGACTTTGCTGCATTATTTAAGGACTCTGCTGCATTATTTAAGGACTTTGCTGCGGTATTTAAGGACTCTGCAGCATTATTTAATGACTTTGCTGCTTTATTTAAGGACTCTGCTGCATTATTTAAGGACTTTGCTGCATTATTTAAGGACTCTGATACGGTACTTAAGGACTCTGCTGCATTATTTAAGTACTTTGTTGCATTATTTAAGGACTCTGCTGCATTATTTAAGGACTTTGCTGCATTATTTAAGGACTCTGCTGCATTATTTAAGGACTTTGCTGCATTATTTAAGGACTCTGCTGCATTATTTAAGGACTTTGCTGCATTATTTAAGGACTCTGCTGCATTATTTAAGGACCTTGTTGCATTATTTAAGGACTCTGCTGCATTATTTAAGGACCCTGCTGCGGTATTTCAGTACTCTGCTGCATTATTTAAGGACTTTGCTGCATTATTTTTGGACTTTATTGCATTATTTAAAGACTTTGCTGCATTATTTAAGGAATTTGCTGCATTATTTAAGGACTTTGCTGGATTATTTAAGGACTTTGCTGCATTATTTAAGGACTTTATTGCATTATTTAAGGACTCTGCTGCATTATTTAAGGACTTTGTTGCATTATTTAAGGACTCTGCAGCATTATTTAATGACTTTGCTGCATTATTTAAGGACTTTGCTGCGGTATTTAAGGACTTTATTGCATTATTTAAGGACTGTTCTGCATTATTTAAGGACTTTGTTGCATTATTTAAGGACTCTGCTACAGTACTTAAGGACTCTGCTGCATTATTTAAGTACTTTGTTGCATTATTTAAGGACTCTGCTGCATTATTTAAGGACTTTGCTGCATTATTTAAGGACTCTGCTGCATTATTTAAGGACTTTGCTGCATTATTTAAGGACTCTGCTGCATTATTTAAGGACTTTGCTGCATTATTTAAGGACTCTGATATGGTACTTAAGAAATCTGCTGCATTATTTAAGTACTTTGTTGCATTATTTAAGGACTCTGCTGCATTATTTAAGGACTTTGTTGCATTATTTAAGGACTCTTCTGCATTATTTAAGGACTTTGTTGCATTATTTAAGGACTTTGCTGCATTATTTAAGGACTTTGCTGCATTATTTAAGGACTCTGCTGCATTATTTAAGGAATTTGCTCCATTATTTAAGGACTCTGCTGCATTATTTAATGACTTTGCTGCATTATTTAAGGACTCTGCTGCATTATTTAAGGACTTTGCTGCATTATTTAAGGACTCTGCTGCATTATTTAATGACTTTGCTGCATTATTTAAGGACTTTGCTGCGGTATTTAAGGACTTTATTGCATTATTTAAGGACTGTTCTGCATTATTTAAGGACTTTGTTGCATTATTTAAGGACTCTGCTACAGTACTTAATGACTCTGCTGCATTATTTAAGTACTTTGTTGCATTATTTAAGGACTTTGCTGCATTATTTAAGGACTTTGTTGCATTATTTAAGGACTTTGCTGCATTATTTAAGGACTCTGATATGGTACTTAAGAACTCTGCTGCATTATTTAAGTACTTTGTTGCATTATTTAAGGACTCTGCTGCATTATTTAAGGACTTTGTTGCATTATTTAAGCACTCTTCTGCATTATTTAAGGACTTTGTTGCATTATTTAAGGACTTTGCTGCATTATTTAAGGACTCTGCTGCATTATTTAAGGAATTTGCTTCATTATTTAAGGACTCTGCTGCATTATTTAATGACTTTGCTGCATTATTTAAGGACTCTGCTGCATTATTTAAGGACTTTGCTGCATTATTTAAGGACTCTGCTGCATTATTTAAGGAATTTGCTGCATTATTTAAGGACTCTGCTGCATTATTTAATGACTTTGCTGCATTATTTAAGGACTCTGCTGCATTATTTAAGGACTTTGCTGCGGTATTTAATGACTCTGCAGCATTATTTAATGACTTTGCTGCATTATTTAAGGACTCTGCTGCATTATTTAAGGACTTTGCTGCATTATTTAAGGACTCTGATACGGTACTTAAGAACTCTGCTGCATTATTTAAGTACTTTGTTGCATTATTTAAGGACTCTGCTGCATTATTTAAGGACATTGTTGCATTATTTAAGGACTCTTCTGCATTATTTAAGGACTTTGTTGCATTATTTAAGGACTTTGCTGCATTATTTAAGGACTTTGCTGCATTATTTAAGGACTCTGCTGCATTATTTAAAGACTTGGCTGGATTATTTAAGGACTCTGCTGCATTATTTAAGGAATTTGCTTCATTATTTAAGGACTCTGCTGCATTATTTAAGGACTTTGCTGCGTTATTTAAGGACTCTGCTGCATTATTTAAGGACTTTGTTGCATTATTTAAGGACTCTGCTGCATTATATAAGGACTTTGCTGCATTATTTAAGGACTTTATTGCATTATTTAAGGACTGTTCTGCATTATTTAAGGACTTTGTTGCATTATTTAAGGACTCTGCTGCATTATTTAAGGAATTTGCTGCATTATTTAAGGACTCTGCTGCATTATTTAATGACTTGCTGCATTATTTAAGGACTCTGCTACGGTACTTAAGGACTCTGCTGCATTATTTAAGTACTTTGTTGCATTATTTAAGGACTCTGCTGCATTATTTAAGGACTTTGCTGCATTATTTAAGGACTCTGCTGCATTATTTAAGGACTTTGCTGCATTATTTAAGGACTCTGCTGCATTATTTAAGGACTTTGCTGCATTATTTAAGGACTCTGCTGCATTATTTAAGGAATTTGCTGCATTATTTAAGGACTCTGCTGCATTATTTAAGGACTTTGTTGCATTATTTAAGGACTCTGCTGCATTATTTAAGGACTTTGTTGCATTATTTAAGGACTCTGCTGCATTATTTAAGGACCCTGCTACGGTATTTCAGTAATCTACTGCATTATTTAAGGACTTTGTTGCATTATTTAAGGACTCTGCTGCATTATTTAAGGACCCTGCTGCGGTATTTCAGTACTCTGCTGCATTATTTAAGGACTCTGCTGCATTATTTAAGGACTTTGCTGCATTATTTAAGGACTCTGCTGCATTATTTAAGGACTTTGTTGCATTATTTAAGGACTCTGCTGCATTATTTAATTACTTTGTTGCATTATTTAAGGACTCTGCTGCATTATTTAAGGACCCTGCTGCGGTATTTCAGTATACTCTGCTGAATTATTTAAGGACTTTGCTGCATTATTTATGGACTTTATTGCATTATTTAAGGACTCTGCTGCATTATTTAAGGAATTTGCTGCATTATTTAGGTACTCTGCTGCATTATTTAAGGACTTTGCTGCGGTATTTAAGGACTTTATTGCATTATTTAAGGACTGTTCTGCATTATTTAAGGACTTTGTTGCATTATTTAAGGACTCTGCTACGGTACTTAAGGACTCTGCTGCATTATTTAAGTACTTTGTTGCATTATTTAAGGACTCTGCTGCATTATTTAAGGACTTTGCTGCATTATTTAAGGACTCTGCTGCATTATTTAAGGACTTTGCTGCATTATTTAAGGACTCTGCTGCATTATTTAAGGACTTTGCTGCATTATTTAAGGACTTTCTTGCATTATTTAAGGACTCTGCTGCATTATTTAAGGAATTTGCTGCATTATTTAAGGACTCTGCTGCATTATTTAAGGACTTTGTTGCATTATTTAAGGACTCTGCTGCATTATTTAAGGACTTTGTTGCATTATTTAAGGACTCTGCTGCATTATTTAAGGACCCTGCTACGGTATTTCAGTAATCTACTGCATTATTTAAGGACTTTGTTGCATTATTTAAGGACTCTGCTGCATTATTTAAGGACCCTGCTGCGGTATTTCAGTACTCTGCTGCATTATTTAAGGACTCTGCTGCATTATTTATGGACTTTATTGTATTATTTAAAGACTTTGCTGAATTATTTAAGGAATTTGCTGCATTATTTAAGGACTTGGCTGGATTATTTAAGGACTCTGCTGCATTATTTAAGGACTTTGCTGCATTATTTAAGGACTCTGCTGCATTATTTAAGGACTTTGTTGCATTATTTAAGGACTCTGCTGCATTATTTAATTACTTTGTTGCATTATTTAAGGACTCTGCTGCATTATTTAAGGACCCTGCTGCGGTATTTCAGTATACTCTGCTGAATTATTTAAGGACTTTGCTGCATTATTTATGGACTTTATTGCATTATTTAAGGACTCTGCTGCATTATTTAAGGAATTTGCTGCATTATTTAGGTACTCTGCTGCAATATTTAAGGACTTTGCTGCGGTATTTAAGGACTTTATTGCATTATTTAAGGACTGTTCTGCATTATTTAAGGACTTTGTTGCATTATTTAAGGACTCTGCTACGGTACTTAAGGACTCTGCTGCATTATTTAAGTACTTTGTTGCATTATTTAAGGACTCTGCTGCATTATTTAAGGACCCTTCTGCCGTATTTCAGTACTCTGCTGCATTATTTAAGGACTTTGCTGCATTATTTTTGGACTTTATTGCATTATTTAAAGACTTTGCTGCATTATTTAAGGAATTTGCTGCATTATTTAAGGACTTGGCTGGATTATTTAAGGACTTTGCTGCATTATTTAAGGACTCTGCTGCATTATTTAAGGACTTTGTTGCATTATTTAAGGACTCTGCTGCATTATTTAAGGACTTTGTTGCATTATTTAAGGACTCTGCTGCATTATTTAAGGACCCTGCTGCGGTATTTCAGTACTCTGCTGAATTATTTAAGGACTTTGCTGCATTATTTATGGACTTTATTGCATTATTTAAGGACTCTGCTGCATTAGTTAAGGAATTTGCTGCATTATTTAAGGACTCTGCTGCATTATTTAATGACTTTGCTGCATTATTTAAGGACTCTGCTGCATTATTTAAGGACTTTGCTGCGGTATTTAAGGACTCTGCAGCATTATTTAATGACTTTGCTGCTTTATTTAAGGACTCTGCTGCATTATTTAAGGACTCTGCTGCATTATTTAAGGACTCTGATACGGTACTTAAGGACTCTGCTGCATTATTTAAGTACTTTGCTGCGGTATTTAAGGACTCTGCAGCATTATTTGATGACTTTGCTGCTTTATTTAAGGACTCTGCTGCATTATTTAAGGACTTTGCTGCATTATTTAAGGACTCTGCTGCATTATTTAAGGACTTTGCTGCATTATTTAAGGACTCTGCTGCATTATTTAAGGACTTTGCTGCATTATTTAAGGACTTTCTTGCATTATTTAAGGACTCTGCTGCATTATTTAAGGAATTTGCTGCATTATTTAAGGACTCTGCTGCATTATTTAAGGACTTTGTTGCATTATTTAAGGACTCTGCTGCATTATTTAAGGACTTTGTTGCATTATTTAAGGACTCTGCTGCATTATTTAAGGACCCTGCTACGGTATTTCAGTAATCTACTGCATTATTTAAGGACTTTGTTGCATTATTTAAGGACTCTGCTGCATTATTTAAGGACCCTGCTGCGGTATTTCAGTACTCTGCTGCATTATTTAAGGACTCTGCTGCATTATTTATGGACTTTATTGTATTATTTAAAGACTTTGCTGAATTATTTAAGGAATTTGCTGCATTATTTAAGGACTTGGCTGGATTATTTAAGGACTCTGCTGCATTATTTAAGGACTTTGCTGCATTATTTAAGGACTCTGCTGCATTATTTAAGGACTTTGTTGCATTATTTAAGGACTCTGCTGCATTATTTAATTACTTTGTTGCATTATTTAAGGACTCTGCTGCATTATTTAAGGACCCTGCTGCGGTATTTCAGTACTCTGCTGAATTATTTAAGGACTTTGCTGCATTATTTGTGGACTTTATTGCATTATTTAAGGACTCTGCTGCATTAGTTAAGGAATTTGCTGCATTATTTAAGGACTCTGCTGCATTATTTAATGACTTTGCTGCATTATTTAAGGACTCTGCTGCATTATTTAAGGACTTTGCTGCGGTATTTAAGGACTCTTCAGCATTATTTAATGACTTTGCTGCTTTATTTAAGGACTCTGCTGCATTATTTAAGGACTTTGCTGCATTATTTAAGGACTCTGATACGGTACTTAAGGACTCTGCTGCATTATTTAAGTACTTTGTTGCATTATTTAAGGACTCTGCTGCATTATTTAAGGACTTTGCTGCATTATTTAAGGACTCTGCTGCATTATTTAAGGACTTTATTGCATTATTTAAGGACTCTGCTGCATTATTTAAGGACTTTGTTGCATTATTTAAGGACTCTGCAGCATTATTTAATGACTTTGCTGCATTATTTAAGGACTTTGCTGCGGTATTTAAGGACTTTATTGCATTATTTAAGGACTGTTCTGCATTATTTAAGGACTTTGTTGCATTATTTAAGGACTCTGCTACAGTACTTAAGGACTCTGCTGCATTATTTAAGTACTTTGTTGCATTATTTAAGGACTCTGCTGCATTATTTAAGGACTTTGCTGCATTATTTAAGGACTCTGCTGCATTATTTAAGGACTTTGCTGCATTATTTAAGGACTCTGCTGCATTATTTAAGGACTTTGCTGCATTATTTAAGGACTCTGATATGGTACTTAAGAACTCTGCTGCATTATTTAAGTACTTTGTTGCATTATTTAAGGACTCTGCTGCATTATTTAAGGAATTTGCTCCATTATTTAAGGACTCTGCTGCATTATTTAATGACTTTGCTGCATTATTTAAGGACTCTGCTGCATTATTTAAGGACTTTGCTGCATTATTTAAGGACTATGCTGCATTATTTAATGACGTTGCTGCATTATTTAAGGACTTTGCTGCGGTATTTAAGGACTTTATTGCATTATTTAAGGACTGTTCTGCATTATTTAAGGACTTTGTTGCATTATTTAAGGACTCTGCTACAGTACTTAAGGACTCTGCTGCATTATTTAAGTACTTTGTTGCATTATTTAAGGACTCTGCTGCATTATTTAAGGACTTTGCTGCGGTATTTAATGACTCTGCAGCATTATTTAATGACTTTGCTGCATTATTTAAGGACTCTGCTGCATTATTTAAGGACTTTGCTGCATTATTTAAGGACTCTGATACGGTACTTAAGAACTCTGCTGCATTATTTAAGTACTTTGTTGCATTATTTAAGGACTCTGCTGCATTATTTAAGGACTTTGTTGCATTATTTAAGGACTCTTCTGCATTATTTAAGGACTTTGTTGCATTATTTAAGGACTTTGCTGCATTATTTAAGGACTTTGCTGCATTATTTAAGGACTCTGCTGCATTATTTAAAGACTTGGCTGGATTATTTAAGGACTCTGCTGCATTATTTAAGGAATTTGCTTCATTATTTAAGGACTCTGCTGCATTATTTAAGGACTTTGTTGCGTTATTTAAGGACTCTGCTGCATTATTTAAGGACTTTGTTGCATTATTTAAGGACTCTGCTGCATTATATAAGGACTTTGCTGCATTATTTAAGGACTTTATTGCATTATTTAAGGACTGTTCTGCATTATTTAAGGACTTTGTTGCATTATTTAAGGACTCTGCTGCATTATTTAAGGAATTTGCTGCATTATTTAAGGACTCTGCTGCATTATTTAATGACTTGCTGCATTATTTAAGGACTCTGCTACGGTACTTAAGGACTCTGCTGCATTATTTAAGTACTTTGTTGCATTATTTAAGGACTCTGCTGCATTATTTAAGGACTTTGCTGCATTATTTAAGGACTCTGCTGCATTATTTAAGGACTTTGCTGCATTATTTAAGGACTCTGCTGCATTATTTAAGGACTTTGCTGCATTATTTAAGGACTTTCTTGCATTATTTAAGGACTCTGCTGCATTATTTAAGGAATTTGCTGCATTATTTAAGGACTCTGCTGCATTATTTAAGGACTTTGTTGCATTATTTAAGGACTCTGCTGCATTATTTAAGGACTTTGTTGCATTATTTAAGGACTCTGCTGCATTATTTAAGGACCCTGCTACGGTATTTCAGTAATCTACTGCATTATTTAAGGACTTTGTTGCATTATTTAAGGACTCTGCTGCATTATTTAAGGACCCTGCTGCGGTATTTCAGTACTCTGCTGCATTATTTAAGGACTCTGCTGCATTATTTATGGACTTTATTGTATTATTTAAAGACTTTGCTGAATTATTTAAGGAATTTGCTGCATTATTTAAGGACTTGGCTGGATTATTTAAGGACTCTGCTGCATTATTTAAGGACTTTGCTGCATTATTTAAGGACTCTGCTGCATTATTTAAGGACTTTGTTGCATTATTTAAGGACTCTGCTGCATTATTTAATTACTTTGTTGCATTATTTAAGGACTCTGCTGCATTATTTAAGGACCCTGCTGCGGTTTTTCAGTACTCTGCTGAATTATTTAAGGACTTTGCTGCATTATTTGTGGACTTTATTGCATTATTTAAGGACTCTGCTGCATTAGTTAAGGAATTTGCTGCATTATTTAAGGACTCTGCTGCATTATTTAATGACTTTGCTGCATTATTTAAGGACTCTGCTGCATTATTTAAGGACTTTGCTGCGGTATTTAAGGACTCTGCAGCATTATTTAATGACTTTGCTGCTTTATTTAAGGACTCTGCTGCATTATTTAAGGACTTTGCTGCATTATTTAAGGACTCTGATACGGTACTTAAGGACTCTGCTGCATTATTTAAGTACTTTGTTGCATTATTTAAGGACTCTGCTGCATTATTTAAGGACTTTGCTGCATTATTTAAGGACTCTGCTGCATTATTTAAGGACTTTGCTGCATTATTTAAGGACTCTGCTGCATTATTTAAGGACTTTGCTGCATTATTTAAGGACTCTGCTGCATTATTTAAGGACCTTGTTGCATTATTTAAGGACTCTGCTGCATTATTTAAGGACCCTGCTGCGGTATTTCAGTACTCTGCTGCATTATTTAAGGACTTTGCTGCATTATTTTTGGACTTTATTGCATTATTTAAAGACTTTGCTGCATTATTTAAGGAATTTGCTGCATTATTTAAGGACTTTGCTGGATTATTTAAGGACTTTGCTGCATTATTTAAGGACTTTATTGCATTATTTAAGGACTCTGCTGCATTATTTAAGGACTTTGTTGCATTATTTAAGGACTCTGCAGCATTATTTAATGACTTTGCTGCATTATTTAAGGACTTTGCTGCGGTATTTAAGGACTTTATTGCATTATTTAAGGACTGTTCTGCATTATTTAAGGACTTTGTTGCATTATTTAAGGACTCTGCTACAGTACTTAAGGACTCTGCTGCATTATTTAAGTACTTTGTTGCATTATTTAAGGACTCTGCTGCATTATTTAAGGACTTTGCTGCATTATTTAAGGACTCTGCTGCATTATTTAAGGACTTTGCTGCATTATTTAAGGACTCTGCTGCATTATTTAAGGACTTTGCTGCATTATTTAAGGACTCTGATATGGTACTTAAGAAATCTGCTGCATTATTTAAGTACTTTGTTGCATTATTTAAGGACTCTGCTGCATTATTTAAGGACTTTGTTGCATTATTTAAGGACTCTTCTGCATTATTTAAGGACTTTGTTGCATTATTTAAGGACTTTGCTGCATTATTTAAGGACTTTGCTGCATTATTTAAGGACTCTGCTGCATTATTTAAGGAATTTGCTCCATTATTTAAGGACTCTGCTGCATTATTTAATGACTTTGCTGCATTATTTAAGGACTCTGCTGCATTATTTAAGGACTTTGCTGCATTATTTAAGGACTCTGCTGCATTATTTAATGACTTTGCTGCATTATTTAAGGACTTTGCTGCGGTATTTAAGGACTTTATTGCATTATTTAAGGACTGTTCTGCATTATTTAAGGACTTTGTTGCATTATTTAAGGACTCTGCTACAGTACTTAATGACTCTGCTGCATTATTTAAGTACTTTGTTGCATTATTTAAGGACTTTGCTGCATTATTTAAGGACTTTGTTGCATTATTTAAGGACTTTGCTGCATTATTTAAGGACTCTGATATGGTACTTAAGAACTCTGCTGCATTATTTAAGTACTTTGTTGCATTATTTAAGGACTCTGCTGCATTATTTAAGGACTTTGTTGCATTATTTAAGCACTCTTCTGCATTATTTAAGGACTTTGTTGCATTATTTAAGGACTTTGCTGCATTATTTAAGGACTCTGCTGCATTATTTAAGGAATTTGCTTCATTATTTAAGGACTCTGCTGCATTATTTAATGACTTTGCTGCATTATTTAAGGACTCTGCTGCATTATTTAAGGACTTTGCTGCATTATTTAAGGACTCTGCTGCATTATTTAAGGAATTTGCTGCATTATTTAAGGACTCTGCTGCATTATTTAATGACTTTGCTGCATTATTTAAGGACTCTGCTGCATTATTTAAGGACTTTGCTGCGGTATTTAATGACTCTGCAGCATTATTTAATGACTTTGCTGCATTATTTAAGGACTCTGCTGCATTATTTAAGGACTTTGCTGCATTATTTAAGGACTCTGATACGGTACTTAAGAACTCTGCTGCATTATTTAAGTACTTTGTTGCATTATTTAAGGACTCTGCTGCATTATTTAAGGACATTGTTGCATTATTTAAGGACTCTTCTGCATTATTTAAGGACTTTGTTGCATTATTTAAGGACTTTGCTGCATTATTTAAGGACTTTGCTGCATTATTTAAGGACTCTGCTGCATTATTTAAAGACTTGGCTGGATTATTTAAGGACTCTGCTGCATTATTTAAGGAATTTGCTTCATTATTTAAGGACTCTGCTGCATTATTTAAGGACTTTGCTGCGTTATTTAAGGACTCTGCTGCATTATTTAAGGACTTTGTTGCATTATTTAAGGACTCTGCTGCATTATATAAGGACTTTGCTGCATTATTTAAGGACTTTATTGCATTATTTAAGGACTGTTCTGCATTATTTAAGGACTTTGTTGCATTATTTAAGGACTCTGCTGCATTATTTAAGGAATTTGCTGCATTATTTAAGGACTCTGCTGCATTATTTAATGACTTGCTGCATTATTTAAGGACTCTGCTACGGTACTTAAGGACTCTGCTGCATTATTTAAGTACTTTGTTGCATTATTTAAGGACTCTGCTGCATTATTTAAGGACTTTGCTGCATTATTTAAGGACTCTGCTGCATTATTTAAGGACTTTGCTGCATTATTTAAGGACTCTGCTGCATTATTTAAGGACTTTGCTGCATTATTTAAGGACTCTGCTGCATTATTTAAGGAATTTGCTGCATTATTTAAGGACTCTGCTGCATTATTTAAGGACTTTGTTGCATTATTTAAGGACTCTGCTGCATTATTTAAGGACTTTGTTGCATTATTTAAGGACTCTGCTGCATTATTTAAGGACCCTGCTACGGTATTTCAGTAATCTACTGCATTATTTAAGGACTTTGTTGCATTATTTAAGGACTCTGCTGCATTATTTAAGGACCCTGCTGCGGTATTTCAGTACTCTGCTGCATTATTTAAGGACTCTGCTGCATTATTTAAGGACTTTGCTGCATTATTTAAGGACTCTGCTGCATTATTTAAGGACTTTGTTGCATTATTTAAGGACTCTGCTGCATTATTTAATTACTTTGTTGCATTATTTAAGGACTCTGCTGCATTATTTAAGGACCCTGCTGCGGTATTTCAGTATACTCTGCTGAATTATTTAAGGACTTTGCTGCATTATTTATGGACTTTATTGCATTATTTAAGGACTCTGCTGCATTATTTAAGGAATTTGCTGCATTATTTAGGTACTCTGCTGCATTATTTAAGGACTTTGCTGCGGTATTTAAGGACTTTATTGCATTATTTAAGGACTGTTCTGCATTATTTAAGGACTTTGTTGCATTATTTAAGGACTCTGCTACGGTACTTAAGGACTCTGCTGCATTATTTAAGTACTTTGTTGCATTATTTAAGGACTCTGCTGCATTATTTAAGGACCCTTCTGCCGTATTTCAGTACTCTGCTGCATTATTTAAGGACTTTGCTGCATTATTTTTGGACTTTATTGCATTATTTAAAGACTTTGCTGCATTATTTAAGGAATTTGCTGCATTATTTAAGGACTTGGCTGGATTATTTAAGGACTTTGCTGCATTATTTAAGGACTCTGCTGCATTATTTAAGGACTTTGTTGCATTATTTAAGGACTCTGCTGCATTATTTAAGGACTTTGTTGCATTATTTAAGGACTCTGCTGCATTATTTAAGGACCCTGCTGCGGTATTTCAGTACTCTGCTGAATTATTTAAGGACTTTGCTGCATTATTTATGGACTTTATTGCATTATTTAAGGACTCTGCTGCATTAGTTAAGGAATTTGCTGCATTATTTAAGGACTCTGCTGCATTATTTAATGACTTTGCTGCATTATTTAAGGACTCTGCTGCATTATTTAAGGACTTTGCTGCGGTATTTAAGGACTCTGCAGCATTATTTAATGACTTTGCTGCTTTATTTAAGGACTCTGCTGCATTATTTAAGGACTCTGCTGCATTATTTAAGGACTCTGATACGGTACTTAAGGACTCTGCTGCATTATTTAAGTACTTTGCTGCGGTATTTAAGGACTCTGCAGCATTATTTGATGACTTTGCTGCTTTATTTAAGGACTCTGCTGCATTATTTAAGGACTTTGCTGCATTATTTAAGGACTCTGCTGCATTATTTAAGGACTTTGCTGCATTATTTAAGGACTCTGCTGCATTATTTAAGGACTTTGCTGCATTATTTAAGGACTTTCTTGCATTATTTAAGGACTCTGCTGCATTATTTAAGGAATTTGCTGCATTATTTAAGGACTCTGCTGCATTATTTAAGGACTTTGTTGCATTATTTAAGGACTCTGCTGCATTATTTAAGGACTTTGTTGCATTATTTAAGGACTCTGCTGCATTATTTAAGGACCCTGCTACGGTATTTCAGTAATCTACTGCATTATTTAAGGACTTTGTTGCATTATTTAAGGACTCTGCTGCATTATTTAAGGACCCTGCTGCGGTATTTCAGTACTCTGCTGCATTATTTAAGGACTCTGCTGCATTATTTATGGACTTTATTGTATTATTTAAAGACTTTGCTGAATTATTTAAGGAATTTGCTGCATTATTTAAGGACTTGGCTGGATTATTTAAGGACTCTGCTGCATTATTTAAGGACTTTGCTGCATTATTTAAGGACTCTGCTGCATTATTTAAGGACTTTGTTGCATTATTTAAGGACTCTGCTGCATTATTTAATTACTTTGTTGCATTATTTAAGGACTCTGCTGCATTATTTAAGGACCCTGCTGCGGTATTTCAGTACTCTGCTGAATTATTTAAGGACTTTGCTGCATTATTTGTGGACTTTATTGCATTATTTAAGGACTCTGCTGCATTAGTTAAGGAATTTGCTGCATTATTTAAGGACTCTGCTGCATTATTTAATGACTTTGCTGCATTATTTAAGGACTCTGCTGCATTATTTAAGGACTTTGCTGCGGTATTTAAGGACTCTGCAGCATTATTTAATGACTTTGCTGCTTTATTTAAGGACTCTGCTGCATTATTTAAGGACTTTGCTGCATTATTTAAGGACTCTGATACGGTACTTAAGGACTCTGCTGCATTATTTAAGTACTTTGTTGCATTATTTAAGGACTCTGCTGCATTATTTAAGGACTTTGCTGCATTATTTAAGGACTCTGCTGCATTATTTAAGGACTTTGCTGCATTATTTAAGGACTCTGCTGCATTATTTAAGGACTTTGCTGCATTATTTAAGGACTCTGCTGCATTATTTAAGGACCTTGTTGCATTATTTAAGGACTCTGCTGCATTATTTAAGGACCCTGCTGCGGTATTTCAGTACTCTGCTGCATTATTTAAGGACTTTGCTGCATTATTTTTGGACTTTATTGCATTATTTAAAGACTTTGCTGCATTATTTAAGGAATTTGCTGCATTATTTAAGGACTTTGCTGGATTATTTAAGGACTTTGCTGCATTATTTAAGGACTTTATTGCATTATTTAAGGACTCTGCTGCATTATTTAAGGACTTTGTTGCATTATTTAAGGACTCTGCAGCATTATTTAATGACTTTGCTGCATTATTTAAGGACTTTGCTGCGGTATTTAAGGACTTTATTGCATTATTTAAGGACTGTTCTGCATTATTTAAGGACTTTGTTGCATTATTTAAGGACTCTGCTACAGTACTTAAGGACTCTGCTGCATTATTTAAGTACTTTGTTGCATTATTTAAGGACTCTGCTGCATTATTTAAGGACTTTGCTGCATTATTTAAGGACTCTGCTGCATTATTTAAGGACTTTGCTGCATTATTTAAGGACTCTGCTGCATTATTTAAGGACTTTGCTGCATTATTTAAGGACTCTGATATGGTACTTAAGAAATCTGCTGCATTATTTAAGTACTTTGTTGCATTATTTAAGGACTCTGCTGCATTATTTAAGGACTTTGTTGCATTATTTAAGGACTCTTCTGCATTATTTAAGGACTTTGTTGCATTATTTAAGGACTTTGCTGCATTATTTAAGGACTTTGCTGCATTATTTAAGGACTCTGCTGCATTATTTAAGGAATTTGCTCCATTATTTAAGGACTCTGCTGCATTATTTAATGACTTTGCTGCATTATTTAAGGACTCTGCTGCATTATTTAAGGACTTTGCTGCATTATTTAAGGACTCTGCTGCATTATTTAATGACTTTGCTGCATTATTTAAGGACTTTGCTGCGGTATTTAAGGACTTTATTGCATTATTTAAGGACTGTTCTGCATTATTTAAGGACTTTGTTGCATTATTTAAGGACTCTGCTACAGTACTTAATGACTCTGCTGCATTATTTAAGTACTTTGTTGCATTATTTAAGGACTTTGCTGCATTATTTAAGGACTTTGTTGCATTATTTAAGGACTTTGCTGCATTATTTAAGGACTCTGATATGGTACTTAAGAACTCTGCTGCATTATTTAAGTACTTTGTTGCATTATTTAAGGACTCTGCTGCATTATTTAAGGACTTTGCTGCATTATTTAAGGACTCTGCTGCATTATTTAAGGACTTTATTGCATTATTTAAGGACTCTGCTGCATTATTTAAGGACTTTGTTGCATTATTTAAGGACTCTGCAGCATTATTTAATGACTTTGCTGCATTATTTAAGGACTTTGCTGCGGTATTTAAGGACTTTATTGCATTATTTAAGGACTGTTCTGCATTATTTAAGGACTTTGTTGCATTATTTAAGGACTCTGCTACAGTACTTAAGGACTCTGCTGCATTATTTAAGTACTTTGTTGCATTATTTAAGGACTCTGCTGCATTATTTAAGGACTTTGCTGCATTATTTAAGGACTCTGCTGCATTATTTAAGGACTTTGCTGCATTATTTAAGGACTCTGCTGCATTATTTAAGGACTTTGCTGCATTATTTAAGGACTCTGATATGGTACTTAAGAACTCTGCTGCATTATTTAAGTACTTTGTTGCATTATTTAAGGACTCTGCTGCATTATTTAAGGAATTTGCTCCATTATTTAAGGACTCTGCTGCATTATTTAATGACTTTGCTGCATTATTTAAGGACTCTGCTGCATTATTTAAGGACTTTGCTGCATTATTTAAGGACTATGCTGCATTATTTAATGACTTTGCTGCATTATTTAAGGACTTTGCTGCGGTATTTAAGGACTTTATTGCATTATTTAAGGACTGTTCTGCATTATTTAAGGACTTTGTTGCATTATTTAAGGACTCTGCTACAGTACTTAAGGACTCTGCTGCATTATTTAAGTACTTTGTTGCATTATTTAAGGACTCTGCTGCATTATTTAAGGACTTTGCTGCGGTATTTAATGACTCTGCAGCATTATTTAATGACTTTGCTGCATTATTTAAGGACTCTGCTGCATTATTTAAGGACTTTGCTGCATTATTTAAGGACTCTGATACGGTACTTAAGAACTCTGCTGCATTATTTAAGTACTTTGTTGCATTATTTAAGGACTCTGCTGCATTATTTAAGGACTTTGTTGCATTATTTAAGGACTCTTCTGCATTATTTAAGGACTTTGTTGCATTATTTAAGGACTTTGCTGCATTATTTAAGGACTTTGCTGCATTATTTAAGGACTCTGCTGCATTATTTAAAGACTTGGCTGGATTATTTAAGGACTCTGCTGCATTATTTAAGGAATTTGCTTCATTATTTAAGGACTCTGCTGCATTATTTAAGGACTTTGTTGCGTTATTTAAGGACTCTGCTGCATTATTTAAGGACTTTGTTGCATTATTTAAGGACTCTGCTGCATTATATAAGGACTTTGCTGCATTATTTAAGGACTTTATTGCATTATTTAAGGACTGTTCTGCATTATTTAAGGACTTTGTTGCATTATTTAAGGACTCTGCTGCATTATTTAAGGAATTTGCTGCATTATTTAAGGACTCTGCTGCATTATTTAATGACTTGCTGCATTATTTAAGGACTCTGCTACGGTACTTAAGGACTCTGCTGCATTATTTAAGTACTTTGTTGCATTATTTAAGGACTCTGCTGCATTATTTAAGGACTTTGCTGCATTATTTAAGGACTCTGCTGCATTATTTAAGGACTTTGCTGCATTATTTAAGGACTCTGCTGCATTATTTAAGGACTTTGCTGCATTATTTAAGGACTTTCTTGCATTATTTAAGGACTCTGCTGCATTATTTAAGGAATTTGCTGCATTATTTAAGGACTCTGCTGCATTATTTAAGGACTTTGTTGCATTATTTAAGGACTCTGCTGCATTATTTAAGGACTTTGTTGCATTATTTAAGGACTCTGCTGCATTATTTAAGGACCCTGCTACGGTATTTCAGTAATCTACTGCATTATTTAAGGACTTTGTTGCATTATTTAAGGACTCTGCTGCATTATTTAAGGACCCTGCTGCGGTATTTCAGTACTCTGCTGCATTATTTAAGGACTCTGCTGCATTATTTATGGACTTTATTGTATTATTTAAAGACTTTGCTGAATTATTTAAGGAATTTGCTGCATTATTTAAGGACTTGGCTGGATTATTTAAGGACTCTGCTGCATTATTTAAGGACTTTGCTGCATTATTTAAGGACTCTGCTGCATTATTTAAGGACTTTGTTGCATTATTTAAGGACTCTGCTGCATTATTTAATTACTTTGTTGCATTATTTAAGGACTCTGCTGCATTATTTAAGGACCCTGCTGCGGTTTTTCAGTACTCTGCTGAATTATTTAAGGACTTTGCTGCATTATTTGTGGACTTTATTGCATTATTTAAGGACTCTGCTGCATTAGTTAAGGAATTTGCTGCATTATTTAAGGACTCTGCTGCATTATTTAATGACTTTGCTGCATTATTTAAGGACTCTGCTGCATTATTTAAGGACTTTGCTGCGGTATTTAAGGACTCTGCAGCATTATTTAATGACTTTGCTGCTTTATTTAAGGACTCTGCTGCATTATTTAAGGACTTTGCTGCATTATTTAAGGACTCTGATACGGTACTTAAGGACTCTGCTGCATTATTTAAGTACTTTGTTGCATTATTTAAGGACTCTGCTGCATTATTTAAGGACTTTGCTGCATTATTTAAGGACTCTGCTGCATTATTTAAGGACTTTGCTGCATTATTTAAGGACTCTGCTGCATTATTTAAGGACTTTGCTGCATTATTTAAGGACTCTGCTGCATTATTTAAGGACCTTGTTGCATTATTTAAGGACTCTGCTGCATTATTTAAGGACCCTGCTGCGGTATTTCAGTACTCTGCTGCATTATTTAAGGACTTTGCTGCATTATTTTTGGACTTTATTGCATTATTTAAAGACTTTGCTGCATTATTTAAGGAATTTGCTGCATTATTTAAGGACTTTGCTGGATTATTTAAGGACTTTGCTGCATTATTTAAGGACTTTATTGCATTATTTAAGGACTCTGCTGCATTATTTAAGGACTTTGTTGCATTATTTAAGGACTCTGCAGCATTATTTAATGACTTTGCTGCATTATTTAAGGACTTTGCTGCGGTATTTAAGGACTTTATTGCATTATTTAAGGACTGTTCTGCATTATTTAAGGACTTTGTTGCATTATTTAAGGACTCTGCTACAGTACTTAAGGACTCTGCTGCATTATTTAAGTACTTTGTTGCATTATTTAAGGACTCTGCTGCATTATTTAAGGACTTTGCTGCATTATTTAAGGACTCTGCTGCATTATTTAAGGACTTTGCTGCATTATTTAAGGACTCTGCTGCATTATTTAAGGACTTTGCTGCATTATTTAAGGACTCTGATATGGTACTTAAGAAATCTGCTGCATTATTTAAGTACTTTGTTGCATTATTTAAGGACTCTGCTGCATTATTTAAGGACTTTGTTGCATTATTTAAGGACTCTTCTGCATTATTTAAGGACTTTGTTGCATTATTTAAGGACTTTGCTGCATTATTTAAGGACTTTGCTGCATTATTTAAGGACTCTGCTGCATTATTTAAGGAATTTGCTCCATTATTTAAGGACTCTGCTGCATTATTTAATGACTTTGCTGCATTATTTAAGGACTCTGCTGCATTATTTAAGGACTTTGCTGCATTATTTAAGGACTCTGCTGCATTATTTAATGACTTTGCTGCATTATTTAAGGACTTTGCTGCGGTATTTAAGGACTTTATTGCATTATTTAAGGACTGTTCTGCATTATTTAAGGACTTTGTTGCATTATTTAAGGACTCTGCTACAGTACTTAATGACTCTGCTGCATTATTTAAGTACTTTGTTGCATTATTTAAGGACTTTGCTGCATTATTTAAGGACTTTGTTGCATTATTTAAGGACTTTGCTGCATTATTTAAGGACTCTGATATGGTACTTAAGAACTCTGCTGCATTATTTAAGTACTTTGTTGCATTATTTAAGGACTCTGCTGCATTATTTAAGGACTTTGTTGCATTATTTAAGCACTCTTCTGCATTATTTAAGGACTTTGTTGCATTATTTAAGGACTTTGCTGCATTATTTAAGGACTCTGCTGCATTATTTAAGGAATTTGCTTCATTATTTAAGGACTCTGCTGCATTATTTAATGACTTTGCTGCATTATTTAAGGACTCTGCTGCATTATTTAAGGACTTTGCTGCATTATTTAAGGACTCTGCTGCATTATTTAAGGAATTTGCTGCATTATTTAAGGACTCTGCTGCATTATTTAATGACTTTGCTGCATTATTTAAGGACTCTGCTGCATTATTTAAGGACTTTGCTGCGGTATTTAATGACTCTGCAGCATTATTTAATGACTTTGCTGCATTATTTAAGGACTCTGCTGCATTATTTAAGGACTTTGCTGCATTATTTAAGGACTCTGATACGGTACTTAAGAACTCTGCTGCATTATTTAAGTACTTTGTTGCATTATTTAAGGACTCTGCTGCATTATTTAAGGACATTGTTGCATTATTTAAGGACTCTTCTGCATTATTTAAGGACTTTGTTGCATTATTTAAGGACTTTGCTGCATTATTTAAGGACTTTGCTGCATTATTTAAGGACTCTGCTGCATTATTTAAAGACTTGGCTGGATTATTTAAGGACTCTGCTGCATTATTTAAGGAATTTGCTTCATTATTTAAGGACTCTGCTGCATTATTTAAGGACTTTGCTGCGTTATTTAAGGACTCTGCTGCATTATTTAAGGACTTTGTTGCATTATTTAAGGACTCTGCTGCATTATATAAGGACTTTGCTGCATTATTTAAGGACTTTATTGCATTATTTAAGGACTGTTCTGCATTATTTAAGGACTTTGTTGCATTATTTAAGGACTCTGCTGCATTATTTAAGGAATTTGCTGCATTATTTAAGGACTCTGCTGCATTATTTAATGACTTGCTGCATTATTTAAGGACTCTGCTACGGTACTTAAGGACTCTGCTGCATTATTTAAGTACTTTGTTGCATTATTTAAGGACTCTGCTGCATTATTTAAGGACTTTGCTGCATTATTTAAGGACTCTGCTGCATTATTTAAGGACTTTGCTGCATTATTTAAGGACTCTGCTGCATTATTTAAGGACTTTGCTGCATTATTTAAGGACTCTGCTGCATTATTTAAGGAATTTGCTGCATTATTTAAGGACTCTGCTGCATTATTTAAGGACTTTGTTGCATTATTTAAGGACTCTGCTGCATTATTTAAGGACTTTGTTGCATTATTTAAGGACTCTGCTGCATTATTTAAGGACCCTGCTACGGTATTTCAGTAATCTACTGCATTATTTAAGGACTTTGTTGCATTATTTAAGGACTCTGCTGCATTATTTAAGGACCCTGCTGCGGTATTTCAGTACTCTGCTGCATTATTTAAGGACTCTGCTGCATTATTTATGGACTTTATTGTATTATTTAAAGACTTTGCTGAATTATTTAAGGAATTTGCTGCATTATTTAAGGACTTGGCTGGATTATTTAAGGACTCTGCTGCATTATTTAAGGACTTTGCTGCATTATTTAAGGACTCTGCTGCATTATTTAAGGACTTTGTTGCATTATTTAAGGACTCTGCTGCATTATTTAATTACTTTGTTGCATTATTTAAGGACTCTGCTGCATTATTTAAGGACCCTGCTGCGGTATTTCAGTATACTCTGCTGAATTATTTAAGGACTTTGCTGCATTATTTATGGACTTTATTGCATTATTTAAGGACTCTGCTGCATTATTTAAGGAATTTGCTGCATTATTTAGGTACTCTGCTGCATTATTTAAGGACTTTGCTGCGGTATTTAAGGACTTTATTGCATTATTTAAGGACTGTTCTGCATTATTTAAGGACTTTGTTGCATTATTTAAGGACTCTGCTACGGTACTTAAGGACTCTGCTGCATTATTTAAGTACTTTGTTGCATTATTTAAGGACTCTGCTGCATTATTTAAGGACCCTTCTGCCGTATTTCAGTACTCTGCTGCATTATTTAAGGACTTTGCTGCATTATTTTTGGACTTTATTGCATTATTTAAAGACTTTGCTGCATTATTTAAGGAATTTGCTGCATTATTTAAGGACTTGGCTGGATTATTTAAGGACTTTGCTGCATTATTTAAGGACTCTGCTGCATTATTTAAGGACTTTGTTGCATTATTTAAGGACTCTGCTGCATTATTTAAGGACTTTGTTGCATTATTTAAGGACTCTGCTGCATTATTTAAGGACCCTGCTGCGGTATTTCAGTACTCTGCTGAATTATTTAAGGACTTTGCTGCATTATTTATGGACTTTATTGCATTATTTAAGGACTCTGCTGCATTAGTTAAGGAATTTGCTGCATTATTTAAGGACTCTGCTGCATTATTTAATGACTTTGCTGCATTATTTAAGGACTCTGCTGCATTATTTAAGGACTTTGCTGCGGTATTTAAGGACTCTGCAGCATTATTTAATGACTTTGCTGCTTTATTTAAGGACTCTGCTGCATTATTTAAGGACTCTGCTGCATTATTTAAGGACTCTGATACGGTACTTAAGGACTCTGCTGCATTATTTAAGTACTTTGCTGCGGTATTTAAGGACTCTGCAGCATTATTTGATGACTTTGCTGCTTTATTTAAGGACTCTGCTGCATTATTTAAGGACTTTGCTGCATTATTTAAGGACTCTGCTGCATTATTTAAGGACTTTGCTGCATTATTTAAGGACTCTGCTGCATTATTTAAGGACTTTGCTGCATTATTTAAGGACTTTCTTGCATTATTTAAGGACTCTGCTGCATTATTTAAGGAATTTGCTGCATTATTTAAGGACTCTGCTGCATTATTTAAGGACTTTGTTGCATTATTTAAGGACTCTGCTGCATTATTTAAGGACTTTGTTGCATTATTTAAGGACTCTGCTGCATTATTTAAGGACCCTGCTACGGTATTTCAGTAATCTACTGCATTATTTAAGGACTTTGTTGCATTATTTAAGGACTCTGCTGCATTATTTAAGGACCCTGCTGCGGTATTTCAGTACTCTGCTGCATTATTTAAGGACTCTGCTGCATTATTTATGGACTTTATTGTATTATTTAAAGACTTTGCTGAATTATTTAAGGAATTTGCTGCATTATTTAAGGACTTGGCTGGATTATTTAAGGACTCTGCTGCATTATTTAAGTACTTTGTTGCATTATTTAAGGACTCTGCTGCATTATTTAAGGACTTTGCTGCATTATTTAAGGACTCTGCTGCATTATTTAAGGACTTTGCTGCATTATTTAAGGACTCTGCTGCATTATTTAAGGACTTTGCTGCATTATTTAAGGACTCTGCTGCATTATTTAAGGACCTTGTTGCATTATTTAAGGACTCTGCTGCATTATTTAAGGACCCTGCTGCGGTATTTCAGTACTCTGCTGCATTATTTAAGGACTTTGCTGCATTATTTTTGGACTTTATTGCATTATTTAAGGACTTTGCTGCATTATTTTTGGACTTTATTGCATTATTTAAAGACTTTGCTGCATTATTTAAGGAATTTGCTGCATTATTTAAGGACTTTGCTGGATTATTTAAGGACTTTGCTGCATTATTTAAGGACTTTATTGCATTATTTAAGGACTCTGCTGCATTATTTAAGGACTTTGTTGCATTATTTAAGGACTCTGCAGCATTATTTAATGACTTTGCTGCATTATTTAAGGACTTTGCTGCGGTATTTAAGGACTTTATTGCATTATTTAAGGACTGTTCTGCATTATTTAAGGACTTTGTTGCATTATTTAAGGACTCTGCTACAGTACTTAAGGACTCTGCTGCATTATTTAAGTACTTTGTTGCATTATTTAAGGACTCTGCTGCATTATTTAAGGACTTTGCTGCATTATTTAAGGACTCTGCTGCATTATTTAAGGACTTTGCTGCATTATTTAAGGACTCTGCTGCATTATTTAAGGACTTTGCTGCATTATTTAAGGACTCTGATATGGTACTTAAGAAATCTGCTGCATTATTTAAGTACTTTGTTGCATTATTTAAGGACTCTGCTGCATTATTTAAGGACTTTGTTGCATTATTTAAGGACTCTTCTGCATTATTTAAGGACTTTGTTGCATTATTTAAGGACTTTGCTGCATTATTTAAGGACTTTGCTGCATTATTTAAGGACTCTGCTGCATTATTTAAGGAATTTGCTCCATTATTTAAGGACTCTGCTGCATTATTTAATGACTTTGCTGCATTATTTAAGGACTCTGCTGCATTATTTAAGGACTTTGCTGCATTATTTAAGGACTCTGCTGCATTATTTAATGACTTTGCTGCATTATTTAAGGACTTTGCTGCGGTATTTAAGGACTTTATTGCATTATTTAAGGACTGTTCTGCATTATTTAAGGACTTTGTTGCATTATTTAAGGACTCTGCTACAGTACTTAATGACTCTGCTGCATTATTTAAGTACTTTGTTGCATTATTTAAGGACTCTGCTGCATTATTTAAGGACTTTGCTGCATTATTTAAGGACTCTGCTGCATTATTTAAGGACTTTGCTGCATTATTTAAGGACTCTGATATGGTACTTAAGAACTCTGCTGCATTATTTAAGTACTTTGTTGCAATATTTAAGGACTCTGCTGCATTATTTAAGGACTTTGTTGCATTATTTAAGCACTCTTCTGCATTATTTAAGGACTTTGTTGCATTATTTAAGGACTTTGCTGCATTATTTAAGGACTCTGCTGCATTATTTAAGGAATTTGCTTCATTATTTAAGGACTCTGCTGCATTATTTAATGACTTTGCTGCATTATTTAAGGACTCTGCTGCATTATTTAAGGACTTTGCTGCATTATTTAAGGACTCTGCTGCATTATTTAAGGAATTTGCTGCATTATTTAAGGACTCTGCTGCATTATTTAATGACTTTGCTGCATTATTTAAGGACTCTGCTGCATTATTTAAGGACTTTGCTGCGGTATTTAATGACTCTGCAGCATTATTTAATGACTTTGCTGCATTATTTAAGGACTCTGCTGCATTATTTAAGGACTTTGCTGCATTATTTAAGGACTCTGATACGGTACTTAAGAACTCTGCTGCATTATTTAAGTACTTTGTTGCATTATTTAAGGACTCTGCTGCATTATTTAAGGACTTTGTTGCATTATTTAAGGACTCTTCTGCATTATTTAAGGACTTTGTTGCATTATTTAAGGACTTTGCTGCATTATTTAAGGACTTTGCTGCATTATTTAAGGACTCTGCTGCATTATTTAAAGACTTGGCTGGATTATTTAAGGACTCTGCTGCATTATTTAAGGAATTTGCTTCATTATTTAAGGACTCTGCTGCATTATTTAAGGACTTTGCTGCGTTATTTAAGGACTCTGCTGCATTATTTAAGGACTTTGTTGCATTATTTAAGGACTCTGCTGCATTATATAAGGACTTTGCTGCATTATTTAAGGACTTTATTGCATTATTTAAGGACTGTTCTGCATTATTTAAGGACTTTGTTGCATTATTTAAGGACTCTGCTGCATTATTTAAGGAATTTGCTGCATTATTTAAGGACTCTGCTGCATTATTTAATGACTTGCTGCATTATTTAAGGACTCTGCTACGGTACTTAAGGACTCTGCTGCATTATTTAAGTACTTTGTTGCATTATTTAAGGACTCTGCTGCATTATTTAAGGACTTTGCTGCATTATTTAAGGACTCTGCTGCATTATTTAAGGACTTTGCTGCATTATTTAAGGACTCTGCTGCATTATTTAAGGACTTTGCTGCATTATTTAAGGACTTTCTTGCATTATTTAAGGACTCTGCTGCATTATTTAAGGAATTTGCTGCATTATTTAAGGACTCTGCTGCATTATTTAAGGACTTTGTTGCATTATTTAAGGACTCTGCTGCATTATTTAAGGACTTTGTTGCATTATTTAAGGACTCTGCTGCATTATTTAAGGACCCTGCTACGGTATTTCAGTAATCTACTGCATTATTTAAGGACTTTGTTGCATTATTTAAGGACTCTGCTGCATTATTTAAGGACCCTGCTGCGGTATTTCAGTACTCTGCTGCATTATTTAAGGACTCTGCTGCATTATTTATGGACTTTATTGTATTATTTAAAGACTTTGCTGAATTATTTAAGGAATTTGCTGCATTATTTAAGGACTTGGCTGGATTATTTAAGGACTCTGCTGCATTATTTAAGGACTTTGCTGCATTATTTAAGGACTCTGCTGCATTATTTAAGGACTTTGTTGCATTATTTAAGGACTCTGCTGCATTATTTAATTACTTTGTTGCATTATTTAAGGACTCTGCTGCATTATTTAAGGACCCTGCTGCGGTATTTCAGTATACTCTGCTGAATTATTTAAGGACTTTGCTGCATTATTTATGGACTTTATTGCATTATTTAAGGACTCTGCTGCATTATTTAAGGAATTTGCTGCATTATTTAGGTACTCTGCTGCATTATTTAAGGACTTTGCTGCGGTATTTAAGGACTTTATTGCATTATTTAAGGACTGTTCTGCATTATTTAAGGACTTTGTTGCATTATTTAAGGACTCTGCTACGGTACTTAAGGACTCTGCTGCATTATTTAAGTACTTTGTTGCATTATTTAAGGACTCTGCTGCATTATTTAAGGACCCTTCTGCCGTATTTCAGTACTCTGCTGCATTATTTAAGGACTTTGCTGCATTATTTTTGGACTTTATTGCATTATTTAAAGACTTTGCTGCATTATTTAAGGAATTTGCTGCATTATTTAAGGACTTGGCTGGATTATTTAAGGACTTTGCTGCATTATTTAAGGACTCTGCTGCATTATTTAAGGACTTTGTTGCATTATTTAAGGACTCTGCTGCATTATTTAAGGACTTTGTTGCATTATTTAAGGACTCTGCTGCATTATTTAAGGACCCTGCTGCGGTATTTCAGTACTCTGCTGAATTATTTAAGGACTTTGCTGCATTATTTATGGACTTTATTGCATTATTTAAGGACTCTGCTGCATTAGTTAAGGAATTTGCTGCATTATTTAAGGACTCTGCTGCATTATTTAATGACTTTGCTGCATTATTTAAGGACTCTGCTGCATTATTTAAGGACTTTGCTGCGGTATTTAAGGACTCTGCAGCATTATTTAATGACTTTGCTGCTTTATTTAAGGACTCTGCTGCATTATTTAAGGACTCTGCTGCATTATTTAAGGACTCTGATACGGTACTTAAGGACTCTGCTGCATTATTTAAGTACTTTGTTGCATTATTTAAGGACTCTGCTGCATTATTTAAGGACCCTTCTGCCGTATTTCAGTACTCTGCTGCATTATTTAAGGACTTTGCTGCATTATTTTTGGACTTTATTGCATTATTTAAAGACTTTGCTGCATTATTTAAGGAATTTGCTGCATTATTTAAGGACTTGGCTGGATTATTTAAGGACTTTGCTGCATTATTTAAGGACTCTGCTGCATTATTTAAGGACTTTGTTGCATTATTTAAGGACTCTGCTGCATTATTTAAGGACTTTGTTGCATTATTTAAGGACTCTGCTGCATTATTTAAGGACCCTGCTGCGGTATTTCAGTACTCTGCTGAATTATTTAAGGACTTTGCTGCATTATTTATGGACTTTATTGCATTATTTAAGGACTCTGCTGCATTAGTTAAGGAATTTGCTGCATTATTTAAGGACTCTGCTGCATTATTTAATGACTTTGCTGCATTATTTAAGGACTCTGCTGCATTATTTAAGGACTTTGCTGCGGTATTTAAGGACTCTGCAGCATTATTTAATGACTTTGCTGCTTTATTTAAGGACTCTGCTGCATTATTTAAGGACTCTGCTGCATTATTTAAGGACTCTGATACGGTACTTAAGGACTCTGCTGCATTATTTAAGTACTTTGCTGCGGTATTTAAGGACTCTGCAGCATTATTTGATGACTTTGCTGCTTTATTTAAGGACTCTGCTGCATTATTTAAGGACTTTGCTGCATTATTTAAGGACTCTGCTGCATTATTTAAGGACTTTGCTGCATTATTTAAGGACTCTGCTGCATTATTTAAGGACTTTGCTGCATTATTTAAGGACTTTCTTGCATTATTTAAGGACTCTGCTGCATTATTTAAGGAATTTGCTGCATTATTTAAGGACTCTGCTGCATTATTTAAGGACTTTGTTGCATTATTTAAGGACTCTGCTGCATTATTTAAGGACTTTGTTGCATTATTTAAGGACTCTGCTGCATTATTTAAGGACCCTGCTACGGTATTTCAGTAATCTACTGCATTATTTAAGGACTTTGTTGCATTATTTAAGGACTCTGCTGCATTATTTAAGGACCCTGCTGCGGTATTTCAGTACTCTGCTGCATTATTTAAGGACTCTGCTGCATTATTTATGGACTTTATTGTATTATTTAAAGACTTTGCTGAATTATTTAAGGAATTTGCTGCATTATTTAAGGACTTGGCTGGATTATTTAAGGACTCTGCTGCATTATTTAAGGACTTTGCTGCATTATTTAAGGACTCTGCTGCATTATTTAAGGACTTTGTTGCATTATTTAAGGACTCTGCTGCATTATTTAAGGACTTTGCTGCATTATTTAAGGACTCTGCTGCATTATTTAAGGACTTTGCTGCATTATTTAAGGACTCTGCTGCATTATTTAAGGACTTTGCTGCATTATTTAAGGACTCTGCTGCATAATTTAAGGACTTTGCTGCATTATTTAAGGACTCTGCTGCATTATTTAAGGACCTTGTTGCATTATTTAAGGACTCTGCTGCATTATTTAAGGACCCTGCTGCGGTATTTCAGTACTCTGCTGCATTATTTAAGGACTTTGCTGCATTATTTTTGGACTTTATTGCATTATTTAAAGACTTTGCTGCATTATTTAAGGAATTTGCTGCATTATTTAAGGACTTTGCTGGATTATTTAAGGACTTTGCTGCATTATTTAAGGACTTTATTGCATTATTTAAGGACTCTGCTGCATTATTTAAGGACTTTGTTGCATTATTTAAGGACTCTGCAGCATTATTTAATGACTTTGCTGCATTATTTAAGGACTTTGCTGCGGTATTTAAGGACTTTATTGCATTATTTAAGGACTGTTCTGCATTATTTAAGGACTTTGTTGCATTATTTAAGGACTCTGCTACAGTACTTAAGGACTCTGCTGCATTATTTAAGTACTTTGTTGCATTATTTAAGGACTCTGCTGCATTATTTAAGGACTTTGCTGCATTATTTAAGGACTCTGCTGCATTATTTAAGGACTTTGCTGCATTATTTAAGGACTCTGCTGCATTATTTAAGGACTTTGCTGCATTATTTAAGGACTCTGATATGGTACTTAAGAACTCTGCTGCATTATTTAAGTACTTTGTTGCATTATTTAAGGACTCTGCTGCATTATTTAAGGACTTTGTTGCATTATTTAAGGACTCTTCTGCATTATTTAAGGACTTTGTTGCATTATTTAAGGACTTTGCTGCATTATTTAAGGACTTTGCTGCATTATTTAAGGACTCTGCTGCATTATTTAAGGAATTTGCTCCATTATTTAAGGACTCTGCTGCATTATTTAATGACTTTGCTGCATTATTTAAGGACTCTGCTGCATTATTTAAGGACTTTGCTGCATTATTTAAGGACTCTGCTGCATTATTTAATGACTTTGCTGCATTATTTAAGGACTTTGCTGCGGTATTTAAGGACTTTATTGCATTATTTAAGGACTGTTCTGCATTATTTAAGGACTTTGTTGCATTATTTAAGGACTCTGCTACAGTACTTAAGGACTCTGCTGCATTATTTAAGTACTTTGTTGCATTATTTAAGGACTCTGCTGCATTATTTAAGGACTTTGCTGCATTATTTAAGGACTCTGCTGCATTATTTAAGGACTTTGCTGCATTATTTAAGGACTCTGCTGCATTATTTAAGGACTTTGCTGCATTATTTAAGGACTCTGATATGGTACTTAAGAACTCTGCTGCATTATTTAAGTACTTTGTTGCATTATTTAAGGACTCTGCTGCATTATTTAAGGACTTTGTTGCATTATTTAAGCACTCTTCTGCATTATTTAAGGACTTTGTTGCATTATTTAAGGACTTTGCTGCATTATTTAAGGACTTTGCTGCATTATTTAAGGACTCTGCTGCATTATTTAAGGAATTTGCTTCATTATTTAAGGACTCTGCTGCATTATTTAAAGACTTGGCTGGATTATTTAAGGACTCTGCTGCATTATTTAAGGAATTTGCTTCATTATTTAAGGACTCTGCTGCATTATTTAAGGACTTTGTTGCATTATTTAAGGACTCTGCTGCATTATTTAAGGACTTTGTTGCATTATTTAAGGACTCTTCTGCATTATTTAAGGACTTTGTTGCATTATTTAAGGACTTTGCTGCATTATTTAAGGACTTTGCTGCTTTATTTAAGGACTCTGCTGCATTATTTAAAGACTTGGCTGGATTATTTAAGGACTCTGCTGCATTATTTAAGGAATTTGCTTCATTATTTAAGGACTCTGCTGCATTATTTAAGGACTTTGTTGCGTTATTTAAGGACTCTGCTGCATTATTTAAGGACTTTGTTGCATTATTTAAGGACTCTGCTGCATTATATAAGGACTTTGCTGCATTATTTAAGGACTTTATTGCATTATTTAAGGACTGTTCTGCATTATTTAAGGACTTTGTTGCATTATTTAAGGACTCTGCTGCATTATTTAAGGAATTTGCTGCATTATTTAAGGACTCTGCTGCATTATTTAATGACTTGCTGCATTATTTAAGGACTCTGCTACGGTACTTAAGGACTCTGCTGCATTATTTAAGTACTTTGTTGCATTATTTAAGGACTCTGCTGCATTATTTAAGGACTCTGCTGCATTATTTAAGGACTTTGCTGCATTATTTAAGGACTCTGCTGCATTATTTAAGGACTTTGCTGCATTATTTAAGGACTTTCTTGCATTATTTAAGGACTCTGCTGCATTATTTAAGGAATTTGCTGCATTATTTAAGGACTCTGCTGCATTATTTAAGGACTTTGCTGCATTATTTAAGGACTCTGCTGCATTATTTAAGGACTTTGTTGCATTATTTAAGGACTCTGCTGCATTATTTAAGGACCCTGCTACGGTATTTCAGTAATCTACTGCATTATTTAAGGACTTTGTTGCATTATTTAAGGACTCTGCTGCATTATTTAAGGACCCTGCTGCGGTATTTCAGTACTCTGCTGCATTATTTAAGGACTCTGCTGCATTATTTATGGACTTTATTGTATTATTTAAAGACTTTGCTGAATTATTTAAGGAATTTGCTGCATTATTTAAGGACTTGGCTGGATTATTTAAGGACTCTGCTGCATTATTTAAGGACTTTGCTGCATTATTTAAGGACTCTGCTGCATTATTTAAGGACTTTGTTGCATTATTTAAGGACTCTGCTGCATTATTTAAGGACCCTGCTGCGGTATTTCAGTATACTCTGCTGAATTATTTAAGGACTTTGCTGCATTATTTATGGACTTTATTGCATTATTTAAGGACTCTGCTGCATTATTTAAGGAATTTGCTGCATTATTTAGGTACTCTGCTGCATTATTTAAGGACTTTGCTGCGGTATTTAAGGACTTTATTGCATTATTTAAGGACTGTTCTGCATTATTTAAGGACTTTGTTGCATTATTTAAGGACTCTGCTACGGTACTTAAGGACTCTGCTGCATTATTTAAGTACTTTGTTGCATTATTTAAGGACTCTGCTGCATTATTTAAGGACCCTTCTGCCGTATTTCAGTACTCTGCTGCATTATTTAAGGACTTTGCTGCATTATTTTTGGACTTTATTGCATTATTTAAAGACTTTGCTGCATTATTTAAGGAATTTGCTGCATTATTTAAGGACTTGGCTGGATTATTTAAGGACTTTGCTGCATTATTTAAGGACTCTGCTGCATTATTTAAGGACTTTGTTGCATTATTTAAGGACTCTGCTGCATTATTTAAGGACTTTGTTGCATTATTTAAGGACCCTGCTGCATTATTTAAGGACCCTGCTGCGGTATTTCAGTACTCTGCTGAATTATTTAAGGACTTTGCTGCATTATTTATGGACTTTATTGCATTATTTAAGGACTCTGCTGCATTAGTTAAGGAATTTGCTGCATTATTTAAGGACTCTGCTGCATTATTTAATGACTTTGCTGCATTATTTAAGGACTCTGCTGCATTATTTAAGGACTTTGCTGCGGTATTTAAGGACTCTGCAGCATTATTTAATGACTTTGCTGCTTTATTTAAGGACTCTGCTGCATTATTTAAGGACTCTGCTGCATTATTTAAGGACTCTGATACGGTACTTAAGGACTCTGCTGCATTATTTAAGTACTTTGTTGCATTATTTAAGGACTCTGCTGCATTATTTAAGGACTTTGCTGCATTACTTAAGGACTCTGCTGCATTATTTAAGGACTTTGCTGCATTATTTAAGGACTCTGCTGCATTATTTAAGGACTTTGTTGCATTATTTAAGGACTCTGCTGCATTATTTAAGGACCCTTCTGCCGTATTTCAGTACTCTGCTGCATTATTTAAGGACTTTGCTGCATTATTTTTGGACTTTATTGCATTATTTAAAGACTTTGCTGCATTATTTAAGGAATTTGCTGCATTATTTAAGGACTTGGCTGGATTATTTAAGGACTGTGCTGCATTATTTAAGGACTTTGCTGCATTATTTAAGGACTCTGCTGCATTATTTAAGGACTTTGTTGCATTATTTAAGGACTCTGCTGCATTATTTAAGGACTTTGTTGCATTATTTAAGGACTCTGCTGCATTATTTAAGGACCCTGCTGCGGTATTTCAGTACTCTGCTGAATTATTTAAGGACTTTGCTGCATTATTTATGGACTTTATTGCATTATTTAAGGACTCTGCTGCATTAGTTAAGGAATTTGCTGCATTATTTAAGGACTCTGCTGCATTATTTAATGACTTTGCTGCATTATTTAAGGACTCTGCTGCATTAATTAAGGACTTTGCTGCGGTATTTAAGGACTCTGCAGCATTATTTAATGACTTTGCTGCTTTATTTAAGGACTCTGCTGCATTATTTAAGGACTTTGCTGCATTATTTAAGGACTCTGATACGGTACTTAAGGACTCTGCTGCATTATTTAAGTACTTTGTTGCATTATTTAAGGACTCTGCTGCATTATTTAAGGAATTTGTTGCATTATTTAAGGACTCTTCTGCATTATTTAAGGAGTTTGTTGCATTATTTAAGGACTTTGCTGCATTATTTAAGGACTCTGCTGCATTAGTTAAGGACTTTGCTGCATTATTTAAGGACTCTGCTGCATTATTTAATGACTTGGCTGCATTATTTAAGGACTCTGCTGCATTATTTAAGGACTTTGCTGCGGTATTTAAGGACTTTGCTGCGGTATTTAAGGACTCTGCAGCATTATTTGATGACTTTGCTGCTTTATTTAAGGACTCTGCTGCATTATTTAAGGACTTTGCTGCATTATTTAAGGACTCTGATACGGTACTTAAGGACTCTGCTGCATTATTTAAGTACTTTGTTGCATTATTTAAGGACTCTGCTGCATTATTTAAGGACTTTGTTGCATTATTTAAGGACTCTTCTGCATTATTTAAGGACTTTGCTGCATTATTTAAGGACTTTGCCGCATTATTTAAGGACTCTGCTGCATTGTTTAAGGACTTTGCTGCATTATATAAGGACTTTGTTGCATTATTTAAGGACTCTGCTGCATTATTTAAGGACTTTGTTGCATTATTTAAGGACTCTGCTGCATTATTTAAGGACCCTGCTGCGGTATTTCAGTAATCTACTGCATTATTTAAGGACTTTGTTGCATTATTTAAGGACTCTGCTGCATTATTTAAGGACTTTGTTGCATTATTTAAGGACTCTGCTGCATTATTTAAGGATCCTGCTGCGGTATTTCAGTACTCTGCTGCATTATTTAAGGACTTTGCTGCATTATTTAGGGACTTTATTGCATTATTTAAAGACTTTGCTGCATTATGTAAGGAATTTGCTGCATTATTTAAGGACTTGGCTGGATTATTTAAGGACTGTGCTGCATTATTTAATGACTTTGCTGCATTATTTTAGGACTCTGCTGCATTATTTAAGGACTTTGTTGCATTATTTAAGGACTCTCCTGCATTATTTAAGGACTTTGTTGCATTATTTAAGGACTCTGCTGCATTATTTAAGGACCCTGCTGCGGTATTTCAGAACTCTGCTGAATTATTTAAGGACTTTTCTGCATTATTTATGGACTTTATTGCATTATTTAAGGACTCTGCTGCATTATTTAAGGAATTTGCTGCATTATTTAAGGACTCTGCTGCATTATTTAAGGACTTTGTTGCATTATTTAAGGACCCTGCTGCATTATTTAAGGACCCTGCTGCGGTATTTCAGTACTCTGCTGAATTATTTAAGGACTTTGCTGCATTATTTATGGACTTTATTGCATTATTTAAGGACTCTGCTGCATTAGTTAAGGAATTTGCTGCATTATTTAAGGACTCTGCTGCATTATTTAATGACTTTGCTGCATTATTTAAGGACTCTGCTGCATTATTTAAGGACTTTGCTGCGGTATTTAAGGACTCTGCAGCATTATTTAATGACTTTGCTGCTTTATTTAAGGACTCTGCTGCATTATTTAAGGACTCTGCTGCATTATTTAAGGACTCTGATACGGTACTTAAGGACTCTGCTGCATTATTTAAGTACTTTGTTGCATTATTTAAGGACTCTGCTGCATTATTTAAGGACTTTGCTGCATTATTTAAGGACTCTGCTGCATTATTTAAGGACTTTGCTGCATTATTTAAGGACTCTGCTGCATTATTTAAGGACTTTGTTGCATTATTTAAGGACTCTGCTGCATTATTTAAGGACCCTTCTGCCGTATTTCAGTACTCTGCTGCATTATTTAAGGACTTTGCTGCATTATTTTTGGACTTTATTGCATTATTTAAAGACTTTGCTGCATTATTTAAGGAATTTGCTGCATTATTTAAGGACTTGGCTGGATTATTTAAGGACTGTGCTGCATTATTTAAGGACTTTGCTGCATTATTTAAGGACTCTGCTGCATTATTTAAGGACTTTGTTGCATTATTTAAGGACTCTGCTGCATTATTTAAGGACTTTGTTGCATTATTTAAGGACTCTGCTGCATTATTTAAGGACCCTGCTGCGGTATTTCAGTACTCTGCTGAATTATTTAAGGACTTTGCTGCATTATTTATGGACTTTATTGCATTATTTAAGGACTCTGCTGCATTAGTTAAGGAATTTGCTGCATTATTTAAGGACTCTGCTGCATTATTTAATGACTTTGCTGCATTATTTAAGGACTCTGCTGCATTAATTAAGGACTTTGCTGCGGTATTTAAGGACTCTGCAGCATTATTTAATGACTTTGCTGCTTTATTTAAGGACTCTGCTGCATTATTTAAGGACTTTGCTGCATTATTTAAGGACTCTGATACGGTACTTAAGGACTCTGCTGCATTATTTAAGTACTTTGTTGCATTATTTAAGGACTCTGCTGCATTATTTAAGGAATTTGTTGCATTATTTAAGGACTCTTCTGCATTATTTAAGGAGTTTGTTGCATTATTTAAGGACTTTGCTGCATTATTTAAGGACTCTGCTGCATTAGTTAAGGACTTTGCTGCATTATTTAAGGACTCTGCTGCATTATTTAATGACTTGGCTGCATTATTTAAGGACTCTGCTGCATTATTTAAGGACTTTGCTGCGGTATTTAAGGACTTTGCTGCGGTATTTAAGGACTCTGCAGCATTATTTGATGACTTTGCTGCTTTATTTAAGGACTCTGCTGCATTATTTAAGGACTTTGCTGCATTATTTAAGGACTCTGATACGGTACTTAAGGACTCTGCTGCATTATTTAAGTACTTTGTTGCATTATTTAAGGACTCTGCTGCATTATTTAAGGACTTTGTTGCATTATTTAAGGACTCTTCTGCATTATTTAAGGACTTTGCTGCATTATTTAAGGACTTTGCCGCATTATTTAAGGACTCTGCTGCATTGTTTAAGGACTTTGCTGCATTATATAAGGACTTTGTTGCATTATTTAAGGACTCTGCTGCATTATTTAAGGACTTTGTTGCATTATTTAAGGACTCTGCTGCATTATTTAAGGACCCTGCTGCGGTATTTCAGTAATCTACTGCATTATTTAAGGACTTTGTTGCATTATTTAAGGACTCTGCTGCATTATTTAAGGACTTTGTTGCATTATTTAAGGACTCTGCTGCATTATTTAAGGATCCTGCTGCGGTATTTCAGTACTCTGCTGCATTATTTAAGGACTTTGCTGCATTATTTAGGGACTTTATTGCATTATTTAAAGACTTTGCTGCATTATGTAAGGAATTTGCTGCATTATTTAAGGACTTGGCTGGATTATTTAAGGACTGTGCTGCATTATTTAATGACTTTGCTGCATTATTTTAGGACTCTGCTGCATTATTTAAGGACTTTGTTGCATTATTTAAGGACTCTCCTGCATTATTTAAGGACTTTGTTGCATTATTTAAGGACTCTGCTGCATTATTTAAGGACCCTGCTGCGGTATTTCAGAACTCTGCTGAATTATTTAAGGACTTTTCTGCATTATTTATGGACTTTATTGCATTATTTAAGGACTCTGCTGCATTATTTAAGGAATTTGCTGCATTATTTAAGGACTCTGCTGCATTATTTAATGACTTTGCTGCATTATTTAAGGACTCTGCTGCATTATTTAAGGACTTTGCTGCGGTATTTAAGGACTCTGCAGCATTATTTAATGACTTTGCTGCATTATTTAAGGACTTTCCTGCGGTATTTAAGGACTTTATTGCATTATTTAAGGACTGTTCTGCATTATTTAAGGACTTTGTTGCATTATTTAAGGACTATGCTGCATTATTTAAGGACTTTGCTGCATTATTTAAGGACTCTGCTGCATTATTTAAGGACTTTGCTGCATTATTTAAGGACTTTGTTGCATTATTTAAGGACTCTGCAATGGTACTTAAGGACTCTGCTGCATTATTTAAGTACTTTGTTGCATTATTTAAGGACTCTGCTGCATTATTTAAGGACTTTGCTGCATTATTTAAGGACTCTGCTGCATTATTTAAGGACTTTGCTGCATTATTTAAGGACTCTGCTGCATTATTTAAGGACTTTGTTGCATTATTTAAGGACTCTGCTGCATTATTTAAGGACCCTTCTGCCGTATTTCAGTACTCTGCTGCATTATTTAAGGACTTTGCTGCATTATTTTTGGACTTTATTGCATTATTTAAAGACTTTGCTGCATTATTTAAGGAATTTGCTGCATTATTTAAGGACTTGGCTGGATTATTTAAGGACTGTGCTGCATTATTTAAGGACTTTGCTGCATTATTTAAGGACTCTGCTGCATTATTTAAGGACTTTGTTGCATTATTTAAGGACTCTGCTGCATTATTTAAGGACCCTGCTGCGGTATTTCAGTACTCTGCTGAATTATTTAAGGACTTTGCTGCATTATTTATGGACTTTATTGCATTATTTAAGGACTCTGCTGCATTAGTTAAGGAATTTGCTGCATTATTTAAGGACTCTGCTGCATTATTTAATGACTTTGCTGCATTATTTAAGGACTCTGCTGCATTAATTAAGGACTTTGCTGCGGTATTTAAGGACTCTGCAGCATTATTTAATGACTTTGCTGCTTTATTTAAGGACTCTGCTGCATTATTTAAGGACTTTGCTGCATTATTTAAGGACTCTGATACGGTACTTAAGGACTCTGCTGCATTATTTAAGTACTTTGTTGCAATATTTAAGGACTCTGCTGCATTATTTAAGGAATTTGTTGCATTATTTAAGGACTCTTCTGCATTATTTAAGGAGTTTGTTGCATTATTTAAGGACTTTGCTGCATTATTTAAGGACTCTGCTGCATTAGTTAAGGACTTTGCTGCATTATTTAAGGACTCTGCTGCATTATTTAATGACTTTGCTGCATTATTTAAGGACTCTGCTGCATTATTTAAGGACTTTGCTGCGGTATTTAAGGACTCTGCAGCATTATTTGATGACTTTGCTGCTTTATTTAAGGACTCTGCTGCATTATTTAAGGACTTTGCTGCATTATTTAAGGACTCTGATACGGTACTTAAGGACTCTGCTGCATTATTTAAGTACTTTGTTGCATTATTTAAGGACTCTGCTGCATTATTTAAGGACTTTGTTGCATTATTTAAGGACTCTTCTGCATTATTTAAGGACTTTGCTGCATTATTTAAGGACTTTGCCGCATTATTTAAGGACTCTGCTGCATTGTTTAAGGACTTTGATGCATTATATAAGGACTTTGTTGCATTATTTAAGGACTCTGCTGCATTATTTAAGGACTTTGTTGCATTATTTAAGGACTCTGCTGCATTATTTAAGGACCCTGCTGCGGTATTTCAGTAATCTACTGCATTATTTAAGGACTTTGTTGCATTATTTAAGGACTCTGCTGCATTATGTAAGGACTTTGTTGCATTATTTAAGGACTCTGCTGCATTATTTAAGGATCCTGCTGCGGTATTTCAGTACTCTGCTGCATTATTTAAGGACTTTGCTGCATTATTTAGGGACTTTATTGCATTATTTAAAGACTTTGCTGCATTATGTAAGGAATTTGCTGCATTATTTAAGGACTTGGCTGGATTATTTAAGGACTGTGCTGCATTATTTAAGGACTCTGCTGCATTATTTAATGACTTTGCTGCATTATTTAAGGACTCTGCTGCATTATTTAAGGACTTTGCTGCGGTATTTAATGACTCTGCAGCATTATTTAATGACTTTGCTGCATTATTTAAGGACTCTGCTGCATTATTTAAGGACTTTGCTGCATTATTTAAGGACTCTGATACGGTACTTAAGAACTCTGCTGCATTATTTAAGTACTTTGTTGCATTATTTAAGGACTCTGCTGCATTATTTAAGGACTTTGTTGCATTATTTAAGGACTCTTCTGCATTATTTAAGGACCTTGTTGCATTATTTAAGGACTTTGCTGCATTATTTAAGGACTTTGCTGCATTATTTAAGGACTCTGCTGCATTATTTAAAGACTTGGCTGGATTATTTAAGGACTCTGCTGCATTATTTAAGGAATTTGCTTCATTATTTAAGGACTCTGCTGCATTATTTAAGGACTTTGTTGCGTTATTTAAGGACTCTGCTGCATTATTTAAGGACTTTGTTGCATTATTTAAGGACTCTGCTGCATTATATAAGGACTTTGCTGCATTATTTAAGGACTTTATTGCATTATTTAAGGACTGTTCTGCATTATTTAAGGACTTTGTTGCATTATTTAAGGACTCTGCTGCATTATTTAAGTACTTTGTTGCATTATTTAAGGACTCTGCTGCATTATTTAAGGACTTTGCTGCACTATTTAAGGACTCTGCTGCATTATTTAAGGACTTTGCTGCATTATTTAAGGACTCTGCTGCATTATTTAAGGACTTTGCTGCATTATTTAAGGACTTTCTTGCATTATTTAAGGACTCTGCTGCATTATTTAAGGAATTTGCTGCATTATTTAAGGACTCTGCTGCATTATTTAAGGACTTTGTTGCATTATTTAAGGACTCTGCTGCATTATTTAAGGACTTTGTTGCATTATTTAAGGACTCTGCTGCATTATTTAAGGACCCTGCTACGCTATTTCAGTAATCTACTGCATTATTTAAGGACTTTGTTGCATTATTTAAGGACTCTGCTGCATTATTTAAGGACCCTGCTGCGGTATTTCAGTACTCTGCTGCATTATTTAAGGACTCTGCTGCATTATTTATGGACTTTATTGTATTATTTAAAGACTTTGCTGAATTATTTAAGGAATTTGCTGCATTATTTAAGGACTTGGCTGGATTATTTAAGGACTCTGCTGCATTATTTAAGGACTTTGCCGCATTATTTAAGGACTCTGCTGCATTGTTTAAGGACTTTGCTGCATTATATAAGGACTTTGTTGCATTATTTAAGGACTCTGCTGCATTGTTTAAGGACTTTGCTGCATTATATAAGGACTCTGCTGCATTATTTAAGGACTTTGTTGCATTATTTAAGGACTCTGCTGCATTATATAAGGACTTTGCTGCATTATTTAAGGACTTTATTGCATTATTTAAGGACTGTTCTGCATTATTTAAGGACTTTGTTGCATTATTTAAGGACTCTGCTGCATTATTTAAGGACTTTGCTGCATTATTTAAGGACTCTGCTGCATTATTTAAGGACTTTGCTGCATTATTTAAGGACTCTGCTGCATTATTTAAGGACTTTGTTGCATTATTTAAGGACTCTGCTGCATTATTTAAGGACCCTTCTGCCGTATTTCAGTACTCTGCTGCATTATTTAAGGACTTTGCTGCATTATTTTTGGACTTTATTGCATTATTTAAAGACTTTGCTGCATTATTTAAGGAATTTGCTGCATTATTTAAGGACTTGGCTGGATTATTTAAGGACTGTGCTGCATTATTTAAGGACTTTGCTGCATTATTTAAGGACTCTGCTGCATTATTTAAGGACTTTGTTGCATTATTTAAGGACTCTGCTGCATTATTTAAGGACTTTGTTGCATTATTTAAGGACTCTGCTGCATTATTTAAGGACCCTGCTGCGGTATTTCAGTACTCTGCTGAATTATTTAAGGACTTTGCTGCATTATTTATGGACTTTATTGCATTATTTAAGGACTCTGCTGCATTAGTTAAGGAATTTGCTGCATTATTTAAGGACTCTGCTGCATTATTTAATGACTTTGCTGCATTATTTAAGGACTCTGCTGCATTAATTAAGGACTTTGCTGCGGTATTTAAGGACTCTGCAGCATTATTTAATGACTTTGCTGCTTTATTTAAGGACTCTGCTGCATTATTTAAGGACTTTGCTGCATTATTTAAGGACTCTGATACGGTACTTAAGGACTCTGCTGCATTATTTAAGTACTTTGTTGCATTATTTAAGGACTCTGCTGCATTATTTAAGGAATTTGTTGCATTATTTAAGGACTCTTCTGCATTATTTAAGGAGTTTGTTGCATTATTTAAGGACTTTGCTGCATTATTTAAGGACTCTGCTGCATTAGTTAAGGACTTTGCTGCATTATTTAAGGACTCTGCTGCATTATTTAATGACTTGGCTGCATTATTTAAGGACTCTGCTGCATTATTTAAGGACTTTGCTGCGGTATTTAAGGACTTTGCTGTGGTATTTAAGGACTCTGCAGCATTATTTGATGACTTTGCTGCTTTATTTAAGGACTCTGCTGCATTATTTAAGGACTTTGCTGCATTATTTAAGGACTCTGATACGGTACTTAAGGACTCTGCTGCATTATTTAAGTACTTTGTTGCATTATTTAAGGACTCTGCTGCATTATTTAAGGACTTTGTTGCATTATTTAAGGACTCTTCTGCATTATTTAAGGACTTTGCTGCATTATTTAAGGACTTTGCCGCATTATTTAAGGACTCTGCTGCATTGTTTAAGGACTTTGCTGCATTATATAAGGACTTTGTTGCATTATTTAAGGACTCTGCTGCATTATTTAAGGACTTTGTTGCATTATTTAAGGACTCTGCTGCATTATTTAAGGACCCTGCTGCGGTATTTCAGTAATCTACTGCATTATTTAAGGACTTTGTTGCATTATTTAAGGACTCTGCTGCATTATTTAAGGACTTTGTTGCATTATTTAAGGACTCTGCTGCATTATTTAAGGATCCTGCTGCGGTATTTCAGTACTCTGCTGCATTATTTAAGGACTTTGCTGCATTATTTAGGGACTTTATTGCATTATTTAAAGACTTTGCTGCATTATGTAAGGAATTTGCTGCATTATTTAAGGACTTGGCTGGATTATTTAAGGACTGTGCTGCATTATTTAATGACTTTGCTGCATTATTTTAGGACTCTGCTGCATTATTTAAGGACTTTGTTGCATTATTTAAGGACTCTCCTGCATTATTTAAGGACTTTGTTGCATTATTTAAGGACTCTGCTGCATTATTTAAGGACCCTGCTGCGGTATTTCAGAACTCTGCTGAATTATTTAAGGACTTTTCTGCATTATTTATGGACTTTATTGCATTATTTAAGGACTCTGCTGCATTATTTAAGGAATTTGCTGCATTATTTAAGGACTCTGCTGCATTATTTAAGGACTTTGTTGCATTATTTAAGGACCCTGCTGCATTATTTAAGGACCCTGCTGCGGTATTTCAGTACTCTGCTGAATTATTTAAGGACTTTGCTGCATTATTTATGGACTTTATTGCATTATTTAAGGACTCTGCTGCATTAGTTAAGGAATTTGCTGCATTATTTAAGGACTCTGCTGCATTATTTAATGACTTTGCTGCATTATTTAAGGACTCTGCTGCATTATTTAAGGACTTTGCTGCGGTATTTAAGGACTCTGCAGCATTATTTAATGACTTTGCTGCTTTATTTAAGGACTCTGCTGCATTATTTAAGGACTCTGCTGCATTATTTAAGGACTCTGATACGGTACTTAAGGACTCTGCTGCATTATTTAAGTACTTTGTTGCATTATTTAAGGACTCTGCTGCATTATTTAAGGACTTTGCTGCATTATTTAAGGACTCTGCTGCATTATTTAAGGACTTTGCTGCATTATTTAAGGACTCTGCTGCATTATTTAAGGACTTTGTTGCATTATTTAAGGACTCTGCTGCATTATGTAAGGACTTTGTTGCATTATTTAAGGACTCTGCTGCATTATTTAAGGATCCTGCTGCGGTATTTCAGTACTCTGCTGCATTATTTAAGGACTTTGCTGCATTATTTAGGGACTTTATTGCATTATTTAAAGACTTTGCTGCATTATGTAAGGAATTTGCTGCATTATTTAAGGACTTGGCTGGATTATTTAAGGACTGTGCTGCATTATTTAAGGACTCTGCTGCATTATTTAATGACTTTGCTGCATTATTTAAGGACTCTGCTGCATTATTTAAGGACTTTGCTGCGGTATTTAATGACTCTGCAGCATTATTTAATGACTTTGCTGCATTATTTAAGGACTCTGCTGCATTATTTAAGGACTTTGCTGCATTATTTAAGGACTCTGATACGGTACTTAAGAACTCTGCTGCATTATTTAAGTACTTTGTTGCATTATTTAAGGACTCTGCTGCATTATTTAAGGACTTTGTTGCATTATTTAAGGACTCTTCTGCATTATTTAAGGACCTTGTTGCATTATTTAAGGACTTTGCTGCATTATTTAAGGACTTTGCTGCATTATTTAAGGACTCTGCTGCATTATTTAAAGACTTGGCTGGATTATTTAAGGACTCTGCTGCATTATTTAAGGAATTTGCTTCATTATTTAAGGACTCTGCTGCATTATTTAAGGACTTTGTTGCATTATTTAAGGACTCTGCTGCATTATTTAAGGACTTTGTTGCATTATTTAAGGACTCTGCTGCATTATTTAAGGACCCTGCTACGCTATTTCAGTAATCTACTGCATTATTTAAGGACTTTGTTGCATTATTTAAGGACTCTGCTGCATTATTTAAGGACCCTGCTGCGGTATTTCAGTACTCTGCTGCATTATTTAAGGACTCTGCTGCATTATTTATGGACTTTATTGTATTATTTAAAGACTTTGCTGAATTATTTAAGGAATTTGCTGCATTATTTAAGGACTTGGCTGGATTATTTAAGGACTCTGCTGCATTATTTAAGGACTTTGCCGCATTATTTAAGGACTCTGCTGCATTGTTTAAGGACTTTGCTGCATTATATAAGGACTTTGTTGCATTATTTAAGGACTCTGCTGCATTGTTTAAGGACTTTGCTGCATTATATAAGGACTCTGCTGCATTATTTAAGGACTTTGTTGCATTATTTAAGGACTCTGCTGCATTATATAAGGACTTTGCTGCATTATTTAAGGACTTTATTGCATTATTTAAGGACTGTTCTGCATTATTTAAGGACTTTGTTGCATTATTTAAGGACTCTGCTGCATTATTTAAGGACTTTGCTGCATTATTTAAGGACTCTGCTGCATTATTTAAGGACTTTGCTGCATTATTTAAGGACTCTGCTGCATTATTTAAGGACTTTGTTGCATTATTTAAGGACTCTGCTGCATTATTTAAGGACCCTTCTGCCGTATTTCAGTACTCTGCTGCATTATTTAAGGACTTTGCTGCATTATTTTTGGACTTTATTGCATTATTTAAAGACTTTGCTGCATTATTTAAGGAATTTGCTGCATTATTTAAGGACTTGGCTGGATTATTTAAGGACTGTGCTGCATTATTTAAGGACTTTGCTGCATTATTTAAGGACTCTGCTGCATTATTTAAGGACTTTGTTGCATTATTTAAGGACTCTGCTGCATTATTTAAGGACTTTGTTGCATTATTTAAGGACTCTGCTGCATTATTTAAGGACCCTGCTGCGGTATTTCAGTACTCTGCTGAATTATTTAAGGACTTTGCTGCATTATTTATGGACTTTATTGCATTATTTAAGGACTCTGCTGCATTAGTTAAGGAATTTGCTGCATTATTTAAGGACTCTGCTGCATTATTTAATGACTTTGCTGCATTATTTAAGGACTCTGCTGCATTAATTAAGGACTTTGCTGCGGTATTTAAGGACTCTGCAGCATTATTTAATGACTTTGCTGCTTTATTTAAGGACTCTGCTGCATTATTTAAGGACTTTGCTGCATTATTTAAGGACTCTGATACGGTACTTAAGGACTCTGCTGCATTATTTAAGTACTTTGTTGCATTATTTAAGGACTCTGCTGCATTATTTAAGGAATTTGTTGCATTATTTAAGGACTCTTCTGCATTATTTAAGGAGTTTGTTGCATTATTTAAGGACTTTGCTGCATTATTTAAGGACTCTGCTGCATTAGTTAAGGACTTTGCTGCATTATTTAAGGACTCTGCTGCATTATTTAATGACTTGGCTGCATTATTTAAGGACTCTGCTGCATTATTTAAGGACTTTGCTGCGGTATTTAAGGACTTTGCTGCGGTATTTAAGGACTCTGCAGCATTATTTGATGACTTTGCTGCTTTATTTAAGGACTCTGCTGCATTATTTAAGGACTTTGCTGCATTATTTAAGGACTCTGATACGGTACTTAAGGACTCTGCTGCATTATTTAAGTACTTTGTTGCATTATTTAAGGACTCTGCTGCATTATTTAAGGACTTTGTTGCATTATTTAAGGACTCTTCTGCATTATTTAAGGACTTTGCTGCATTATTTAAGGACTTTGCCGCATTATTTAAGGACTCTGCTGCATTGTTTAAGGACTTTGCTGCATTATATAAGGACTTTGTTGCATTATTTAAGGACTCTGCTGCATTATTTAAGGACTTTGTTGCATTATTTAAGGACTCTGCTGCATTATTTAAGGACCCTGCTGCGGTATTTCAGTAATCTACTGCATTATTTAAGGACTTTGTTGCATTATTTAAGGACTCTGCTGCATTATTTAAGGACTTTGTTGCATTATTTAAGGACTCTGCTGCATTATTTAAGGATCCTGCTGCGGTATTTCAGTACTCTGCTGCATTATTTAAGGACTTTGCTGCATTATTTAGGGACTTTATTGCATTATTTAAAGACTTTGCTGCATTATGTAAGGAATTTGCTGCATTATTTAAGGACTTGGCTGGATTATTTAAGGACTGTGCTGCATTATTTAATGACTTTGCTGCATTATTTTAGGACTCTGCTGCATTATTTAAGGACTTTGTTGCATTATTTAAGGACTCTCCTGCATTATTTAAGGACTTTGTTGCATTATTTAAGGACTCTGCTGCATTATTTAAGGACCCTGCTGCGGTATTTCAGAACTCTGCTGAATTATTTAAGGACTTTTCTGCATTATTTATGGACTTTATTGCATTATTTAAGGACTCTGCTGCATTATTTAAGGAATTTGCTGCATTATTTAAGGACTCTGCTGCATTATTTAAGGACTTTGTTGCATTATTTAAGGACCCTGCTGCATTATTTAAGGACCCTGCTGCGGTATTTCAGTACTCTGCTGAATTATTTAAGGACTTTGCTGCATTATTTATGGACTTTATTGCATTATTTAAGGACTCTGCTGCATTAGTTAAGGAATTTGCTGCATTATTTAAGGACTCTGCTGCATTATTTAATGACTTTGCTGCATTATTTAAGGACTCTGCTGCATTATTTAAGGACTTTGCTGCGGTATTTAAGGACTCTGCAGCATTATTTAATGACTTTGCTGCTTTATTTAAGGACTCTGCTGCATTATTTAAGGACTCTGCTGCATTATTTAAGGACTCTGATACGGTACTTAAGGACTCTGCTGCATTATTTAAGTACTTTGTTGCATTATTTAAGGACTCTGCTGCATTATTTAAGGACTTTGCTGCATTATTTAAGGACTCTGCTGCATTATTTAAGGACTTTGCTGCATTATTTAAGGACTCTGCTGCATTATTTAAGGACTTTGTTGCATTATTTAAGGACTCTGCTGCATTATGTAAGGACTTTGTTGCATTATTTAAGGACTCTGCTGCATTATTTAAGGATCCTGCTGCGGTATTTCAGTACTCTGCTGCATTATTTAAGGACTTTGCTGCATTATTTAGGGACTTTATTGCATTATTTAAAGACTTTGCTGCATTATGTAAGGAATTTGCTGCATTATTTAAGGACTTGGCTGGATTATTTAAGGACTGTGCTGCATTATTTAAGGACTCTGCTGCATTATTTAATGACTTTGCTGCATTATTTAAGGACTCTGCTGCATTATTTAAGGACTTTGCTGCGGTATTTAATGACTCTGCAGCATTATTTAATGACTTTGCTGCATTATTTAAGGACTCTGCTGCATTATTTAAGGACTTTGCTGCATTATTTAAGGACTCTGATACGGTACTTAAGAACTCTGCTGCATTATTTAAGTACTTTGTTGCATTATTTAAGGACTCTGCTGCATTATTTAAGGACTTTGTTGCATTATTTAAGGACTCTTCTGCATTATTTAAGGACCTTGTTGCATTATTTAAGGACTTTGCTGCATTATTTAAGGACTTTGCTGCATTATTTAAGGACTCTGCTGCATTATTTAAAGACTTGGCTGGATTATTTAAGGACTCTGCTGCATTATTTAAGGAATTTGCTTCATTATTTAAGGACTCTGCTGCATTATTTAAGGACTTTGTTGCATTATTTAAGGACTCTGCTGCATTATTTAAGGACTTTGTTGCATTATTTAAGGACTCTGCTGCATTATTTAAGGACCCTGCTACGCTATTTCAGTAATCTACTGCATTATTTAAGGACTTTGTTGCATTATTTAAGGACTCTGCTGCATTATTTAAGGACCCTGCTGCGGTATTTCAGTACTCTGCTGCATTATTTAAGGACTCTGCTGCATTATTTATGGACTTTATTGTATTATTTAAAGACTTTGCTGAATTATTTAAGGAATTTGCTGCATTATTTAAGGACTTGGCTGGATTATTTAAGGACTCTGCTGCATTATTTAAGGACTTTGCCGCATTATTTAAGGACTCTGCTGCATTGTTTAAGGACTTTGCTGCATTATATAAGGACTTTGTTGCATTATTTAAGGACTCTGCTGCATTGTTTAAGGACTTTGCTGCATTATATAAGGACTCTGCTGCATTATTTAAGGACTTTGTTGCATTATTTAAGGACTCTGCTGCATTATTTAAGGACTTTGTTGCATTATTTAAGGACTCTGCTGCATTATTTAAGGACCCTTCTGCCGTATTTCAGTACTCTGCTGCATTATTTAAGGACTTTGCTGCATTATTTTTGGACTTTATTGCATTATTTAAAGACTTTGCTGCATTATTTAAGGAATTTGCTGCATTATTTAAGGACTTGGCTGGATTATTTAAGGACTGTGCTGCATTATTTAAGGACTTTGCTGCATTATTTAAGGACTCTGCTGCATTATTTAAGGACTTTGTTGCATTATTTAAGGACTCTGCTGCATTATTTAAGGACTTTGTTGCATTATTTAAGGACTCTGCTGCATTATTTAAGGACCCTGCTGCGGTATTTCAGTACTCTGCTGAATTATTTAAGGACTTTGCTGCATTATTTATGGACTTTATTGCATTATTTAAGGACTCTGCTGCATTAGTTAAGGAATTTGCTGCATTATTTAAGGACTCTGCTGCATTATTTAATGACTTTGCTGCATTATTTAAGGACTCTGCTGCATTAATTAAGGACTTTGCTGCGGTATTTAAGGACTCTGCAGCATTATTTAATGACTTTGCTGCTTTATTTAAGGACTCTGCTGCATTATTTAAGGACTTTGCTGCATTATTTAAGGACTCTGATACGGTACTTAAGGACTCTGCTGCATTAGTTAAGGAATTTGCTGCATTATTTAAGGACTCTGCTGCATTATTTAAGGACTTTGCTGCATTATTTAAGGACTCTGCTGCATTAGTTAAGGACTTTGCTGCATTATTTAAGGACTCTGCTGCATTATTTAATGACTTGGCTGCATTATTTAAGGACTCTGCTGCATTATTTAAGGACTTTGCTGCGGTATTTAAGGACTTTGCTGCGGTATTTAAGGACTCTGCAGCATTATTTGATGACTTTGCTGCTTTATTTAAGGACTCTGCTGCATTATTTAAGGACTTTGCTGCATTATTTAAGGACTCTGATACGGTACTTAAGGACTCTGCTGCATTATTTAAGTACTTTGTTGCATTATTTAAGGACTCTGCTGCATTATTTAAGGACTTTGTTGCATTATTTAAGGACTCTTCTGCATTATTTAAGGACTTTGCTGCATTATTTAAGGACTTTGCCGCATTATTTAAGGACTCTGCTGCATTGTTTAAGGACTTTGCTGCATTATATAAGGACTTTGTTGCATTATTTAAGGACTCTGCTGCATTATTTAAGGACTTTGTTGCATTATTTAAGGACTCTGCTGCATTATTTAAGGACCCTGCTGCGGTATTTCAGTAATCTACTGCATTATTTAAGGACTTTGTTGCATTATTTAAGGACTCTGCTGCATTATTTAAGGACTTTGTTGCATTATTTAAGGACTCTGCTGCATTATTTAAGGATCCTGCTGCGGTATTTCAGTACTCTGCTGCATTATTTAAGGACTTTGCTGCATTATTTAGGGACTTTATTGCATTATTTAAAGACTTTGCTGCATTATGTAAGGAATTTGCTGCATTATTTAAGGACTTGGCTGGATTATTTAAGGACTGTGCTGCATTATTTAATGACTTTGCTGCATTATTTTAGGACTCTGCTGCATTATTTAAGGACTTTGTTGCATTATTTAAGGACTCTCCTGCATTATTTAAGGACTTTGTTGCATTATTTAAGGACTCTGCTGCATTATTTAAGGACCCTGCTGCGGTATTTCAGAACTCTGCTGAATTATTTAAGGACTTTTCTGCATTATTTATGGACTTTATTGCATTATTTAAGGACTCTGCTGCATTATTTAAGGAATTTGCTGCATTATTTAAGGACTCTGCTGCATTATTTAAGGACTTTGTTGCATTATTTAAGGACCCTGCTGCATTATTTAAGGACCCTGCTGCGGTATTTCAGTACTCTGCTGAATTATTTAAGGACTTTGCTGCATTATTTATGGACTTTATTGCATTATTTAAGGACTCTGCTGCATTAGTTAAGGAATTTGCTGCATTATTTAAGGACTCTGCTGCATTATTTAATGACTTTGCTGCATTATTTAAGGACTCTGCTGCATTATTTAAGGACTTTGCTGCGGTATTTAAGGACTCTGCAGCATTATTTAATGACTTTGCTGCTTTATTTAAGGACTCTGCTGCATTATTTAAGGACTCTGCTGCATTATTTAAGGACTCTGATACGGTACTTAAGGACTCTGCTGCATTATTTAAGTACTTTGTTGCATTATTTAAGGACTCTGCTGCATTATTTAAGGACTTTGCTGCATTATTTAAGGACTCTGCTGCATTATTTAAGGACTTTGCTGCATTATTTAAGGACTCTGCTGCATTATTTAAGGACTTTGTTGCATTATTTAAGGACTCTGCTGCATTATGTAAGGACTTTGTTGCATTATTTAAGGACTCTGCTGCATTATTTAAGGATCCTGCTGCGGTATTTCAGTACTCTGCTGCATTATTTAAGGACTTTGCTGCATTATTTAGGGACTTTATTGCATTATTTAAAGACTTTGCTGCATTATGTAAGGAATTTGCTGCATTATTTAAGGACTTGGCTGGATTATTTAAGGACTGTGCTGCATTATTTAAGGACTCTGCTGCATTATTTAATGACTTTGCTGCATTATTTAAGGACTCTGCTGCATTATTTAAGGACTTTGCTGCGGTATTTAATGACTCTGCAGCATTATTTAATGACTTTGCTGCATTATTTAAGGACTCTGCTGCATTATTTAAGGACTTTGCTGCATTATTTAAGGACTCTGATACGGTACTTAAGAACTCTGCTGCATTATTTAAGTACTTTGTTGCATTATTTAAGGACTCTGCTGCATTATTTAAGGACTTTGTTGCATTATTTAAGGACTCTTCTGCATTATTTAAGGACCTTGTTGCATTATTTAAGGACTTTGCTGCATTATTTAAGGACTTTGCTGCATTATTTAAGGACTCTGCTGCATTATTTAAAGACTTGGCTGGATTATTTAAGGACTCTGCTGCATTATTTAAGGAATTTGCTTCATTATTTAAGGACTCTGCTGCATTATTTAAGGACTTTGTTGCATTATTTAAGGACTCTGCTGCATTATTTAAGGACTTTGTTGCATTATTTAAGGACTCTGCTGCATTATTTAAGGACCCTGCTACGCTATTTCAGTAATCTACTGCATTATTTAAGGACTTTGTTGCATTATTTAAGGACTCTGCTGCATTATTTAAGGACCCTGCTGCGGTATTTCAGTACTCTGCTGCATTATTTAAGGACTCTGCTGCATTATTTATGGACTTTATTGTATTATTTAAAGACTTTGCTGAATTATTTAAGGAATTTGCTGCATTATTTAAGGACTTGGCTGGATTATTTAAGGACTCTGCTGCATTATTTAAGGACTTTGCCGCATTATTTAAGGACTCTGCTGCATTGTTTAAGGACTTTGCTGCATTATATAAGGACTTTGTTGCATTATTTAAGGACTCTGCTGCATTGTTTAAGGACTTTGCTGCATTATATAAGGACTCTGCTGCATTATTTAAGGACTTTGTTGCATTATTTAAGGACTCTGCTGCATTATTTAAGGACCCTTCTGCCGTATTTCAGTACTCTGCTGCATTATTTAAGGACTTTGCTGCATTATTTTTGGACTTTATTGCATTATTTAAAGACTTTGCTGCATTATTTAAGGAATTTGCTGCATTATTTAAGGACTTGGCTGGATTATTTAAGGACTGTGCTGCATTATTTAAGGACTTTGCTGCATTATTTAAGGACTCTGCTGCATTATTTAAGGACTTTGTTGCATTATTTAAGGACTCTGCTGCATTATTTAAGGACTTTGTTGCATTATTTAAGGACTCTGCTGCATTATTTAAGGACCCTGCTGCGGTATTTCAGTACTCTGCTGAATTATTTAAGGACTTTGCTGCATTATTTATGGACTTTATTGCATTATTTAAGGACTCTGCTGCATTAGTTAAGGAATTTGCTGCATTATTTAAGGACTCTGCTGCATTATTTAATGACTTTGCTGCATTATTTAAGGACTCTGCTGCATTAATTAAGGACTTTGCTGCGGTATTTAAGGACTCTGCAGCATTATTTAATGACTTTGCTGCTTTATTTAAGGACTCTGCTGCATTATTTAAGGACTTTGCTGCATTATTTAAGGACTCTGATACGGTACTTAAGGACTCTGCTGCATTATTTAAGTACTTTGTTGCATTATTTAAGGACTCTGCTGCATTATTTAAGGAATTTGTTGCATTATTTAAGGACTCTTCTGCATTATTTAAGGAGTTTGTTGCATTATTTAAGGACTTTGCTGCATTATTTAAGGACTCTGCTGCATTAGTTAAGGACTTTGCTGCATTATTTAAGGACTCTGCTGCATTATTTAATGACTTGGCTGCATTATTTAAGGACTCTGCTGCATTATTTAAGGACTTTGCTGCGGTATTTAAGGACTTTGCTGCGGTATTTAAGGACTCTGCAGCATTATTTGATGACTTTGCTGCTTTATTTAAGGACTCTGCTGCATTATTTAAGGACTTTGCTGCATTATTTAAGGACTCTGATACGGTACTTAAGGACTCTGCTGCATTATTTAAGTACTTTGTTGCATTATTTAAGGACTCTGCTGCATTATTTAAGGACTTTGTTGCATTATTTAAGGACTCTTCTGCATTATTTAAGGACTTTGCTGCATTATTTAAGGACTTTGCCGCATTATTTAAGGACTCTGCTGCATTGTTTAAGGACTTTGCTGCATTATATAAGGACTTTGTTGCATTATTTAAGGACTCTGCTGCATTATTTAAGGACTTTGTTGCATTATTTAAGGACTCTGCTGCATTATTTAAGGACCCTGCTGCGGTATTTCAGTAATCTACTGCATTATTTAAGGACTTTGTTGCATTATTTAAGGACTCTGCTGCATTATTTAAGGACTTTGTTGCATTATTTAAGGACTCTGCTGCATTATTTAAGGATCCTGCTGCGGTATTTCAGTACTCTGCTGCATTATTTAAGGACTTTGCTGCATTATTTAGGGACTTTATTGCATTATTTAAAGACTTTGCTGCATTATGTAAGGAATTTGCTGCATTATTTAAGGACTTGGCTGGATTATTTAAGGACTGTGCTGCATTATTTAATGACTTTGCTGCATTATTTTAGGACTCTGCTGCATTATTTAAGGACTTTGTTGCATTATTTAAGGACTCTCCTGCATTATTTAAGGACTTTGTTGCATTATTTAAGGACTCTGCTGCATTATTTAAGGACCCTGCTGCGGTATTTCAGAACTCTGCTGAATTATTTAAGGACTTTTCTGCATTATTTATGGACTTTATTGCATTATTTAAGGACTCTGCTGCATTATTTAAGGAATTTGCTGCATTATTTAAGGACTCTGCTGCATTATTTAAGGACTTTGTTGCATTATTTAAGGACCCTGCTGCATTATTTAAGGACCCTGCTGCGGTATTTCAGTACTCTGCTGAATTATTTAAGGACTTTGCTGCATTATTTATGGACTTTATTGCATTATTTAAGGACTCTGCTGCATTAGTTAAGGAATTTGCTGCATTATTTAAGGACTCTGCTGCATTATTTAATGACTTTGCTGCATTATTTAAGGACTCTGCTGCATTATTTAAGGACTTTGCTGCGGTATTTAAGGACTCTGCAGCATTATTTAATGACTTTGCTGCTTTATTTAAGGACTCTGCTGCATTATTTAAGGACTCTGCTGCATTATTTAAGGACTCTGATACGGTACTTAAGGACTCTGCTGCATTATTTAAGTACTTTGTTGCATTATTTAAGGACTCTGCTGCATTATTTAAGGACTTTGCTGCATTATTTAAGGACTCTGCTGCATTATTTAAGGACTTTGCTGCATTATTTAAGGACTCTGCTGCATTATTTAAGGACTTTGTTGCATTATTTAAGGACTCTGCTGCATTATGTAAGGACTTTGTTGCATTATTTAAGGACTCTGCTGCATTATTTAAGGATCCTGCTGCGGTATTTCAGTACTCTGCTGCATTATTTAAGGACTTTGCTGCATTATTTAGGGACTTTATTGCATTATTTAAAGACTTTGCTGCATTATGTAAGGAATTTGCTGCATTATTTAAGGACTTGGCTGGATTATTTAAGGACTGTGCTGCATTATTTAAGGACTCTGCTGCATTATTTAATGACTTTGCTGCATTATTTAAGGACTCTGCTGCATTATTTAAGGACTTTGCTGCGGTATTTAATGACTCTGCAGCATTATTTAATGACTTTGCTGCATTATTTAAGGACTCTGCTGCATTATTTAAGGACTTTGCTGCATTATTTAAGGACTCTGATACGGTACTTAAGAACTCTGCTGCATTATTTAAGTACTTTGTTGCATTATTTAAGGACTCTGCTGCATTATTTAAGGACTTTGTTGCATTATTTAAGGACTCTTCTGCATTATTTAAGGACCTTGTTGCATTATTTAAGGACTTTGCTGCATTATTTAAGGACTTTGCTGCATTATTTAAGGACTCTGCTGCATTATTTAAAGACTTGGCTGGATTATTTAAGGACTCTGCTGCATTATTTAAGGAATTTGCTTCATTATTTAAGGACTCTGCTGCATTATTTAAGGACTTTGTTGCATTATTTAAGGACTCTGCTGCATTATTTAAGGACTTTGTTGCATTATTTAAGGACTCTGCTGCATTATTTAAGGACCCTGCTACGCTATTTCAGTAATCTACTGCATTATTTAAGGACTTTGTTGCATTATTTAAGGACTCTGCTGCATTATTTAAGGACCCTGCTGCGGTATTTCAGTACTCTGCTGCATTATTTAAGGACTCTGCTGCATTATTTATGGACTTTATTGTATTATTTAAAGACTTTGCTGAATTATTTAAGGAATTTGCTGCATTATTTAAGGACTTGGCTGGATTATTTAAGGACTCTGCTGCATTATTTAAGGACTTTGCCGCATTATTTAAGGACTCTGCTGCATTGTTTAAGGACTTTGCTGCATTATATAAGGACTTTGTTGCATTATTTAAGGACTCTGCTGCATTGTTTAAGGACTTTGCTGCATTATATAAGGACTCTGCTGCATTATTTAAGGACTTTGTTGCATTATTTAAGGACTCTGCTGCATTATTTAAGGACTTTGTTGCATTATTTAAGGACTCTGCTGCATTATTTAAGGACCCTTCTGCCGTATTTCAGTACTCTGCTGCATTATTTAAGGACTTTGCTGCATTATTTTTGGACTTTATTGCATTATTTAAAGACTTTGCTGCATTATTTAAGGAATTTGCTGCATTATTTAAGGACTTGGCTGGATTATTTAAGGACTGTGCTGCATTATTTAAGGACTTTGCTGCATTATTTAAGGACTCTGCTGCATTATTTAAGGACTTTGTTGCATTATTTAAGGACTCTGCTGCATTATTTAAGGACTTTGTTGCATTATTTAAGGACTCTGCTGCATTATTTAAGGACCCTGCTGCGGTATTTCAGTACTCTGCTGAATTATTTAAGGACTTTGCTGCATTATTTATGGACTTTATTGCATTATTTAAGGACTCTGCTGCATTAGTTAAGGAATTTGCTGCATTATTTAAGGACTCTGCTGCATTATTTAATGACTTTGCTGCATTATTTAAGGACTCTGCTGCATTAATTAAGGACTTTGCTGCGGTATTTAAGGACTCTGCAGCATTATTTAATGACTTTGCTGCTTTATTTAAGGACTCTGCTGCATTATTTAAGGACTTTGCTGCATTATTTAAGGACTCTGATACGGTACTTAAGGACTCTGCTGCATTAGTTAAGGAATTTGCTGCATTATTTAAGGACTCTGCTGCATTATTTAAGGACTTTGCTGCATTATTTAAGGACTCTGCTGCATTAGTTAAGGACTTTGCTGCATTATTTAAGGACTCTGCTGCATTATTTAATGACTTGGCTGCATTATTTAAGGACTCTGCTGCATTATTTAAGGACTTTGCTGCGGTATTTAAGGACTTTGCTGCGGTATTTAAGGACTCTGCAGCATTATTTGATGACTTTGCTGCTTTATTTAAGGACTCTGCTGCATTATTTAAGGACTTTGCTGCATTATTTAAGGACTCTGATACGGTACTTAAGGACTCTGCTGCATTATTTAAGTACTTTGTTGCATTATTTAAGGACTCTGCTGCATTATTTAAGGACTTTGTTGCATTATTTAAGGACTCTTCTGCATTATTTAAGGACTTTGCTGCATTATTTAAGGACTTTGCCGCATTATTTAAGGACTCTGCTGCATTGTTTAAGGACTTTGCTGCATTATATAAGGACTTTGTTGCATTATTTAAGGACTCTGCTGCATTATTTAAGGACTTTGTTGCATTATTTAAGGACTCTGCTGCATTATTTAAGGACCCTGCTGCGGTATTTCAGTAATCTACTGCATTATTTAAGGACTTTGTTGCATTATTTAAGGACTCTGCTGCATTATTTAAGGACTTTGTTGCATTATTTAAGGACTCTGCTGCATTATTTAAGGATCCTGCTGCGGTATTTCAGTACTCTGCTGCATTATTTAAGGACTTTGCTGCATTATTTAGGGACTTTATTGCATTATTTAAAGACTTTGCTGCATTATGTAAGGAATTTGCTGCATTATTTAAGGACTTGGCTGGATTATTTAAGGACTGTGCTGCATTATTTAATGACTTTGCTGCATTATTTTAGGACTCTGCTGCATTATTTAAGGACTTTGTTGCATTATTTAAGGACTCTCCTGCATTATTTAAGGACTTTGTTGCATTATTTAAGGACTCTGCTGCATTATTTAAGGACCCTGCTGCGGTATTTCAGAACTCTGCTGAATTATTTAAGGACTTTTCTGCATTATTTATGGACTTTATTGCATTATTTAAGGACTCTGCTGCATTATTTAAGGAATTTGCTGCATTATTTAAGGACTCTGCTGCATTATTTAAGGACTTTGTTGCATTATTTAAGGACCCTGCTGCATTATTTAAGGACCCTGCTGCGGTATTTCAGTACTCTGCTGAATTATTTAAGGACTTTGCTGCATTATTTATGGACTTTATTGCATTATTTAAGGACTCTGCTGCATTAGTTAAGGAATTTGCTGCATTATTTAAGGACTCTGCTGCATTATTTAATGACTTTGCTGCATTATTTAAGGACTCTGCTGCATTATTTAAGGACTTTGCTGCGGTATTTAAGGACTCTGCAGCATTATTTAATGACTTTGCTGCTTTATTTAAGGACTCTGCTGCATTATTTAAGGACTCTGCTGCATTATTTAAGGACTCTGATACGGTACTTAAGGACTCTGCTGCATTATTTAAGTACTTTGTTGCATTATTTAAGGACTCTGCTGCATTATTTAAGGACTTTGCTGCATTATTTAAGGACTCTGCTGCATTATTTAAGGACTTTGCTGCATTATTTAAGGACTCTGCTGCATTATTTAAGGACTTTGTTGCATTATTTAAGGACTCTGCTGCATTATGTAAGGACTTTGTTGCATTATTTAAGGACTCTGCTGCATTATTTAAGGATCCTGCTGCGGTATTTCAGTACTCTGCTGCATTATTTAAGGACTTTGCTGCATTATTTAGGGACTTTATTGCATTATTTAAAGACTTTGCTGCATTATGTAAGGAATTTGCTGCATTATTTAAGGACTTGGCTGGATTATTTAAGGACTGTGCTGCATTATTTAAGGACTCTGCTGCATTATTTAATGACTTTGCTGCATTATTTAAGGACTCTGCTGCATTATTTAAGGACTTTGCTGCGGTATTTAATGACTCTGCAGCATTATTTAATGACTTTGCTGCATTATTTAAGGACTCTGCTGCATTATTTAAGGACTTTGCTGCATTATTTAAGGACTCTGATACGGTACTTAAGAACTCTGCTGCATTATTTAAGTACTTTGTTGCATTATTTAAGGACTCTGCTGCATTATTTAAGGACTTTGTTGCATTATTTAAGGACTCTTCTGCATTATTTAAGGACCTTGTTGCATTATTTAAGGACTTTGCTGCATTATTTAAGGACTTTGCTGCATTATTTAAGGACTCTGCTGCATTATTTAAAGACTTGGCTGGATTATTTAAGGACTCTGCTGCATTATTTAAGGAATTTGCTTCATTATTTAAGGACTCTGCTGCATTATTTAAGGACTTTGTTGCATTATTTAAGGACTCTGCTGCATTATTTAAGGACTTTGTTGCATTATTTAAGGACTCTGCTGCATTATTTAAGGACCCTGCTACGCTATTTCAGTAATCTACTGCATTATTTAAGGACTTTGTTGCATTATTTAAGGACTCTGCTGCATTATTTAAGGACCCTGCTGCGGTATTTCAGTACTCTGCTGCATTATTTAAGGACTCTGCTGCATTATTTATGGACTTTATTGTATTATTTAAAGACTTTGCTGAATTATTTAAGGAATTTGCTGCATTATTTAAGGACTTGGCTGGATTATTTAAGGACTCTGCTGCATTATTTAAGGACTTTGCCGCATTATTTAAGGACTCTGCTGCATTGTTTAAGGACTTTGCTGCATTATATAAGGACTTTGTTGCATTATTTAAGGACTCTGCTGCATTGTTTAAGGACTTTGCTGCATTATATAAGGACTCTGCTGCATTATTTAAGGACTTTGTTGCATTATTTAAGGACTCTGCTGCATTATTTAAGGACCCTTCTGCCGTATTTCAGTACTCTGCTGCATTATTTAAGGACTTTGCTGCATTATTTTTGGACTTTATTGCATTATTTAAAGACTTTGCTGCATTATTTAAGGAATTTGCTGCATTATTTAAGGACTTGGCTGGATTATTTAAGGACTGTGCTGCATTATTTAAGGACTTTGCTGCATTATTTAAGGACTCTGCTGCATTATTTAAGGACTTTGTTGCATTATTTAAGGACTCTGCTGCATTATTTAAGGACTTTGTTGCATTATTTAAGGACTCTGCTGCATTATTTAAGGACCCTGCTGCGGTATTTCAGTACTCTGCTGAATTATTTAAGGACTTTGCTGCATTATTTATGGACTTTATTGCATTATTTAAGGACTCTGCTGCATTAGTTAAGGAATTTGCTGCATTATTTAAGGACTCTGCTGCATTATTTAATGACTTTGCTGCATTATTTAAGGACTCTGCTGCATTAATTAAGGACTTTGCTGCGGTATTTAAGGACTCTGCAGCATTATTTAATGACTTTGCTGCTTTATTTAAGGACTCTGCTGCATTATTTAAGGACTTTGCTGCATTATTTAAGGACTCTGATACGGTACTTAAGGACTCTGCTGCATTATTTAAGTACTTTGTTGCATTATTTAAGGACTCTGCTGCATTATTTAAGGAATTTGTTGCATTATTTAAGGACTCTTCTGCATTATTTAAGGAGTTTGTTGCATTATTTAAGGACTTTGCTGCATTATTTAAGGACTCTGCTGCATTAGTTAAGGACTTTGCTGCATTATTTAAGGACTCTGCTGCATTATTTAATGACTTGGCTGCATTATTTAAGGACTCTGCTGCATTATTTAAGGACTTTGCTGCGGTATTTAAGGACTTTGCTGCGGTATTTAAGGACTCTGCAGCATTATTTGATGACTTTGCTGCTTTATTTAAGGACTCTGCTGCATTATTTAAGGACTTTGCTGCATTATTTAAGGACTCTGATACGGTACTTAAGGACTCTGCTGCATTATTTAAGTACTTTGTTGCATTATTTAAGGACTCTGCTGCATTATTTAAGGACTTTGTTGCATTATTTAAGGACTCTTCTGCATTATTTAAGGACTTTGCTGCATTATTTAAGGACTTTGCCGCATTATTTAAGGACTCTGCTGCATTGTTTAAGGACTTTGCTGCATTATATAAGGACTTTGTTGCATTATTTAAGGACTCTGCTGCATTATTTAAGGACTTTGTTGCATTATTTAAGGACTCTGCTGCATTATTTAAGGACCCTGCTGCGGTATTTCAGTAATCTACTGCATTATTTAAGGACTTTGTTGCATTATTTAAGGACTCTGCTGCATTATTTAAGGACTTTGTTGCATTATTTAAGGACTCTGCTGCATTATTTAAGGATCCTGCTGCGGTATTTCAGTACTCTGCTGCATTATTTAAGGACTTTGCTGCATTATTTAGGGACTTTATTGCATTATTTAAAGACTTTGCTGCATTATGTAAGGAATTTGCTGCATTATTTAAGGACTTGGCTGGATTATTTAAGGACTGTGCTGCATTATTTAATGACTTTGCTGCATTATTTTAGGACTCTGCTGCATTATTTAAGGACTTTGTTGCATTATTTAAGGACTCTCCTGCATTATTTAAGGACTTTGTTGCATTATTTAAGGACTCTGCTGCATTATTTAAGGACCCTGCTGCGGTATTTCAGAACTCTGCTGAATTATTTAAGGACTTTTCTGCATTATTTATGGACTTTATTGCATTATTTAAGGACTCTGCTGCATTATTTAAGGAATTTGCTGCATTATTTAAGGACTCTGCTGCATTATTTAATGACTTTGCTGCATTATTTAAGGACTCTGCTGCATTATTTAAGGACTTTGCTGCGGTATTTAAGGACTCTGCAGCATTATTTAATGACTTTGCTGCATTATTTAAGGACTTTCCTGCGGTATTTAAGGACTTTATTGCATTATTTAAGGACTGTTCTGCATTATTTAAGGACTTTGTTGCATTATTTAAGGACTATGCTGCATTATTTAAGGACTTTGCTGCATTATTTAAGGACTCTGCTGCATTATTTAAGGACTTTGCTGCATTATTTAAGGACTTTGTTGCATTATTTAAGGACTCTGCAACGGTACTTAAGGACTCTGCTGCATTATTTAAGTACTTTGTTGCATTATTTAAGGACTCTGCTGCATTATTTAAGGACTTTGCTGCATTATTTAAGGACTCTGCTGCATTATTTAAGGACTTTGCTGCATTATTTAAGGACTCTGCTGCATTATTTAAGGACTTTGTTGCATTATTTAAGGACTCTGCTGCATTATTTAAGGACCCTTCTGCCGTATTTCAGTACTCTGCTGCATTATTTAAGGACTTTGCTGCATTATTTTTGGACTTTATTGCATTATTTAAAGACTTTGCTGCATTATTTAAGGAATTTGCTGCATTATTTAAGGACTTGGCTGGATTATTTAAGGACTGTGCTGCATTATTTAAGGACTTTGCTGCATTATTTAAGGACTCTGCTGCATTATTTAAGGACTTTGTTGCATTATTTAAGGACTCTGCTGCATTATTTAAGGACTTTGCTGCATTATTTAAGGACTCTGATACGGTACTTAAGAACTCTGCTGCATTATTTAAGTACTTTGTTGCATTATTTAAGGACTCTGCTGCATTATTTAAGGACTTTGTTGCATTATTTAAGGACTCTTCTGCATTATTTAAGGACCTTGTTGCATTATTTAAGGACTTTGCTGCATTATTTAAGGACTTTGCTGCATTATTTAAGGACTCTGCTGCATTATTTAAAGACTTGGCTGGATTATTTAAGGACTCTGCTGCATTATTTAAGGAATTTGCTTCATTATTTAAGGACTCTGCTGCATTATTTAAGGACTTTGTTGCATTATTTAAGGACTCTGCTGCATTATTTAAGGACTTTGTTGCATTATTTAAGGACTCTGCTGCATTATTTAAGGACCCTGCTACGCTATTTCAGTAATCTACTGCATTATTTAAGGACTTTGTTGCATTATTTAAGGACTCTGCTGCATTATTTAAGGACCCTGCTGCGGTATTTCAGTACTCTGCTGCATTATTTAAGGACTCTGCTGCATTATTTATGGACTTTATTGTATTATTTAAAGACTTTGCTGAATTATTTAAGGAATTTGCTGCATTATTTAAGGACTTGGCTGGATTATTTAAGGACTCTGCTGCATTATTTAAGGACTTTGCCGCATTATTTAAGGACTCTGCTGCATTGTTTAAGGACTTTGCTGCATTATATAAGGACTTTGTTGCATTATTTAAGGACTCTGCTGCATTGTTTAAGGACTTTGCTGCATTATATAAGGACTCTGCTGCATTATTTAAGGACTTTGTTGCATTATTTAAGGACTCTGCTGCATTATATAAGGACTTTGCTGCATTATTTAAGGACTTTATTGCATTATTTAAGGACTGTTCTGCATTATTTAAGGACTTTGTTGCATTATTTAAGGACTCTGCTGCATTATTTAAGGACTTTGCTGCATTATTTAAGGACTCTGCTGCATTATTTAAGGACTTTGCTGCATTATTTAAGGACTCTGCTGCATTATTTAAGGACTTTGTTGCATTATTTAAGGACTCTGCTGCATTATTTAAGGACCCTTCTGCCGTATTTCAGTACTCTGCTGCATTATTTAAGGACTTTGCTGCATTATTTTTGGACTTTATTGCATTATTTAAAGACTTTGCTGCATTATTTAAGGAATTTGCTGCATTATTTAAGGACTTGGCTGGATTATTTAAGGACTGTGCTGCATTATTTAAGGACTTTGCTGCATTATTTAAGGACTCTGCTGCATTATTTAAGGACTTTGTTGCATTATTTAAGGACTCTGCTGCATTATTTAAGGACTTTGTTGCATTATTTAAGGACTCTGCTGCATTATTTAAGGACCCTGCTGCGGTATTTCAGTACTCTGCTGAATTATTTAAGGACTTTGCTGCATTATTTATGGACTTTATTGCATTATTTAAGGACTCTGCTGCATTAGTTAAGGAATTTGCTGCATTATTTAAGGACTCTGCTGCATTATTTAATGACTTTGCTGCATTATTTAAGGACTCTGCTGCATTAATTAAGGACTTTGCTGCGGTATTTAAGGACTCTGCAGCATTATTTAATGACTTTGCTGCTTTATTTAAGGACTCTGCTGCATTATTTAAGGACTTTGCTGCATTATTTAAGGACTCTGATACGGTACTTAAGGACTCTGCTGCATTATTTAAGTACTTTGTTGCATTATTTAAGGACTCTGCTGCATTATTTAAGGAATTTGTTGCATTATTTAAGGACTCTTCTGCATTATTTAAGGAGTTTGTTGCATTATTTAAGGACTTTGCTGCATTATTTAAGGACTCTGCTGCATTAGTTAAGGACTTTGCTGCATTATTTAAGGACTCTGCTGCATTATTTAATGACTTGGCTGCATTATTTAAGGACTCTGCTGCATTATTTAAGGACTTTGCTGCGGTATTTAAGGACTTTGCTGCGGTATTTAAGGACTCTGCAGCATTATTTGATGACTTTGCTGCTTTATTTAAGGACTCTGCTGCATTATTTAAGGACTTTGCTGCATTATTTAAGGACTCTGATACGGTACTTAAGGACTCTGCTGCATTATTTAAGTACTTTGTTGCATTATTTAAGGACTCTGCTGCATTATTTAAGGACTTTGTTGCATTATTTAAGGACTCTTCTGCATTATTTAAGGACTTTGCTGCATTATTTAAGGACTTTGCCGCATTATTTAAGGACTCTGCTGCATTGTTTAAGGACTTTGCTGCATTATATAAGGACTTTGTTGCATTATTTAAGGACTCTGCTGCATTATTTAAGGACTTTGTTGCATTATTTAAGGACTCTGCTGCATTATTTAAGGACCCTGCTGCGGTATTTCAGTAATCTACTGCATTATTTAAGGACTTTGTTGCATTATTTAAGGACTCTGCTGCATTATTTAAGGACTTTGTTGCATTATTTAAGGACTCTGCTGCATTATTTAAGGATCCTGCTGCGGTATTTCAGTACTCTGCTGCATTATTTAAGGACTTTGCTGCATTATTTAGGGACTTTATTGCATTATTTAAAGACTTTGCTGCATTATGTAAGGAATTTGCTGCATTATTTAAGGACTTGGCTGGATTATTTAAGGACTGTGCTGCATTATTTAATGACTTTGCTGCATTATTTTAGGACTCTGCTGCATTATTTAAGGACTTTGTTGCATTATTTAAGGACTCTCCTGCATTATTTAAGGACTTTGTTGCATTATTTAAGGACTCTGCTGCATTATTTAAGGACCCTGCTGCGGTATTTCAGAACTCTGCTGAATTATTTAAGGACTTTTCTGCATTATTTATGGACTTTATTGCATTATTTAAGGACTCTGCTGCATTATTTAAGGAATTTGCTGCATTATTTAAGGACTCTGCTGCATTATTTAAGGACTTTGTTGCATTATTTAAGGACCCTGCTGCATTATTTAAGGACCCTGCTGCGGTATTTCAGTACTCTGCTGAATTATTTAAGGACTTTGCTGCATTATTTATGGACTTTATTGCATTATTTAAGGACTCTGCTGCATTAGTTAAGGAATTTGCTGCATTATTTAAGGACTCTGCTGCATTATTTAATGACTTTGCTGCATTATTTAAGGACTCTGCTGCATTATTTAAGGACTTTGCTGCGGTATTTAAGGACTCTGCAGCATTATTTAATGACTTTGCTGCTTTATTTAAGGACTCTGCTGCATTATTTAAGGACTCTGCTGCATTATTTAAGGACTCTGATACGGTACTTAAGGACTCTGCTGCATTATTTAAGTACTTTGTTGCATTATTTAAGGACTCTGCTGCATTATTTAAGGACTTTGCTGCATTATTTAAGGACTCTGCTGCATTATTTAAGGACTTTGCTGCATTATTTAAGGACTCTGCTGCATTATTTAAGGACTTTGTTGCATTATTTAAGGACTCTGCTGCATTATGTAAGGACTTTGTTGCATTATTTAAGGACTCTGCTGCATTATTTAAGGATCCTGCTGCGGTATTTCAGTACTCTGCTGCATTATTTAAGGACTTTGCTGCATTATTTAGGGACTTTATTGCATTATTTAAAGACTTTGCTGCATTATGTAAGGAATTTGCTGCATTATTTAAGGACTTGGCTGGATTATTTAAGGACTGTGCTGCATTATTTAAGGACTCTGCTGCATTATTTAATGACTTTGCTGCATTATTTAAGGACTCTGCTGCATTATTTAAGGACTTTGCTGCGGTATTTAATGACTCTGCAGCATTATTTAATGACTTTGCTGCATTATTTAAGGACTCTGCTGCATTATTTAAGGACTTTGCTGCATTATTTAAGGACTCTGATACGGTACTTAAGAACTCTGCTGCATTATTTAAGTACTTTGTTGCATTATTTAAGGACTCTGCTGCATTATTTAAGGACTTTGTTGCATTATTTAAGGACTCTTCTGCATTATTTAAGGACCTTGTTGCATTATTTAAGGACTTTGCTGCATTATTTAAGGACTTTGCTGCATTATTTAAGGACTCTGCTGCATTATTTAAAGACTTGGCTGGATTATTTAAGGACTCTGCTGCATTATTTAAGGAATTTGCTTCATTATTTAAGGACTCTGCTGCATTATTTAAGGACTTTGTTGCATTATTTAAGGACTCTGCTGCATTATTTAAGGACTTTGTTGCATTATTTAAGGACTCTGCTGCATTATTTAAGGACCCTGCTACGCTATTTCAGTAATCTACTGCATTATTTAAGGACTTTGTTGCATTATTTAAGGACTCTGCTGCATTATTTAAGGACCCTGCTGCGGTATTTCAGTACTCTGCTGCATTATTTAAGGACTCTGCTGCATTATTTATGGACTTTATTGTATTATTTAAAGACTTTGCTGAATTATTTAAGGAATTTGCTGCATTATTTAAGGACTTGGCTGGATTATTTAAGGACTCTGCTGCATTATTTAAGGACTTTGCCGCATTATTTAAGGACTCTGCTGCATTGTTTAAGGACTTTGCTGCATTATATAAGGACTTTGTTGCATTATTTAAGGACTCTGCTGCATTGTTTAAGGACTTTGCTGCATTATATAAGGACTCTGCTGCATTATTTAAGGACTTTGTTGCATTATTTAAGGACTCTGCTGCATTATTTAAGGACTTTGTTGCATTATTTAAGGACTCTGCTGCATTATTTAAGGACCCTTCTGCCGTATTTCAGTACTCTGCTGCATTATTTAAGGACTTTGCTGCATTATTTTTGGACTTTATTGCATTATTTAAAGACTTTGCTGCATTATTTAAGGAATTTGCTGCATTATTTAAGGACTTGGCTGGATTATTTAAGGACTGTGCTGCATTATTTAAGGACTTTGCTGCATTATTTAAGGACTCTGCTGCATTATTTAAGGACTTTGTTGCATTATTTAAGGACTCTGCTGCATTATTTAAGGACTTTGTTGCATTATTTAAGGACTCTGCTGCATTATTTAAGGACCCTGCTGCGGTATTTCAGTACTCTGCTGAATTATTTAAGGACTTTGCTGCATTATTTATGGACTTTATTGCATTATTTAAGGACTCTGCTGCATTAGTTAAGGAATTTGCTGCATTATTTAAGGACTCTGCTGCATTATTTAATGACTTTGCTGCATTATTTAAGGACTCTGCTGCATTAATTAAGGACTTTGCTGCGGTATTTAAGGACTCTGCAGCATTATTTAATGACTTTGCTGCTTTATTTAAGGACTCTGCTGCATTATTTAAGGACTTTGCTGCATTATTTAAGGACTCTGATACGGTACTTAAGGACTCTGCTGCATTAGTTAAGGAATTTGCTGCATTATTTAAGGACTCTGCTGCATTATTTAAGGACTTTGCTGCATTATTTAAGGACTCTGCTGCATTAGTTAAGGACTTTGCTGCATTATTTAAGGACTCTGCTGCATTATTTAATGACTTGGCTGCATTATTTAAGGACTCTGCTGCATTATTTAAGGACTTTGCTGCGGTATTTAAGGACTTTGCTGCGGTATTTAAGGACTCTGCAGCATTATTTGATGACTTTGCTGCTTTATTTAAGGACTCTGCTGCATTATTTAAGGACTTTGCTGCATTATTTAAGGACTCTGATACGGTACTTAAGGACTCTGCTGCATTATTTAAGTACTTTGTTGCATTATTTAAGGACTCTGCTGCATTATTTAAGGACTTTGTTGCATTATTTAAGGACTCTTCTGCATTATTTAAGGACTTTGCTGCATTATTTAAGGACTTTGCCGCATTATTTAAGGACTCTGCTGCATTGTTTAAGGACTTTGCTGCATTATATAAGGACTTTGTTGCATTATTTAAGGACTCTGCTGCATTATTTAAGGACTTTGTTGCATTATTTAAGGACTCTGCTGCATTATTTAAGGACCCTGCTGCGGTATTTCAGTAATCTACTGCATTATTTAAGGACTTTGTTGCATTATTTAAGGACTCTGCTGCATTATTTAAGGACTTTGTTGCATTATTTAAGGACTCTGCTGCATTATTTAAGGATCCTGCTGCGGTATTTCAGTACTCTGCTGCATTATTTAAGGACTTTGCTGCATTATTTAGGGACTTTATTGCATTATTTAAAGACTTTGCTGCATTATGTAAGGAATTTGCTGCATTATTTAAGGACTTGGCTGGATTATTTAAGGACTGTGCTGCATTATTTAATGACTTTGCTGCATTATTTTAGGACTCTGCTGCATTATTTAAGGACTTTGTTGCATTATTTAAGGACTCTCCTGCATTATTTAAGGACTTTGTTGCATTATTTAAGGACTCTGCTGCATTATTTAAGGACCCTGCTGCGGTATTTCAGAACTCTGCTGAATTATTTAAGGACTTTTCTGCATTATTTATGGACTTTATTGCATTATTTAAGGACTCTGCTGCATTATTTAAGGAATTTGCTGCATTATTTAAGGACTCTGCTGCATTATTTAAGGACTTTGTTGCATTATTTAAGGACCCTGCTGCATTATTTAAGGACCCTGCTGCGGTATTTCAGTACTCTGCTGAATTATTTAAGGACTTTGCTGCATTATTTATGGACTTTATTGCATTATTTAAGGACTCTGCTGCATTAGTTAAGGAATTTGCTGCATTATTTAAGGACTCTGCTGCATTATTTAATGACTTTGCTGCATTATTTAAGGACTCTGCTGCATTATTTAAGGACTTTGCTGCGGTATTTAAGGACTCTGCAGCATTATTTAATGACTTTGCTGCTTTATTTAAGGACTCTGCTGCATTATTTAAGGACTCTGCTGCATTATTTAAGGACTCTGATACGGTACTTAAGGACTCTGCTGCATTATTTAAGTACTTTGTTGCATTATTTAAGGACTCTGCTGCATTATTTAAGGACTTTGCTGCATTATTTAAGGACTCTGCTGCATTATTTAAGGACTTTGCTGCATTATTTAAGGACTCTGCTGCATTATTTAAGGACTTTGTTGCATTATTTAAGGACTCTGCTGCATTATGTAAGGACTTTGTTGCATTATTTAAGGACTCTGCTGCATTATTTAAGGATCCTGCTGCGGTATTTCAGTACTCTGCTGCATTATTTAAGGACTTTGCTGCATTATTTAGGGACTTTATTGCATTATTTAAAGACTTTGCTGCATTATGTAAGGAATTTGCTGCATTATTTAAGGACTTGGCTGGATTATTTAAGGACTGTGCTGCATTATTTAAGGACTCTGCTGCATTATTTAATGACTTTGCTGCATTATTTAAGGACTCTGCTGCATTATTTAAGGACTTTGCTGCGGTATTTAATGACTCTGCAGCATTATTTAATGACTTTGCTGCATTATTTAAGGACTCTGCTGCATTATTTAAGGACTTTGCTGCATTATTTAAGGACTCTGATACGGTACTTAAGAACTCTGCTGCATTATTTAAGTACTTTGTTGCATTATTTAAGGACTCTGCTGCATTATTTAAGGACTTTGTTGCATTATTTAAGGACTCTTCTGCATTATTTAAGGACCTTGTTGCATTATTTAAGGACTTTGCTGCATTATTTAAGGACTTTGCTGCATTATTTAAGGACTCTGCTGCATTATTTAAAGACTTGGCTGGATTATTTAAGGACTCTGCTGCATTATTTAAGGAATTTGCTTCATTATTTAAGGACTCTGCTGCATTATTTAAGGACTTTGTTGCATTATTTAAGGACTCTGCTGCATTATTTAAGGACTTTGTTGCATTATTTAAGGACTCTGCTGCATTATTTAAGGACCCTGCTACGCTATTTCAGTAATCTACTGCATTATTTAAGGACTTTGTTGCATTATTTAAGGACTCTGCTGCATTATTTAAGGACCCTGCTGCGGTATTTCAGTACTCTGCTGCATTATTTAAGGACTCTGCTGCATTATTTATGGACTTTATTGTATTATTTAAAGACTTTGCTGAATTATTTAAGGAATTTGCTGCATTATTTAAGGACTTGGCTGGATTATTTAAGGACTCTGCTGCATTATTTAAGGACTTTGCCGCATTATTTAAGGACTCTGCTGCATTGTTTAAGGACTTTGCTGCATTATATAAGGACTTTGTTGCATTATTTAAGGACTCTGCTGCATTGTTTAAGGACTTTGCTGCATTATATAAGGACTCTGCTGCATTATTTAAGGACTTTGTTGCATTATTTAAGGACTCTGCTGCATTATTTAAGGACTTTGTTGCATTATTTAAGGACTCTGCTGCATTATTTAAGGACCCTTCTGCCGTATTTCAGTACTCTGCTGCATTATTTAAGGACTTTGCTGCATTATTTTTGGACTTTATTGCATTATTTAAAGACTTTGCTGCATTATTTAAGGAATTTGCTGCATTATTTAAGGACTTGGCTGGATTATTTAAGGACTGTGCTGCATTATTTAAGGACTTTGCTGCATTATTTAAGGACTCTGCTGCATTATTTAAGGACTTTGTTGCATTATTTAAGGACTCTGCTGCATTATTTAAGGACTTTGTTGCATTATTTAAGGACTCTGCTGCATTATTTAAGGACCCTGCTGCGGTATTTCAGTACTCTGCTGAATTATTTAAGGACTTTGCTGCATTATTTATGGACTTTATTGCATTATTTAAGGACTCTGCTGCATTAGTTAAGGAATTTGCTGCATTATTTAAGGACTCTGCTGCATTATTTAATGACTTTGCTGCATTATTTAAGGACTCTGCTGCATTAATTAAGGACTTTGCTGCGGTATTTAAGGACTCTGCAGCATTATTTAATGACTTTGCTGCTTTATTTAAGGACTCTGCTGCATTATTTAAGGACTTTGCTGCATTATTTAAGGACTCTGATACGGTACTTAAGGACTCTGCTGCATTATTTAAGTACTTTGTTGCATTATTTAAGGACTCTGCTGCATTATTTAAGGAATTTGTTGCATTATTTAAGGACTCTTCTGCATTATTTAAGGAGTTTGTTGCATTATTTAAGGACTTTGCTGCATTATTTAAGGACTCTGCTGCATTAGTTAAGGACTTTGCTGCATTATTTAAGGACTCTGCTGCATTATTTAATGACTTGGCTGCATTATTTAAGGACTCTGCTGCATTATTTAAGGACTTTGCTGCGGTATTTAAGGACTTTGCTGCGGTATTTAAGGACTCTGCAGCATTATTTGATGACTTTGCTGCTTTATTTAAGGACTCTGCTGCATTATTTAAGGACTTTGCTGCATTATTTAAGGACTCTGATACGGTACTTAAGGACTCTGCTGCATTATTTAAGTACTTTGTTGCATTATTTAAGGACTCTGCTGCATTATTTAAGGACTTTGTTGCATTATTTAAGGACTCTTCTGCATTATTTAAGGACTTTGCTGCATTATTTAAGGACTTTGCCGCATTATTTAAGGACTCTGCTGCATTGTTTAAGGACTTTGCTGCATTATATAAGGACTTTGTTGCATTATTTAAGGACTCTGCTGCATTATTTAAGGACTTTGTTGCATTATTTAAGGACTCTGCTGCATTATTTAAGGACCCTGCTGCGGTATTTCAGTAATCTACTGCATTATTTAAGGACTTTGTTGCATTATTTAAGGACTCTGCTGCATTATTTAAGGACTTTGTTGCATTATTTAAGGACTCTGCTGCATTATTTAAGGATCCTGCTGCGGTATTTCAGTACTCTGCTGCATTATTTAAGGACTTTGCTGCATTATTTAGGGACTTTATTGCATTATTTAAAGACTTTGCTGCATTATGTAAGGAATTTGCTGCATTATTTAAGGACTTGGCTGGATTATTTAAGGACTGTGCTGCATTATTTAATGACTTTGCTGCATTATTTTAGGACTCTGCTGCATTATTTAAGGACTTTGTTGCATTATTTAAGGACTCTCCTGCATTATTTAAGGACTTTGTTGCATTATTTAAGGACTCTGCTGCATTATTTAAGGACCCTGCTGCGGTATTTCAGAACTCTGCTGAATTATTTAAGGACTTTTCTGCATTATTTATGGACTTTATTGCATTATTTAAGGACTCTGCTGCATTATTTAAGGAATTTGCTGCATTATTTAAGGACTCTGCTGCATTATTTAATGACTTTGCTGCATTATTTAAGGACTCTGCTGCATTATTTAAGGACTTTGCTGCGGTATTTAAGGACTCTGCAGCATTATTTAATGACTTTGCTGCATTATTTAAGGACTTTCCTGCGGTATTTAAGGACTTTATTGCATTATTTAAGGACTGTTCTGCATTATTTAAGGACTTTGTTGCATTATTTAAGGACTATGCTGCATTATTTAAGGACTTTGCTGCATTATTTAAGGACTCTGCTGCATTATTTAAGGACTTTGCTGCATTATTTAAGGACTTTGTTGCATTATTTAAGGACTCTGCAACGGTACTTAAGGACTCTGCTGCATTATTTAAGTACTTTGTTGCATTATTTAAGGACTCTGCTGCATTATTTAAGGACTTTGCTGCATTATTTAAGGACTCTGCTGCATTATTTAAGGACTTTGCTGCATTATTTAAGGACTCTGCTGCATTATTTAAGGACTTTGTTGCATTATTTAAGGACTCTGCTGCATTATTTAAGGACCCTTCTGCCGTATTTCAGTACTCTGCTGCATTATTTAAGGACTTTGCTGCATTATTTTTGGACTTTATTGCATTATTTAAAGACTTTGCTGCATTATTTAAGGAATTTGCTGCATTATTTAAGGACTTGGCTGGATTATTTAAGGACTGTGCTGCATTATTTAAGGACTTTGCTGCATTATTTAAGGACTCTGCTGCATTATTTAAGGACTTTGTTGCATTATTTAAGGACTCTGCTGCATTATTTAAGGACCCTGCTGCGGTATTTCAGTACTCTGCTGAATTATTTAAGGACTTTGCTGCATTATTTATGGACTTTATTGCATTATTTAAGGACTCTGCTGCATTAGTTAAGGAATTTGCTGCATTATTTAAGGACTCTGCTGCATTATTTAATGACTTTGCTGCATTATTTAAGGACTCTGCTGCATTAATTAAGGACTTTGCTGCGGTATTTAAGGACTCTGCAGCATTATTTAATGACTTTGCTGCTTTATTTAAGGACTCTGCTGCATTATTTAAGGACTTTGCTGCATTATTTAAGGACTCTGATACGGTACTTAAGGACTCTGCTGCATTATTTAAGTACTTTGTTGCATTATTTAAGGACTCTGCTGCATTATTTAAGGAATTTGTTGCATTATTTAAGGACTCTTCTGCATTATTTAAGGAGTTTGTTGCATTATTTAAGGACTTTGCTGCATTATTTAAGGACTCTGCTGCATTAGTTAAGGACTTTGCTGCATTATTTAAGGACTCTGCTGCATTATTTAATGACTTTGCTGCATTATTTAAGGACTCTGCTGCATTATTTAAGGACTTTGCTGCGGTATTTAAGGACTCTGCAGCATTATTTGATGACTTTGCTGCTTTATTTAAGGACTCTGCTGCATTATTTAAGGACTTTGCTGCATTATTTAAGGACTCTGATACGGTACTTAAGGACTCTGCTGCATTATTTAAGTACTTTGTTGCATTATTTAAGGACTCTGCTGCATTATTTAAGGACTTTGTTGCATTATTTAAGGACTCTTCTGCATTATTTAAGGACTTTGCTGCATTATTTAAGGACTTTGCCGCATTATTTAAGGACTCTGCTGCATTGTTTAAGGACTTTGATGCATTATATAAGGACTTTGTTGCATTATTTAAGGACTCTGCTGCATTATTTAAGGACTTTGTTGCATTATTTAAGGACTCTGCTGCATTATTTAAGGACCCTGCTGCGGTATTTCAGTAATCTACTGCATTATTTAAGGACTTTGTTGCATTATTTAAGGACTCTGCTGCATTATGTAAGGACTTTGTTGCATTATTTAAGGACTCTGCTGCATTATTTAAGGATCCTGCTGCGGTATTTCAGTACTCTGCTGCATTATTTAAGGACTTTGCTGCATTATTTAGGGACTTTATTGCATTATTTAAAGACTTTGCTGCATTATGTAAGGAATTTGCTGCATTATTTAAGGACTTGGCTGGATTATTTAAGGACTGTGCTGCATTATTTAAGGACTCTGCTGCATTATTTAATGACTTTGCTGCATTATTTAAGGACTCTGCTGCATTATTTAAGGACTTTGCTGCGGTATTTAATGACTCTGCAGCATTATTTAATGACTTTGCTGCATTATTTAAGGACTCTGCTGCATTATTTAAGGACTTTGCTGCATTATTTAAGGACTCTGATACGGTACTTAAGAACTCTGCTGCATTATTTAAGTACTTTGTTGCATTATTTAAGGACTCTGCTGCATTATTTAAGGACTTTGTTGCATTATTTAAGGACTCTTCTGCATTATTTAAGGACCTTGTTGCATTATTTAAGGACTTTGCTGCATTATTTAAGGACTTTGCTGCATTATTTAAGGACTCTGCTGCATTATTTAAAGACTTGGCTGGATTATTTAAGGACTCTGCTGCATTATTTAAGGAATTTGCTTCATTATTTAAGGACTCTGCTGCATTATTTAAGGACTTTGTTGCGTTATTTAAGGACTCTGCTGCATTATTTAAGGACTTTGTTGCATTATTTAAGGACTCTGCTGCATTATATAAGGACTTTGCTGCATTATTTAAGGACTTTATTGCATTATTTAAGGACTGTTCTGCATTATTTAAGGACTTTGTTGCATTATTTAAGGACTCTGCTGCATTATTTAAGTACTTTGTTGCATTATTTAAGGACTCTGCTGCATTATTTAAGGACTTTGCTGCACTATTTAAGGACTCTGCTGCATTATTTAAGGACTTTGCTGCATTATTTAAGGACTCTGCTGCATTATTTAAGGACTTTGCTGCATTATTTAAGGACTTTCTTGCATTATTTAAGGACTCTGCTGCATTATTTAAGGAATTTGCTGCATTATTTAAGGACTCTGCTGCATTATTTAAGGACTTTGTTGCATTATTTAAGGACTCTGCTGCATTATTTAAGGACTTTGTTGCATTATTTAAGGACTCTGCTGCATTATTTAAGGACCCTGCTACGCTATTTCAGTAATCTACTGCATTATTTAAGGACTTTGTTGCATTATTTAAGGACTCTGCTGCATTATTTAAGGACCCTGCTGCGGTATTTCAGTACTCTGCTGCATTATTTAAGGACTCTGCTGCATTATTTATGGACTTTATTGTATTATTTAAAGACTTTGCTGAATTATTTAAGGAATTTGCTGCATTATTTAAGGACTTGGCTGGATTATTTAAGGACTCTGCTGCATTATTTAAGGACTTTGCCGCATTATTTAAGGACTCTGCTGCATTGTTTAAGGACTTTGCTGCATTATATAAGGACTTTGTTGCATTATTTAAGGACTCTGCTGCATTGTTTAAGGACTTTGCTGCATTATATAAGGACTCTGCTGCATTATTTAAGGACTTTGTTGCATTATTTAAGGACTCTGCTGCATTATATAAGGACTTTGCTGCATTATTTAAGGACTTTATTGCATTATTTAAGGACTGTTCTGCATTATTTAAGGACTTTGTTGCATTATTTAAGGACTCTGCTGCATTATTTAAGTACTTTGTTGCATTATTTAAGGACTCTGCTGCATTATTTAAGGACTTTGCTGCACTATTTAAGGACTCTGCTGCATTATTTAAGGACTTTGCTGCATTATTTAAGGACTCTGCTGCATTATTTAAGGACTTTGCTGCATTATTTAAGGACTTTCTTGCATTATTTAAGGACTCTGCTGCATTATTTAAGGAATTTGCTGCATTATTTAAGGACTCTGCTGCATTATTTAAGGACTTTGTTGCATTATTTAAGGACTCTGCTGCATTATTTAAGGACTTTGTTGCATTATTTAAGGACTCTGCTGCATTATTTAAGGACCCTGCTACGCTATTTCAGTAATCTACTGCATTATTTAAGGACTTTGTTGCATTATTTAAGGACTCTGCTGCATTATTTAAGGACCCTGCTGCGGTATTTCAGTACTCTGCTGCATTATTTAAGGACTCTGCTGCATTATTTATGGACTTTATTGTATTATTTAAAGACTTTGCTGAATTATTTAAGGAATTTGCTGCATTATTTAAGGACTTGGCTGGATTATTTAAGGACTCTGCTGCATTATTTAAGGACTTTGCTGCATTATTTAAGGACTCTGCTGCATTATTTAAGGACTTTGTTGCATTATTTAAGGACTCTGCTGCATTATTTAATTACTTTGTTGCATTATTTAAGGACTCTGCTGCATTATTTAAGGACCCTGCTGCGGTATTTCAGTATACTCTGCTGAATTATTTAAGGACTTTGCTGCATTATTTATGGACTTTATTGCATTATTTAAGGACTCTGCTGCATTATTTAAGGAATTTGCTGCATTATTTAGGTACTCTGCTGCATTATTTAAGGACTTTGCTGCGGTATTTAAGGACTTTATTGCATTATTTAAGGACTGTTCTGCATTATTTAAGGACTTTGTTGCATTATTTAAGGACTCTGCTACGGTACTTAAGGACTCTGCTGCATTATTTAAGTACTTTGTTGCATTATTTAAGGACTCTGCTGCATTATTTAAGGACTTTGCTGCATTATTTAAGGACTCTGCTGCATTATTTAAGGACTTTGCTGCATTATTTAAGGACTCTGCTGCATTATTTAAGGACTTTGTTGCATTATTTAAGGACTCTGCTGCATTATTTAAGGACCCTTATGCCGTATTTCAGTACTCTGCTGCATTATTTAAGGACTTTGCTGCATTATTTTTGGACTTTATTGCATTATTTAAAGACTTTGCTGCATTATTTAAGGAATTTGCTGCATTATTTAAGGACTTGGCTGGATTATTTAAGGACTGTGCTGCATTATTTAAGGACTTTGCTGCATTATTTAAGGACTCTGCTGCATTATTTAAGGACTTTGTTGCATTATTTAAGGACTCTGCTGCATTATTTAAGGACTTTGTTGCATTATTTAAGGACTCTGCTGCATTATTTAAGGACCCTGCTGCGGTATTTCAGTACTCTGCTGAATTATTTAAGGACTTTGCTGCATTATTTATGGACTTTATTGCATTATTTAAGGACTCTGCTGCATTAGTTAAGGAATTTGCTGCATTATTTAAGGACTCTGCTGCATTATTTAATGACTTTGCTGCATTATTTAAGGACTCTGCTGCATTAATTAAGGACTTTGCTGCGGTATTTAAGGACTCTGCAGCATTATTTAATGACTTTGCTGCTTTATTTAAGGACTCTGCTGCATTATTTAAGGACTTTGCTGCATTATTTAAGGACTCTGATACGGTACTTAAGGACTCTGCTGCATTATTTAAGTACTTTGTTGCATTATTTAAGGACTCTGCTGCATTATTTAAGGAATTTGTTGCATTATTTAAGGACTCTTCTGCATTATTTAAGGAGTTTGTTGCATTATTTAAGGACTTTGCTGCATTATTTAAGGACTCTGCTGCATTAGTTAAGGACTTTGCTGCATTATTTAAGGACTCTGCTGCATTATTTAATGACTTTGCTGCATTATTTAAGGACTCTGCTGCATTATTTAAGGACTTTGCTGCGGTATTTAAGGACTTTGCTGCGGTATTTAAGGACTCTGCAGCATTATTTGATGACTTTGCTGCTTTATTTAAGGACTCTGCTGCATTATTTAAGGACTTTGCTGCATTATTTAAGGACTCTGATACGGTACTTAAGGACTCTGCTGCATTATTTAAGTACTTTGTTGCATTATTTAAGGACTCTGCTGCATTATTTAAGGACTTTGTTGCATTATTTAAGGACTCTTCTGCATTATTTAAGGACTTTGCTGCATTATTTAAGGACTTTGCCGCATTATTTAAGGACTCTGCTGCATTGTTTAAGGACTTTGCTGCATTATATAAGGACTTTGTTGCATTATTTAAGGACTCTGCTGCATTATTTAAGGACTTTGTTGCATTATTTAAGGACTCTGCTGCATTATTTAAGGACCCTGCTGCGGTATTTCAGTAATCTACTGCATTATTTAAGGACTTTGTTGCATTATTTAAGGACTCTGCTGCATTATTTAAGGACTTTGTTGCATTATTTAAGGACTCTGCTGCATTATTTAAGGATCCTGCTGCGGTATTTCAGTACTCTGCTGCATTATTTAAGGACTTTGCTGCATTATTTAGGGACTTTATTGCATTATTTAAAGACTTTGCTGCATTATGTAAGGAATTTGCTGCATTATTTAAGGACTTGGCTGGATTATTTAAGGACTGTGCTGCATTATTTAATGACTTTGCTGCATTATTTAAGGACTCTGCTGCATTATTTAAGGACTTTGTTGCATTATTTAAGGACTCTCCTGCATTATTTAAGGACTTTGTTGCATTATTTAAGGACTCTGCTGCATTATTTAAGGACCCTGCTGCGGTATTTCAGAACTCTGCTGAATTATTTAAGGACTTTTCTGCATTATTTATGGACTTTATTGCATTATTTAAGGACTCTGCTGCATTATTTAAGGAATTTGCTGCATTATTTAAGGACTCTGCTGCATTATTTAATGACTTTGCTGCATTATTTAAGGACTCTGCTGCATTATTTAAGGACTTTGCTGCGGTATTTAAGGACTCTGCAGCATTATTTAATGACTTTGCTGCATTATTTAAGGACTTTGCTGCGGTATTTAAGGACTTTATTGCATTATTTAAGGACTGTTCTGCATTATTTAAGGACTTTGTTGCATTATTTAAGGACTATGCTGCATTATTTAAGGACTTTGCTGCATTATTTAAGGACTCTGCTGCATTATTTAAGGAGTTTGCTGCATTATTTAAGGACTCTGCTGCATTATTTAAGGACTTTGCTGCATTATTTAAGGACTCTGCTGCATTATTTAAGGACTTTGTTGCATTATTTAAGGACTCTGCTGCATTATTTAAGGACCCTGCTGCGGTATTTCAGTACTCTGCTGCATTATTTAAGGACTTTGCTGCATTATTTATGGACTTTATTGCATTATTTAAAGACTTTGCTGCATTATTTAAGGAATTTGCTGCATTTTTTAAGGACTTGGCTGGATTATTTAAGGACTGTGCTGCATTATTTAAGGACTTTGCTGCATTATTTAAGGACTCTGCTGCATTATTTAAGGACTTTGTTGCATTATTTAAGGACTCTGCTGCATTATTTAAGGACTTTGTTGCATTATTTAAGGACTCTGCTGCATTATTTAAGGACCCTGCTGCGGTATTTCAGTACTCTGCTGAATTATTTAAGGACTTTGCTGCATTATTTGTGGACTTTATTGCATTATTTAAGGACTCTGCTGCATTAGTTAAGGAATTTGCTGCATTATTTAAGGACTCTGCTGCATTATTTAATGACTTTGCTGCATTATTTAAGGACTCTGCTGCATTATTTAAGGACTTTGCTGCGGTATTTAAGGACTCTGCAGCATTATTTAATGACTTTGCTGCTTTATTTAAGGACTCTGCTGCATTATTTAAGGACTTTGCTGCATTATTTAAGGACTCTGATACGGTACTTAAGGACTCTGCTGCATTATTTAAGTACTTTGTTGCATTATTTAAGGACTCTGCTGCATTATTTAAGGACTTTGTTGCATTATTTAAGGACACTTCTGCATTATTTAAGGAGTTTGTTGCATTATTTAAGGACTTTGCTGCATTATTTAAGGACTCTGCTGCATTATTTAAGGACTTTGCTGCATTATTTAAGGACTCTGCTGCATTATTTAAGGACTTGGCTGGATTATTTAAGGACTTTGCTGCATTATTTAAGGACTTTATTGCATTATTTAAGGACTCTGCTGCATTATTTAAGGACTTTGTTGCATTATTTAAGGACTCTGCAGCATTATTTAATGACTTTGCTGCATTATTTAAGGACTTTGCTGCGGTATTTAAGGACTTTATTGCATTATTTAAGGACTGTTCTGCATTATTTAAGGACTTTGTTGCATTATTTAAGGACTCTGCTACAGTACTTAAGGACTCTGCTGCATTATTTAAGTACTTTGTTGCATTATTTAAGGACTCTGCTGCATTATTTAAGGACTTTGCTGCATTATTTAAGGACTCTGCTGCATTATTTAAGGACTTTGCTGCATTATTTAAGGACTCTGCTGCATTATTTAAGGACTCTGCTGCATTATTTAAGGACCTTGTTGCATTATTTAAGGACTCTGCTGCATTATTTAAGGACCCTGCTGCGGTATTTCAGTACTCTGCTGCATTATTTAAGGACTTTGCTGCATTATTTTTGGACTTTATTGCATTATTTAAAGACTTTGCTGCATTATTTAAGGAATTTGCTGCATTATTTAAGGACTTTGCTGGATTATTTAAGGACTTTGCTGCATTATTTAAGGACTTTATTGCATTATTTAAGGACTCTGCTGCATTATTTAAGGACTTTGTTGCATTATTTAAGGACTCTGCAGCATTATTTAATGACTTTGCTGCATTATTTAAGGACTTTGCTGCGGTATTTAAGGACTTTATTGCATTATTTAAGGACTGTTCTGCATTATTTAAGGACTTTGTTGCATTATTTAAGGACTCTGCTACAGTACTTAAAGACTCTGCTGCATTATTTAAGTACTTTGTTGCATTATTTAAGGACTCTGCTGCATTATTTAAGGACTTTGCTGCATTATTTAAGGACTCTGCTGCATTATTTAAGGACTTTGCTGCATTATTTAAGGACTCTGCTGCATTATTTAAGGACTTTGCTGCATTATTTAAGGACTCTGATATGGTACTTAAGAACTCTGCTGCATTATTTAAGTACTTTGTTGCATTATTTAAGGACTCTGCTGCATTATTTAAGGACTTTGTTGCATTATTTAAGGACTCTGCTGCATTATTTAAGGACTTTGTTGCATTATTTAAGGACTCTGCTGCATTATTTAAGGACCCTGCTACGCTATTTCAGTAATCTACTGCATTATTTAAGGACTTTGTTGCATTATTTAAGGACTCTGCTGCATTATTTAAGGACCCTGCTGCGGTATTTCAGTACTCTGCTGCATTATTTAAGGACTCTGCTGCATTATTTATGGACTTTATTGTATTATTTAAAGACTTTGCTGAATTATTTAAGGAATTTGCTGCATTATTTAAGGACTTGGCTGGATTATTTAAGGACTCTGCTGCATTATTTAAGGACTTTGCTGCATTATTTAAGGACTCTGCTGCATTATTTAAGGACTTTGTTGCATTATTTAAGGACTCTGCTGCATTATTTAATTACTTTGTTGCATTATTTAAGGACTCTGCTGCATTATTTAAGGACCCTGCTGCGGTATTTCAGTATACTCTGCTGAATTATTTAAGGACTTTGCTGCATTATTTATGGACTTTATTGCATTATTTAAGGACTCTGCTGCATTATTTAAGGAATTTGCTGCATTATTTAGGTACTCTGCTGCATTATTTAAGGACTTTGCTGCGGTATTTAAGGACTTTATTGCATTATTTAAGGACTGTTCTGCATTATTTAAGGACTTTGTTGCATTATTTAAGGACTCTGCTACGGTACTTAAGGACTCTGCTGCATTATTTAAGTACTTTGTTGCATTATTTAAGGACTCTGCTGCATTATTTAAGGACTTTGCTGCATTATTTAAGGACTCTGCTGCATTATTTAAGGACTTTGCTGCATTATTTAAGGACTCTGCTGCATTATTTAAGGACTTTGTTGCATTATTTAAGGACTCTGCTGCATTATTTAAGGACCCTTATGCCGTATTTCAGTACTCTGCTGCATTATTTAAGGACTTTGCTGCATTATTTTTGGACTTTATTGCATTATTTAAAGACTTTGCTGCATTATTTAAGGAATTTGCTGCATTATTTAAGGACTTGGCTGGATTATTTAAGGACTGTGCTGCATTATTTAAGGACTTTGCTGCATTATTTAAGGACTCTGCTGCATTATTTAAGGACTTTGTTGCATTATTTAAGGACTCTGCTGCATTATTTAAGGACTTTGTTGCATTATTTAAGGACTCTGCTGCATTATTTAAGGACCCTGCTGCGGTATTTCAGTACTCTGCTGAATTATTTAAGGACTTTGCTGCATTATTTATGGACTTTATTGCATTATTTAAGGACTCTGCTGCATTAGTTAAGGAATTTGCTGCATTATTTAAGGACTCTCCTGCATTATTTAATGACTTTGCTGCATTATTTAAGGACTCTGCTGCATTAATTAAGGACTTTGCTGCGGTATTTAAGGACTCTGCAGCATTATTTAATGACTTTGCTGCTTTATTTAAGGACTCTGCTGCATTATTTAAGGACTTTGCTGCATTATTTAAGGACTCTGATACGGTACTTAAGGACTCTGCTGCATTATTTAAGTACTTTGTTGCATTATTTAAGGACTCTGCTGCATTATTTAAGGAATTTGTTGCATTATTTAAGGACTCTTCTGCATTATTTAAGGAGTTTGTTGCATTATTTAAGGACTTTGCTGCATTATTTAAGGACTCTGCTGCATTAGTTAAGGACTTTGCTGCATTATTTAAGGACTCTGCTGCATTATTTAATGACTTTGCTGCATTATTTAAGGACTCTGCTGCATTATTTAAGGACTTTGCTGCGGTATTTAAGGACTTTGCTGCGGTATTTAAGGACTCTGCAGCATTATTTGATGACTTTGCTGCTTTATTTAAGGACTCTGCTGCATTATTTAAGGACTTTGCTGCATTATTTAAGGACTCTGCTGCATTATTTAAGGACTTGGCTGGATTATTTAAGGACTTTGCTGCATTATTTAAGGACTTTATTGCATTATTTAAGGACTCTGCTGCATTATTTAAGGACTTTGTTGCATTATTTAAGGACTCTGCAGCATTATTTAATGACTTTGCTGCATTATTTAAGGACTTTGCTGCGGTATTTAAGGACTTTATTGCATTATTTAAGGACTGTTCTGCATTATTTAAGGACTTTGTTGCATTATTTAAGGACTCTGCTACAGTACTTAAGGACTCTGCTGCATTATTTAAGTACTTTGTTGCATTATTTAAGGACTTTGCTGCATTATTTAAGGACTTTATTGCATTATTTAAGGACTCTGCTGCATTATTTAAGGACTTTGTTGCATTATTTAAGGACTCTGCAGCATTATTTAATGACTTTGCTGCATTATTTAAGGACTTTGCTGCGGTATTTAAGGACTTTATTGCATTATTTAAGGACTGTTCTGCATTATTTAAGGACTTTGTTGCATTATTTAAGGACTCTGCTACAGTACTTAAAGACTCTGCTGCATTATTTAAGTACTTTGTTGCATTATTTAAGGACTCTGCTGCATTATTTAAGGACTTTGCTGCATTATTTAAGGACTCTGCTGCATTATTTAAGGACTTTGCTGCATTATTTAAGGACTCTGCTGCATTATTTAAGGACTTTGCTGCATTATTTAAGGACTCTGATATGGTACTTAAGAACTCTGCTGCATTATTTAAGTACTTTGTTGCATTATTTAAGGACTCTGCTGCATTATTTAAGGACTTTGTTGCATTATTTAAGGACTCTGCTGCATTATTTAAGGACTTTGTTGCATTATTTAAGGACTCTGCTGCATTATTTAAGGACCCTGCTACGCTATTTCAGTAATCTACTGCATTATTTAAGGACTTTGTTGCATTATTTAAGGACTCTGCTGCATTATTTAAGGACCCTGCTGCGGTATTTCAGTACTCTGCTGCATTATTTAAGGACTCTGCTGCATTATTTATGGACTTTATTGTATTATTTAAAGACTTTGCTGAATTATTTAAGGAATTTGCTGCATTATTTAAGGACTTGGCTGGATTATTTAAGGACTCTGCTGCATTATTTAAGGACTTTGCTGCATTATTTAAGGACTCTGCTGCATTATTTAAGGACTTTGTTGCATTATTTAAGGACTCTGCTGCATTATTTAATTACTTTGTTGCATTATTTAAGGACTCTGCTGCATTATTTAAGGACCCTGCTGCGGTATTTCAGTATACTCTGCTGAATTATTTAAGGACTTTGCTGCATTATTTATGGACTTTATTGCATTATTTAAGGACTCTGCTGCATTATTTAAGGAATTTGCTGCATTATTTAGGTACTCTGCTGCATTATTTAAGGACTTTGCTGCGGTATTTAAGGACTTTATTGCATTATTTAAGGACTGTTCTGCATTATTTAAGGACTTTGTTGCATTATTTAAGGACTCTGCTACGGTACTTAAGGACTCTGCTGCATTATTTAAGTACTTTGTTGCATTATTTAAGGACTCTGCTGCATTATTTAAGGACTTTGCTGCATTATTTAAGGACTCTGCTGCATTATTTAAGGACTTTGCTGCATTATTTAAGGACTCTGCTGCATTATTTAAGGACTTTGTTGCATTATTTAAGGACTCTGCTGCATTATTTAAGGACCCTTATGCCGTATTTCAGTACTCTGCTGCATTATTTAAGGACTTTGCTGCATTATTTTTGGACTTTATTGCATTATTTAAAGACTTTGCTGCATTATTTAAGGAATTTGCTGCATTATTTAAGGACTTGGCTGGATTATTTAAGGACTGTGCTGCATTATTTAAGGACTTTGCTGCATTATTTAAGGACTCTGCTGCATTATTTAAGGACTTTGTTGCATTATTTAAGGACTCTGCTGCATTATTTAAGGACTTTGTTGCATTATTTAAGGACTCTGCTGCATTATTTAAGGACCCTGCTGCGGTATTTCAGTACTCTGCTGAATTATTTAAGGACTTTGCTGCATTATTTATGGACTTTATTGCATTATTTAAGGACTCTGCTGCATTAGTTAAGGAATTTGCTGCATTATTTAAGGACTCTCCTGCATTATTTAATGACTTTGCTGCATTATTTAAGGACTCTGCTGCATTAATTAAGGACTTTGCTGCGGTATTTAAGGACTCTGCAGCATTATTTAATGACTTTGCTGCTTTATTTAAGGACTCTGCTGCATTATTTAAGGACTTTGCTGCATTATTTAAGGACTCTGATACGGTACTTAAGGACTCTGCTGCATTATTTAAGTACTTTGTTGCATTATTTAAGGACTCTGCTGCATTATTTAAGGAATTTGTTGCATTATTTAAGGACTCTTCTGCATTATTTAAGGAGTTTGTTGCATTATTTAAGGACTTTGCTGCATTATTTAAGGACTCTGCTGCATTAGTTAAGGACTTTGCTGCATTATTTAAGGACTCTGCTGCATTATTTAATGACTTTGCTGCATTATTTAAGGACTCTGCTGCATTATTTAAGGACTTTGCTGCGGTATTTAAGGACTTTGCTGCGGTATTTAAGGACTCTGCAGCATTATTTGATGACTTTGCTGCTTTATTTAAGGACTCTGCTGCATTATTTAAGGACTTTGCTGCATTATTTAAGGACTCTGCTGCATTATTTAAGGACTTGGCTGGATTATTTAAGGACTTTGCTGCATTATTTAAGGACTTTATTGCATTATTTAAGGACTCTGCTGCATTATTTAAGGACTTTGTTGCATTATTTAAGGACTCTGCAGCATTATTTAATGACTTTGCTGCATTATTTAAGGACTTTGCTGCGGTATTTAAGGACTTTATTGCATTATTTAAGGACTGTTCTGCATTATTTAAGGACTTTGTTGCATTATTTAAGGACTCTGCTACAGTACTTAAGGACTCTGCTGCATTATTTAAGTACTTTGTTGCATTATTTAAGGACTCTGCTGCATTATTTAAGGACTTTGCTGCATTATTTAAGGACTCTGCTGCATTATTTAAGGACTTTGCTGCATTATTTAAGGACTCTGCTGCATTATTTAAGGACTCTGCTGCATTATTTAAGGACCTTGTTGCATTATTTAAGGACTCTGCTGCATTATTTAAGGACCCTGCTGCGGTATTTCAGTACTCTGCTGCATTATTTAAGGACTTTGCTGCATTATTTTTGGACTTTATTGCATTATTTAAAGACTTTGCTGCATTATTTAAGGAATTTGCTGCATTATTTAAGGACTTTGCTGGATTATTTAAGGACTTTGCTGCATTATTTAAGGACTTTATTGCATTATTTAAGGACTCTGCTGCATTATTTAAGGACTTTGTTGCATTATTTAAGGACTCTGCAGCATTATTTAATGACTTTGCTGCATTATTTAAGGACTTTGCTGCGGTATTTAAGGACTTTATTGCATTATTTAAGGACTGTTCTGCATTATTTAAGGACTTTGTTGCATTATTTAAGGACTCTGCTACAGTACTTAAAGACTCTGCTGCATTATTTAAGTACTTTGTTGCATTATTTAAGGACTCTGCTGCATTATTTAAGGACTTTGCTGCATTATTTAAGGACTCTGCTGCATTATTTAAGGACTTTGCTGCATTATTTAAGGACTCTGCTGCATTATTTAAGGACTTTGCTGCATTATTTAAGGACTCTGATATGGTACTTAAGAACTCTGCTGCATTATTTAAGTACTTTGTTGCATTATTTAAGGACTCTGCTGCATTATTTAAGGACTTTGTTGCATTATTTAAGGACTCTGCTGCATTATTTAAGGACTTTGTTGCATTATTTAAGGACTCTGCTGCATTATTTAAGGACCCTGCTACGCTATTTCAGTAATCTACTGCATTATTTAAGGACTTTGTTGCATTATTTAAGGACTCTGCTGCATTATTTAAGGACCCTGCTGCGGTATTTCAGTACTCTGCTGCATTATTTAAGGACTCTGCTGCATTATTTATGGACTTTATTGTATTATTTAAAGACTTTGCTGAATTATTTAAGGAATTTGCTGCATTATTTAAGGACTTGGCTGGATTATTTAAGGACTCTGCTGCATTATTTAAGGACTTTGCTGCATTATTTAAGGACTCTGCTGCATTATTTAAGGACTTTGTTGCATTATTTAAGGACTCTGCTGCATTATTTAATTACTTTGTTGCATTATTTAAGGACTCTGCTGCATTATTTAAGGACCCTGCTGCGGTATTTCAGTATACTCTGCTGAATTATTTAAGGACTTTGCTGCATTATTTATGGACTTTATTGCATTATTTAAGGACTCTGCTGCATTATTTAAGGAATTTGCTGCATTATTTAGGTACTCTGCTGCATTATTTAAGGACTTTGCTGCGGTATTTAAGGACTTTATTGCATTATTTAAGGACTGTTCTGCATTATTTAAGGACTTTGTTGCATTATTTAAGGACTCTGCTACGGTACTTAAGGACTCTGCTGCATTATTTAAGTACTTTGTTGCATTATTTAAGGACTCTGCTGCATTATTTAAGGACTTTGCTGCATTATTTAAGGACTCTGCTGCATTATTTAAGGACTTTGCTGCATTATTTAAGGACTCTGCTGCATTATTTAAGGACTTTGTTGCATTATTTAAGGACTCTGCTGCATTATTTAAGGACCCTTATGCCGTATTTCAGTACTCTGCTGCATTATTTAAGGACTTTGCTGCATTATTTTTGGACTTTATTGCATTATTTAAAGACTTTGCTGCATTATTTAAGGAATTTGCTGCATTATTTAAGGACTTGGCTGGATTATTTAAGGACTGTGCTGCATTATTTAAGGACTTTGCTGCATTATTTAAGGACTCTGCTGCATTATTTAAGGACTTTGTTGCATTATTTAAGGACTCTGCTGCATTATTTAAGGACTTTGTTGCATTATTTAAGGACTCTGCTGCATTATTTAAGGACCCTGCTGCGGTATTTCAGTACTCTGCTGAATTATTTAAGGACTTTGCTGCATTATTTATGGACTTTATTGCATTATTTAAGGACTCTGCTGCATTAGTTAAGGAATTTGCTGCATTATTTAAGGACTCTGCTGCATTATTTAATGACTTTGCTGCATTATTTAAGGACTCTGCTGCATTAATTAAGGACTTTGCTGCGGTATTTAAGGACTCTGCAGCATTATTTAATGACTTTGCTGCTTTATTTAAGGACTCTGCTGCATTATTTAAGGACTTTGCTGCATTATTTAAGGACTCTGATACGGTACTTAAGGACTCTGCTGCATTATTTAAGTACTTTGTTGCATTATTTAAGGACTCTGCTGCATTATTTAAGGAATTTGTTGCATTATTTAAGGACTCTTCTGCATTATTTAAGGAGTTTGTTGCATTATTTAAGGACTTTGCTGCATTATTTAAGGACTCTGCTGCATTAGTTAAGGACTTTGCTGCATTATTTAAGGACTCTGCTGCATTATTTAATGACTTTGCTGCATTATTTAAGGACTCTGCTGCATTATTTAAGGACTTTGCTGCGGTATTTAAGGACTTTGCTGCGGTATTTAAGGACTCTGCAGCATTATTTGATGACTTTGCTGCTTTATTTAAGGACTCTGCTGCATTATTTAAGGACTTTGCTGCATTATTTAAGGACTCTGATACGGTACTTAAGGACTCTGCTGCATTATTTAAGTACTTTGTTGCATTATTTAAGGACTCTGCTGCATTATTTAAGGACTTTGTTGCATTATTTAAGGACTCTTCTGCATTATTTAAGGACTTTGCTGCATTATTTAAGGACTTTGCCGCATTATTTAAGGACTCTGCTGCATTGTTTAAGGACTTTGCTGCATTATATAAGGACTTTGTTGCATTATTTAAGGACTCTGCTGCATTATTTAAGGACTTTGTTGCATTATTTAAGGACTCTGCTGCATTATTTAAGGACCCTGCTGCGGTATTTCAGTAATCTACTGCATTATTTAAGGACTTTGTTGCATTATTTAAGGACTCTGCTGCATTATTTAAGGACTTTGTTGCATTATTTAAGGACTCTGCTGCATTATTTAAGGATCCTGCTGCGGTATTTCAGTACTCTGCTGCATTATTTAAGGACTTTGCTGCATTATTTAGGGACTTTATTGCATTATTTAAAGACTTTGCTGCATTATGTAAGGAATTTGCTGCATTATTTAAGGACTTGGCTGGATTATTTAAGGACTGTGCTGCATTATTTAATGACTTTGCTGCATTATTTAAGGACTCTGCTGCATTATTTAAGGACTTTGTTGCATTATTTAAGGACTCTCCTGCATTATTTAAGGACTTTGTTGCATTATTTAAGGACTCTGCTGCATTATTTAAGGACCCTGCTGCGGTATTTCAGAACTCTGCTGAATTATTTAAGGACTTTTCTGCATTATTTATGGACTTTATTGCATTATTTAAGGACTCTGCTGCATTATTTAAGGAATTTGCTGCATTATTTAAGGACTCTGCTGCATTATTTAATGACTTTGCTGCATTATTTAAGGACTCTGCTGCATTATTTAAGGACTTTGCTGCGGTATTTAAGGACTCTGCAGCATTATTTAATGACTTTGCTGCATTATTTAAGGACTTTGCTGCGGTATTTAAGGACTTTATTGCATTATTTAAGGACTGTTCTGCATTATTTAAGGACTTTGTTGCATTATTTAAGGACTATGCTGCATTATTTAAGGACTTTGCTGCATTATTTAAGGACTCTGCTGCATTATTTAAGGAGTTTGCTGCATTATTTAAGGACTCTGCTGCATTATTTAAGGACTTTGCTGCATTATTTAAGGACTCTGCTGCATTATTTAAGGACTTTGTTGCATTATTTAAGGACTCTGCTGCATTATTTAAGGACCCTGCTGCGGTATTTCAGTACTCTGCTGCATTATTTAAGGACTTTGCTGCATTATTTATGGACTTTATTGCATTATTTAAAGACTTTGCTGCATTATTTAAGGAATTTGCTGCATTTTTTAAGGACTTGGCTGGATTATTTAAGGACTGTGCTGCATTATTTAAGGACTTTGCTGCATTATTTAAGGACTCTGCTGCATTATTTAAGGACTTTGTTGCATTATTTAAGGACTCTGCTGCATTATTTAAGGACTTTGTTGCATTATTTAAGGACTCTGCTGCATTATTTAAGGACCCTGCTGCGGTATTTCAGTACTCTGCTGAATTATTTAAGGACTTTGCTGCATTATTTGTGGACTTTATTGCATTATTTAAGGACTCTGCTGCATTAGTTAAGGAATTTGCTGCATTATTTAAGGACTCTGCTGCATTATTTAATGACTTTGCTGCATTATTTAAGGACTCTGCTGCATTATTTAAGGACTTTGCTGCGGTATTTAAGGACTCTGCAGCATTATTTAATGACTTTGCTGCTTTATTTAAGGACTCTGCTGCATTATTTAAGGACTTTGCTGCATTATTTAAGGACTCTGATACGGTACTTAAGGACTCTGCTGCATTATTTAAGTACTTTGTTGCATTATTTAAGGACTCTGCTGCATTATTTAAGGACTTTGTTGCATTATTTAAGGACACTTCTGCATTATTTAAGGAGTTTGTTGCATTATTTAAGGACTTTGCTGCATTATTTAAGGACTCTGCTGCATTATTTAAGGACTTTGCTGCATTATTTAAGGACTCTGCTGCATTATTTAAGGACTTGGCTGGATTATTTAAGGACTTTGCTGCATTATTTAAGGACTTTATTGCATTATTTAAGGACTCTGCTGCATTATTTAAGGACTTTGTTGCATTATTTAAGGACTCTGCAGCATTATTTAATGACTTTGCTGCATTATTTAAGGACTTTGCTGCGGTATTTAAGGACTTTATTGCATTATTTAAGGACTGTTCTGCATTATTTAAGGACTTTGTTGCATTATTTAAGGACTCTGCTACAGTACTTAAGGACTCTGCTGCATTATTTAAGTACTTTGTTGCATTATTTAAGGACTCTGCTGCATTATTTAAGGACTTTGCTGCATTATTTAAGGACTCTGCTGCATTATTTAAGGACTTTGCTGCATTATTTAAGGACTCTGCTGCATTATTTAAGGACTCTGCTGCATTATTTAAGGACCTTGTTGCATTATTTAAGGACTCTGCTGCATTATTTAAGGACCCTGCTGCGGTATTTCAGTACTCTGCTGCATTATTTAAGGACTTTGCTGCATTATTTTTGGACTTTATTGCATTATTTAAAGACTTTGCTGCATTATTTAAGGAATTTGCTGCATTATTTAAGGACTTTGCTGGATTATTTAAGGACTTTGCTGCATTATTTAAGGACTTTATTGCATTATTTAAGGACTCTGCTGCATTATTTAAGGACTTTGTTGCATTATTTAAGGACTCTGCAGCATTATTTAATGACTTTGCTGCATTATTTAAGGACTTTGCTGCGGTATTTAAGGACTTTATTGCATTATTTAAGGACTGTTCTGCATTATTTAAGGACTTTGTTGCATTATTTAAGGACTCTGCTACAGTACTTAAAGACTCTGCTGCATTATTTAAGTACTTTGTTGCATTATTTAAGGACTCTGCTGCATTATTTAAGGACTTTGCTGCATTATTTAAGGACTCTGCTGCATTATTTAAGGACTTTGCTGCATTATTTAAGGACTCTGCTGCATTATTTAAGGACTTTGCTGCATTATTTAAGGACTCTGATATGGTACTTAAGAACTCTGCTGCATTATTTAAGTACTTTGTTGCATTATTTAAGGACTCTGCTGCATTATTTAAGGACTTTGTTGCATTATTTAAGGACTCTTCTGCATTATTTAAGGACTTTGTTGCATTATTTAAGGACTTTGCTGCATTATTTAAGGACTTTGCTGCATTATTTAAGGACTCTGCTGCATTATTTAAGGAATTTGCTTCATTATTTAAGGACTCTGCTGCATTATTTAATGACTTTGCTGCATTATTTAAGGACTCTGCTGCATTATTTAAGGACTTTGCTGCATTATTTAAGGACTCTGCTGCATTATTTAAGGAATTTGCTGCATTATTTAAGGACTCTGCTGCATTATTTAATGACTTTGCTGCATTATTTAAGGACTCTGCTGCATTATTTAAGGACTTTGCTGCGGTATTTAATGACTCTGCAGCATTATTTAATGACTTTGCTGCATTATTTAAGGACTCTGCTGCATTATTTAAGGACTTTGCTGCATTATTTAAGGACTCTGATACGGTACTTAAGAACTCTGCTGCATTATTTAAGTACTTTGTTCCATTATTTAAGGACTCTGCTGCATTATTTAAGGACTTTGTTGCATTATTTAAGGACTCTTCTGCATTATTTAAGGACTTTGTTGCATTATTTAAGGACTTTGCTGCATTATTTAAGGACTTTGCTGCATTATTTAAGGACTCTGCTGCATTATTTAAAGACTTGGCTGGATTATTTAAGGACTCTGCTGCATTATTTAAGGAATTTGCTTCATTATTTAAGGACTCTGCTGCATTATTTAAGGACTTTGTTGCGTTATTTAAGGACTCTGCTGCATTATTTAAGGACTTTGTTGCATTATTTAAGGACTCTGCTGCATTATATAAGGACTTTGCTGCATTATTTAAGGACTTTATTGCATTATTTAAGGACTGTTCTGCATTATTTAAGGACTTTGTTTCATTATTTAAGGACTCTGCTGCATTATTTAAGGAATTTGCTGCATTATTTAAGGACTCTGCTGCATTATTTAATGACTTGCTGCATTATTTAAGGACTCTGCTACGGTACTTAAGGACTCTGCTGCATTATTTAAGTACTTTGTTGCATTATTTAAGGACTCTGCTGCATTATTTAAGGACTTTGCTGCATTATTTAAGGACTCTGCTGCATTAGTTAAGGACTTTGCTGCATTATTTAAGGACTCTGCTGCATTATTTAATGACTTTGCTGCATTATTTAAGGACTCTGCTGCATTATTTAAGGACTTTGCTGCGGTATTTAAGGACTTTGCTGCGGTATTTAAGGACTCTGCAGCATTATTTGATGACTTTGCTGCTTTATTTAAGGACTCTGCTGCATTATTTAAGGACTTTGCTGCATTATTTAAGGACTCTGATACGGTACTTAAGGACTCTGCTGCATTATTTAAGTACTTTGTTGCATTATTTAAGGACTCTGCTGCATTATTTAAGGACTTTGTTGCATTATTTAAGGACTCTTCTGCATTATTTAAGGACTTTGCTGCATTATTTAAGGACTTTGCCGCATTATTTAAGGACTCTGCTGCATTGTTTAAGGACTTTGCTGCATTATATAAGGACTTTGTTGCATTATTTAAGGACTCTGCTGCATTATTTAAGGACTTTGTTGCATTATTTAAGGACTCTGCTGCATTATTTAAGGACCCTGCTGCGGTATTTCAGTAATCTACTGCATTATTTAAGGACTTTGTTGCATTATTTAAGGACTCTGCTGCATTATTTAAGGACTTTGTTGCATTATTTAAGGACTCTGCTGCATTATTTAAGGATCCTGCTGCGGTATTTCAGTACTCTGCTGCATTATTTAAGGACTTTGCTGCATTATTTAGGGACTTTATTGCATTATTTAAAGACTTTGCTGCATTATGTAAGGAATTTGCTGCATTATTTAAGGACTTGGCTGGATTATTTAAGGACTGTGCTGCATTATTTAATGACTTTGCTGCATTATTTAAGGACTCTGCTGCATTATTTAAGGACTTTGTTGCATTATTTAAGGACTCTCCTGCATTATTTAAGGACTTTGTTGCATTATTTAAGGACTCTGCTGCATTATTTAAGGACCCTGCTGCGGTATTTCAGAACTCTGCTGAATTATTTAAGGACTTTTCTGCATTATTTATGGACTTTATTGCATTATTTAAGGACTCTGCTGCATTATTTAAGGAATTTGCTGCATTATTTAAGGACTCTGCTGCATTATTTAATGACTTTGCTGCATTATTTAAGGACTCTGCTGCATTATTTAAGGACTTTGCTGCGGTATTTAAGGACTCTGCAGCATTATTTAATGACTTTGCTGCATTATTTAAGGACTTTGCTGCGGTATTTAAGGACTTTATTGCATTATTTAAGGACTGTTCTGCATTATTTAAGGACTTTGTTGCATTATTTAAGGACTATGCTGCATTATTTAAGGACTTTGCTGCATTATTTAAGGACTCTGCTGCATTATTTAAGGAGTTTGCTGCATTATTTAAGGACTCTGCTGCATTATTTAAGGACTTTGCTGCATTATTTAAGGACTCTGCTGCATTATTTAAGGACTTTGTTGCATTATTTAAGGACTCTGCTGCATTATTTAAGGACCCTGCTGCGGTATTTCAGTACTCTGCTGCATTATTTAAGGACTTTGCTGCATTATTTATGGACTTTATTGCATTATTTAAAGACTTTGCTGCATTATTTAAGGAATTTGCTGCATTTTTTAAGGACTTGGCTGGATTATTTAAGGACTGTGCTGCATTATTTAAGGACTTTGCTGCATTATTTAAGGACTCTGCTGCATTATTTAAGGACTTTGTTGCATTATTTAAGGACTCTGCTGCATTATTTAAGGACTTTGTTGCATTATTTAAGGACTCTGCTGCATTATTTAAGGACCCTGCTGCGGTATTTCAGTACTCTGCTGAATTATTTAAGGACTTTGCTGCATTATTTGTGGACTTTATTGCATTATTTAAGGACTCTGCTGCATTAGTTAAGGAATTTGCTGCATTATTTAAGGACTCTGCTGCATTATTTAATGACTTTGCTGCATTATTTAAGGACTCTGCTGCATTATTTAAGGACTTTGCTGCGGTATTTAAGGACTCTGCAGCATTATTTAATGACTTTGCTGCTTTATTTAAGGACTCTGCTGCATTATTTAAGGACTTTGCTGCATTATTTAAGGACTCTGATACGGTACTTAAGGACTCTGCTGCATTATTTAAGTACTTTGTTGCATTATTTAAGGACTCTGCTGCATTATTTAAGGACTTTGTTGCATTATTTAAGGACACTTCTGCATTATTTAAGGAGTTTGTTGCATTATTTAAGGACTTTGCTGCATTATTTAAGGACTCTGCTGCATTATTTAAGGACTTTGCTGCATTATTTAAGGACTCTGCTGCATTATTTAAGGACTTGGCTGGATTATTTAAGGACTTTGCTGCATTATTTAAGGACTTTATTGCATTATTTAAGGACTCTGCTGCATTATTTAAGGACTTTGTTGCATTATTTAAGGACTCTGCAGCATTATTTAATGACTTTGCTGCATTATTTAAGGACTTTGCTGCGGTATTTAAGGACTTTATTGCATTATTTAAGGACTGTTCTGCATTATTTAAGGACTTTGTTGCATTATTTAAGGACTCTGCTACAGTACTTAAGGACTCTGCTGCATTATTTAAGTACTTTGTTGCATTATTTAAGGACTCTGCTGCATTATTTAAGGACTTTGCTGCATTATTTAAGGACTCTGCTGCATTATTTAAGGACTTTGCTGCATTATTTAAGGACTCTGCTGCATTATTTAAGGACTCTGCTGCATTATTTAAGGACCTTGTTGCATTATTTAAGGACTCTGCTGCATTATTTAAGGACCCTGCTGCGGTATTTCAGTACTCTGCTGCATTATTTAAGGACTTTGCTGCATTATTTTTGGACTTTATTGCATTATTTAAAGACTTTGCTGCATTATTTAAGGAATTTGCTGCATTATTTAAGGACTTTGCTGGATTATTTAAGGACTTTGCTGCATTATTTAAGGACTTTATTGCATTATTTAAGGACTCTGCTGCATTATTTAAGGACTTTGTTGCATTATTTAAGGACTCTGCAGCATTATTTAATGACTTTGCTGCATTATTTAAGGACTTTGCTGCGGTATTTAAGGACTTTATTGCATTATTTAAGGACTGTTCTGCATTATTTAAGGACTTTGTTGCATTATTTAAGGACTCTGCTACAGTACTTAAAGACTCTGCTGCATTATTTAAGTACTTTGTTGCATTATTTAAGGACTCTGCTGCATTATTTAAGGACTTTGCTGCATTATTTAAGGACTCTGCTGCATTATTTAAGGACTTTGCTGCATTATTTAAGGACTCTGCTGCATTATTTAAGGACTTTGCTGCATTATTTAAGGACTCTGATATGGTACTTAAGAACTCTGCTGCATTATTTAAGTACTTTGTTGCATTATTTAAGGACTCTGCTGCATTATTTAAGGACTTTGTTGCATTATTTAAGGACTCTTCTGCATTATTTAAGGACTTTGTTGCATTATTTAAGGACTTTGCTGCATTATTTAAGGACTTTGCTGCATTATTTAAGGACTCTGCTGCATTATTTAAGGAATTTGCTTCATTATTTAAGGACTCTGCTGCATTATTTAATGACTTTGCTGCATTATTTAAGGACTCTGCTGCATTATTTAAGGACTTTGCTGCATTATTTAAGGACTCTGCTGCATTATTTAAGGAATTTGCTGCATTATTTAAGGACTCTGCTGCATTATTTAATGACTTTGCTGCATTATTTAAGGACTCTGCTGCATTATTTAAGGACTTTGCTGCGGTATTTAATGACTCTGCAGCATTATTTAATGACTTTGCTGCATTATTTAAGGACTCTGCTGCATTATTTAAGGACTTTGCTGCATTATTTAAGGACTCTGATACGGTACTTAAGAACTCTGCTGCATTATTTAAGTACTTTGTTCCATTATTTAAGGACTCTGCTGCATTATTTAAGGACTTTGTTGCATTATTTAAGGACTCTTCTGCATTATTTAAGGACTTTGTTGCATTATTTAAGGACTTTGCTGCATTATTTAAGGACTTTGCTGCATTATTTAAGGACTCTGCTGCATTATTTAAAGACTTGGCTGGATTATTTAAGGACTCTGCTGCATTATTTAAGGAATTTGCTTCATTATTTAAGGACTCTGCTGCATTATTTAAGGACTTTGTTGCGTTATTTAAGGACTCTGCTGCATTATTTAAGGACTTTGTTGCATTATTTAAGGACTCTGCTGCATTATATAAGGACTTTGCTGCATTATTTAAGGACTTTATTGCATTATTTAAGGACTGTTCTGCATTATTTAAGGACTTTGTTTCATTATTTAAGGACTCTGCTGCATTATTTAAGGAATTTGCTGCATTATTTAAGGACTCTGCTGCATTATTTAATGACTTGCTGCATTATTTAAGGACTCTGCTACGGTACTTAAGGACTCTGCTGCATTATTTAAGTACTTTGTTGCATTATTTAAGGACTCTGCTGCATTATTTAAGGACTTTGCTGCATTATTTAAGGACTCTGCTGCATTATTTAAGGACTTTGCTGCATTATTTAAGGACTCTGCTGCATTATTTAAGGACTTTGCTGCATTATTTAAGGACTTTCTTGCATTATTTAAGGACTCTGCTGCATTATTTAAGGAATTTGCTGCATTATTTAAGGACTCTGCTGCATTATTTAAGGACTTTGTTGCATTATTTAAGGACTCTGCTGCATTATTTAAGGACTTTGTTGCATTATTTAAGGACTCTGCTGCATTATTTAAGGACCCTGCTACGGTATTTCAGTAATCTACTGCATTATTTAAGGACTTTGTTGCATTATTTAAGGACTCTGCTGCATTATTTAAGGACCCTGCTGCGGTATTTCAGTACTCTGCTGCATTATTTAAGGACTCTGCTGCATTATTTATGGACTTTATTGTATTATTTAAAGACTTTGCTGAATTATTTAAGGAATTTGCTGCATTATTTAAGGACTTGGCTGGATTATTTAAGGACTCTGCTGCATTATTTAAGGACTTTGCTGCATTATTTAAGGACTCTGCTGCATTATTTAAGGACTTTGTTGCATTATTTAAGGACTCTGCTGCATTATTTAATTACTTTGTTGCATTATTTAAGGACTCTGCTGCATTATTTAAGGACCCTGCTGCGGTATTTCAGTATACTCTGCTGAATTATTTAAGGACTCTGCTGCATTAGTTAAGGAATTTGCTGCATTATTTAAGGACTCTGCTGCATTATTTAATGACTTTGCTGCATTATTTAAGGACTCTGCTGCATTAATTAAGGACTTTGCTGCGGTATTTAAGGACTCTGCAGCATTATTTAATGACTTTGCTGCTTTATTTAAGGACTCTGCTGCATTATTTAAGGACTTTGCTGCATTATTTAAGGACTCTGATACGGTACTTAAGGACTCTGCTGCATTATTTAAGTACTTTGTTGCATTATTTAAGGACTCTGCTGCATTATTTAATGAATTTGTTGCATTATTTAAGGACTCTTCTGCATTATTTAAGGAGTTTGTTGCATTATTTAAGGACTTTGCTGCATTATTTAAGGACTCTGCTGCATTAGTTAAGGACTTTGCTGCATTATTTAAGGACTCTGCTGCATTATTTAATGACTTTGCTGCATTATTTAAGGACTCTGCTGCATTATTTAAGGACTTTGCTGCGGTATTTAAGGACTCTGCAGCATTATTTGATGACTTTGCTGCTTTATTTAAGGACTCTGCTGCATTATTTAAGGACTTTGCTGCATTATTTAAGGACTCTGATACGGTACTTAAGGACTCTGCTGCATTATTTAAGTACTTTGTTGCATTATTTAAGGACTCTGCTGCATTATTTAAGGACTTTGTTGCATTATTTAAGGACTCTTCTGCATTATTTAAGGACTTTGCTGCATTATTTAAGGACTTTGCCGCATTATTTAAGGACTCTGCTGCATTGTTTAAGGACTTTGATGCATTATATAAGGACTTTGTTGCATTATTTAAGGACTCTGCTGCATTATTTAAGGACTTTGTTGCATTATTTAAGGACTCTGCTGCATTATTTAAGGACCCTGCTGCGGTATTTCAGTAATCTACTGCATTATTTAAGGACTTTGTTGCATTATTTAAGGACTCTGCTGCATTATTTAAGGACCCTGCTGCGGTATTTCAGTACTCTGCTGCATTATTTAAGGACTCTGCTGCATTATTTATGGACTTTATTGTATTATTTAAAGACTTTGCTGAATTATTTAAGGAATTTGCTGCATTATTTAAGGACTTGGCTGGATTATTTAAGGACTCTGCTGCATTATTTAAGGACTTTGCTGCATTATTTAAGGACTCTGCTGCATTATTTAAGGACTTTGTTGCATTATTTAAGGACTCTGCTGCATTATTTAATTACTTTGTTGCATTATTTAAGGACTCTGCTGCATTATTTAAGGACCCTGCTGCGGTATTTCAGTATACTCTGCTGAATTATTTAAGGACTCTGCTGCATTAGTTAAGGAATTTGCTGCATTATTTAAGGACTCTGCTGCATTATTTAATGACTTTGCTGCATTATTTAAGGACTCTGCTGCATTAATTAAGGACTTTGCTGCGGTATTTAAGGACTCTGCAGCATTATTTAATGACTTTGCTGCTTTATTTAAGGACTCTGCTGCATTATTTAAGGACTTTGCTGCATTATTTAAGGACTCTGATACGGTACTTAAGGACTCTGCTGCATTATTTAAGTACTTTGTTGCATTATTTAAGGACTCTGCTGCATTATTTAATGAATTTGTTGCATTATTTAAGGACTCTTCTGCATTATTTAAGGAGTTTGTTGCATTATTTAAGGACTTTGCTGCATTATTTAAGGACTCTGCTGCATTAGTTAAGGACTTTGCTGCATTATTTAAGGACTCTGCTGCATTATTTAATGACTTTGCTGCATTATTTAAGGACTCTGCTGCATTATTTAAGGACTTTGCTGCGGTATTTAAGGACTCTGCAGCATTATTTGATGACTTTGCTGCTTTATTTAAGGACTCTGCTGCATTATTTAAGGACTTTGCTGCATTATTTAAGGACTCTGATACGGTACTTAAGGACTCTGCTGCATTATTTAAGTACTTTGTTGCATTATTTAAGGACTCTGCTGCATTATTTAAGGACTTTGTTGCATTATTTAAGGACTCTTCTGCATTATTTAAGGACTTTGCTGCATTATTTAAGGACTTTGCCGCATTATTTAAGGACTCTGCTGCATTGTTTAAGGACTTTGATGCATTATATAAGGACTTTGTTGCATTATTTAAGGACTCTGCTGCATTATTTAAGGACTTTGTTGCATTATTTAAGGACTCTGCTGCATTATTTAAGGACCCTGCTGCGGTATTTCAGTAATCTACTGCATTATTTAAGGACTTTGTTGCATTATTTAAGGACTCTGCTGCATTATGTAAGGACTTTGTTGCATTATTTAAGGACTCTGCTGCATTATTTAAGGATCCTGCTGCGGTATTTCAGTACTCTGCTGCATTATTTAAGGACTTTGCTGCATTATTTAGGGACTTTATTGCATTATTTAAAGACTTTGCTGCATTATGTAAGGAATTTGCTGCATTATTTAAGGACTTGGCTGGATTATTTAAGGACTGTGCTGCATTATTTAATGACTTTGCTGCATTATTTAAGGACTCTGCTGCATTATTTAAGGACTTTGTTGCATTATTTAAGGACTCTCCTGCATTATTTAAGGACTTTGTTGCATTATTTAAGGACTCTGCTGCATTATTTAAGGACCCTGCTGCGGTATTTCAGAACTCTGCTGAATTATTTAAGGACTTTTCTGCATTATTTATGGACTTTATTGCATTATTTAAGGACTCTGCTGCATTATTTAAGGAATTTGCTGCATTATTTAAGGACTCTGCTGCATTATTTAATGACTTTGCTGCATTATTTAAGGACTCTGCTGCATTATTTAAGGACTTTGCTGCGGTATTTAAGGACTCTGCAGCATTATTTAATGACTTTGCTGCATTATTTAAGGACTTTGCTGCGGTATTTAAGGACTTTATTGCATTATTTAAGGACTGTTCTGCATTATTTAAGGACTTTGTTGCATTATTTAAGGACTATGCTGCATTATTTAAGGACTTTGCTGCATTATTTAAGGACTCTGCTGCATTATTTAAGGAGTTTGCTGCATTATTTAAGGACTCTGCTGCATTATTTAAGGACTTTGCTGCATTATTTAAGGACTCTGCTGCATTATTTAAGGACTTTGTTGCATTATTTAAGGACTCTGCTGCATTATTTAAGGACCCTGCTGCGGTATTTCAGTACTCTGCTGCATTATTTAAGGACTTTGCTGCATTATTTATGGACTTTATTGCATTATTTAAAGACTTTGCTGCATTATTTAAGGAATTTGCTGCATTTTTTAAGGACTTGGCTGGATTATTTAAGGACTGTGCTGCATTATTTAAGGACTTTGCTGCATTATTTAAGGACTCTGCTGCATTATTTAAGGACTTTGTTGCATTATTTAAGGACTCTGCTGCATTATTTAAGGACTTTGTTGCATTATTTAAGGACTCTGCTGCATTATTTAAGGACCCTGCTGCGGTATTTCAGTACTCTGCTGAATTATTTAAGGACTTTGCTGCATTATTTGTGGACTTTATTGCATTATTTAAGGACTCTGCTGCATTAGTTAAGGAATTTGCTGCATTATTTAAGGACTCTGCTGCATTATTTAATGACTTTGCTGCATTATTTAAGGACTCTCCTGCATTATTTAAGGACTTTGCTGCGGTATTTAAGGACTCTGCAGCATTATTTAATGACTTTGCTGCTTTATTTAAGGACTCTGCTGCATTATTTAAGGACTTTGCTGCATTATTTAAGGACTCTGATACGGTACTTAAGGACTCTGCTGCATTATTTAAGTACTTTGTTGCATTATTTAAGGACTCTGCTGCATTATTTAAGGACTTTGTTGCATTATTTAAGGACACTTCTGCATTATTTAAGGAGTTTGTTGCATTATTTAAGGACTTTGCTGCATTATTTAAGGACTCTGCTGCATTATTTAAGGACTTTGCTGCATTATTTAAGGACTCTGCTGCATTATTTAAGGACTTGGCTGGATTATTTAAGGACTTTGCTGCATTATTTAAGGACTTTATTGCATTATTTAAGGACTCTGCTGCATTATTTAAGGACTTTGTTGCATTATTTAAGGACTCTGCAGCATTATTTAATGACTTTGCTGCATTATTTAAGGACTTTGCTGCGGTATATAAGGACTTTATTGCATTATTTAAGGACTGTTCTGCATTATTTAAGGACTTTGTTGCATTATTTAAGGACTCTGCTACAGTACTTAAGGACTCTGCTGCATTATTTAAGTACTTTGTTGCATTATTTAAGGACTCTGCTGCATTATTTAAGGACTTTGCTGCATTATTTAAGGACTCTGCTGCATTATTTAAGGACTTTGCTGCATTATTTAAGGACTCTGCTGCATTATTTAAGGACTCTGCTGCATTATTTAAGGACCTTGTTGCATTATTTAAGGACTCTGCTGCATTATTTAAGGACCCTGCTGCGGTATTTCAGTACTCTGCTGCATTATTTAAGGACTTTGCTGCATTATTTTTGGACTTTATTGCATTATTTAAAGACTTTGCTGCATTATTTAAGGAATTTGCTGCATTATTTAAGGACTTTGCTGGATTATTTAAGGACTTTGCTGCATTATTTAAGGACTTTATTGCATTATTTAAGGACTCTGCTGCATTATTTAAGGACTTTGTTGCATTATTTAAGGACTCTGCAGCATTATTTAATGACTTTGCTGCATTATTTAAGGACTTTGCTGCGGTATTTAAGGACTTTATTGCATTATTTAAGGACTGTTCTGCATTATTTAAGGACTTTGTTGCATTATTTAAGGACTCTGCTACAGTACTTAAAGACTCTGCTGCATTATTTAAGTACTTTGTTGCATTATTTAAGGACTCTGCTGCATTATTTAAGGACTTTGCTGCATTATTTAAGGACTCTGCTGCATTATTTAAGGACTTTGCTGCATTATTTAAGGACTCTGCTGCATTATTTAAGGACTTTGCTGCATTATTTAAGGACTCTGATATGGTACTTAAGAACTCTGCTGCATTATTTAAGTACTTTGTTGCATTATTTAAGGACTCTGCTGCATTATTTAAGGACTTTGTTGCATTATTTAAGGACTCTTCTGCATTATTTAAGGACTTTGTTGCATTATTTAAGGACTTTGCTGCATTATTTAAGGACTTTGCTGCATTATTTAAGGACTCTGCTGCATTATTTAAGGAATTTGCTTCATTATTTAAGGACTCTGCTGCATTATTTAATGACTTTGCTGCATTATTTAAGGACTCTGCTGCATTATTTAAGGACTTTGCTGCATTATTTAAGGACTCTGCTGCATTATTTAAGGAATTTGCTGCATTATTTAAGGACTCTGCTGCATTATTTAATGACTTTGCTGCATTATTTAAGGACTCTGCTGCATTATTTAAGGACTTTGCTGCGGTATTTAATGACTCTGCAGCATTATTTAATGACTTTGCTGCATTATTTAAGGACTCTGCTGCATTATTTAAGGACTTTGCTGCATTATTTAAGGACTCTGATACGGTACTTAAGAACTCTGCTGCATTATTTAAGTACTTTGTTGCATTATTTAAGGACTCTGCTGCATTATTTAAGGACTTTGTTGCATTATTTAAGGACTCTTCTGCATTATTTAAGGACTTTGTTGCATTATTTAAGGACTTTGCTGCATTATTTAAGGACTTTGCTGCATTATTTAAGGACTCTGCTGCATTATTTAAAGACTTGGCTGGATTATTTAAGGACTCTGCTGCATTATTTAAGGAATTTGCTTCATTATTTAAGGACTCTGCTGCATTATTTAAGGACTTTGTTGCGTTATTTAAGGACTCTGCTGCATTATTTAAGGACTTTGTTGCATTATTTAAGGACTCTGCTGCATTATATAAGGACTTTGCTGCATTATTTAAGGACTTTATTGCATTATTTAAGGACTGTTCTGCATTATTTAAGGACTTTGTTTCATTATTTAAGGACTCTGCTGCATTATTTAAGGAATTTGCTGCATTATTTAAGGACTCTGCTGCATTATTTAATGACTTGCTGCATTATTTAAGGACTCTGCTACGGTACTTAAGGACTCTGCTGCATTATTTAAGTACTTTGTTGCATTATTTAAGGACTCTGCTGCATTATTTAAGGACTTTGCTGCATTATTTAAGGACTCTGCTGCATTATTTAAGGACTTTGCTGCATTATTTAAGGACTCTGCTGCATTATTTAAGGACTTTGCTGCATTATTTAAGGACTTTCTTGCATTATTTAAGGACTCTGCTGCATTATTTAAGGAATTTGCTGCATTATTTAAGGACTCTGCTGCATTATTTAAGGACTTTGTTGCATTATTTAAGGACTCTGCTGCATTATTTAAGGACTTTGTTGCATTATTTAAGGACTCTGCTGCATTATTTAAGGACCCTGCTACGGTATTTCAGTAATCTACTGCATTATTTAAGGACTTTGTTGCATTATTTAAGGACTCTGCTGCATTATTTAAGGACCCTGCTGCGGTATTTCAGTACTCTGCTGCATTATTTAAGGACTCTGCTGCATTATTTATGGACTTTATTGTATTATTTAAAGACTTTGCTGAATTATTTAAGGAATTTGCTGCATTATTTAAGGACTTGGCTGGATTATTTAAGGACTCTGCTGCATTATTTAAGGACTTTGCTGCATTATTTAAGGACTCTGCTGCATTATTTAAGGACTTTGTTGCATTATTTAAGGACTCTGCTGCATTATTTAATTACTTTGTTGCATTATTTAAGGACTCTGCTGCATTATTTAAGGACCCTGCTGCGGTATTTCAGTATACTCTGCTGAATTATTTAAGGACTCTGCTGCATTAGTTAAGGAATTTGCTGCATTATTTAAGGACTCTGCTGCATTATTTAATGACTTTGCTGCATTATTTAAGGACTCTGCTGCATTAATTAAGGACTTTGCTGCGGTATTTAAGGACTCTGCAGCATTATTTAATGACTTTGCTGCTTTATTTAAGGACTCTGCTGCATTATTTAAGGACTTTGCTGCATTATTTAAGGACTCTGATACGGTACTTAAGGACTCTGCTGCATTATTTAAGTACTTTGTTGCATTATTTAAGGACTCTGCTGCATTATTTAATGAATTTGTTGCATTATTTAAGGACTCTTCTGCATTATTTAAGGAGTTTGTTGCATTATTTAAGGACTTTGCTGCATTATTTAAGGACTCTGCTGCATTAGTTAAGGACTTTGCTGCATTATTTAAGGACTCTGCTGCATTATTTAATGACTTTGCTGCATTATTTAAGGACTCTGCTGCATTATTTAAGGACTTTGCTGCGGTATTTAAGGACTCTGCAGCATTATTTGATGACTTTGCTGCTTTATTTAAGGACTCTGCTGCATTATTTAAGGACTTTGCTGCATTATTTAAGGACTCTGATACGGTACTTAAGGACTCTGCTGCATTATTTAAGTACTTTGTTGCATTATTTAAGGACTCTGCTGCATTATTTAAGGACTTTGTTGCATTATTTAAGGACTCTTCTGCATTATTTAAGGACTTTGCTGCATTATTTAAGGACTTTGCCGCATTATTTAAGGACTCTGCTGCATTGTTTAAGGACTTTGATGCATTATATAAGGACTTTGTTGCATTATTTAAGGACTCTGCTGCATTATTTAAGGACTTTGTTGCATTATTTAAGGACTCTGCTGCATTATTTAAGGACCCTGCTGCGGTATTTCAGTAATCTACTGCATTATTTAAGGACTTTGTTGCATTATTTAAGGACTCTGCTGCATTATGTAAGGACTTTGTTGCATTATTTAAGGACTCTGCTGCATTATTTAAGGATCCTGCTGCGGTATTTCAGTACTCTGCTGCATTATTTAAGGACTTTGCTGCATTATTTAGGGACTTTATTGCATTATTTAAAGACTTTGCTGCATTATGTAAGGAATTTGCTGCATTATTTAAGGACTTGGCTGGATTATTTAAGGACTGTGCTGCATTATTTAAGGACTCTGCTGCATTATTTAATGACTTTGCTGCATTATTTAAGGACTCTGCTGCATTATTTAAGGACTTTGCTGCGGTATTTAATGACTCTGCAGCATTATTTAATGACTTTGCTGCATTATTTAAGGACTCTGCTGCATTATTTAAGGACTTTGCTGCATTATTTAAGGACTCTGATACGGTACTTAAGAACTCTGCTGCATTATTTAAGTACTTTGTTGCATTATTTAAGGACTCTGCTGCATTATTTAAGGACTTTGTTGCATTATTTAAGGACTCTTCTGCATTATTTAAGGACCTTGTTGCATTATTTAAGGACTTTGCTGCATTATTTAAGGACTTTGCTGCATTATTTAAGGACTCTGCTGCATTATTTAAAGACTTGGCTGGATTATTTAAGGACTCTGCTGCATTATTTAAGGAATTTGCTTCATTATTTAAGGACTCTGCTGCATTATTTAAGGACTTTGTTGCGTTATTTAAGGACTCTGCTGCATTATTTAAGGACTTTGTTGCATTATTTAAGGACTCTGCTGCATTATATAAGGACTTTGCTGCATTATTTAAGGACTTTATTGCATTATTTAAGGACTGTTCTGCATTATTTAAGGACTTTGTTGCATTATTTAAGGACTCTGCTGCATTATTTAAGTACTTTGTTGCATTATTTAAGGACTCTGCTGCATTATTTAAGGACTTTGCTGCACTATTTAAGGACTCTGCTGCATTATTTAAGGACTTTGCTGCATTATTTAAGGACTCTGCTGCATTATTTAAGGACTTTGCTGCATTATTTAAGGACTTTCTTGCATTATTTAAGGACTCTGCTGCATTATTTAAGGAATTTGCTGCATTATTTAAGGACTCTGCTGCATTATTTAAGGACTTTGTTGCATTATTTAAGGACTCTGCTGCATTATTTAAGGACTTTGTTGCATTATTTAAGGACTCTGCTGCATTATTTAAGGACCCTGCTACGCTATTTCAGTAATCTACTGCATTATTTAAGGACTTTGTTGCATTATTTAAGGACTCTGCTGCATTATTTAAGGACCCTGCTGCGGTATTTCAGTACTCTGCTGCATTATTTAAGGACTCTGCTGCATTATTTATGGAGTTTATTGTATTATTTAAAGACTTTGCTGAATTATTTAAGGAATTTGCTGCATTATTTAAGGACTTGGCTGGATTATTTAAGGACTCTGCTGCATTATTTAAGGACTTTGCCGCATTATTTAAGGACTCTGCTGCATTGTTTAAGGACTTTGCTGCATTATATAAGGACTTTGTTGCATTATTTAAGGACTCTGCTGCATTGTTTAAGGACTTTGCTGCATTATATAAGGACTCTGCTGCATTATTTAAGGACTTTGTTGCATTATTTAAGGACTCTGCTGCATTATATAAGGACTTTGCTGCATTATTTAAGGACTCTGCTGCATTATTTAAGGAATTTGCTGCATTATTTAAGGACTCTGCTGCATTATTTAAGGACTTTGTTGCATTATTTAAGGACTCTGCTGCATTATTTAAGGACTTTGTTGCATTATTTAAGGACTCTGCTGCATTATTTAAGGACTTTGTTGCATTATTTAAGGACTCTGCTGCATTATATAAGGACTTTGCTGCATTATTTAAGGACTCTGCTGCATTATTTAAGGAATTTGCTGCATTATTTAAGGACTCTGCTGCATTATTTAAGGACTTTGTTGCATTATTTAAGGACTCTGCTGCATTATTTAAGGACTTTGTTGCATTATTTAAGGACTCTGCTGCATTATTTAAGGACCCTGCTACGCTATTTCAGTAATCTACTGCATTATTTAAGGACTTTGTTGCATTATTTAAGGACTCTGCTGCATTATTTAAGGACCCTGCTGCGGTATTTCAGTACTCTGCTGCATTATTTAAGGACTCTGCTGCATTATTTATGGACTTTATTGTATTATTTAAAGACTTTGCTGAATTATTTAAGGAATTTGCTGCATTATTTAAGGACTTGGCTGGATTATTTAAGGACTCTGCTGCATTATTTAAGGACTTTGCTGCATTATTTAAGGACTCTGCTGCATTATTTAAGGACTTTGTTGCATTATTTAAGGACTCTGCTGCATTATTTAATTACTTTGTTGCATTATTTAAGGACTCTGCTGCATTATTTAAGGACCCTGCTGCGGTATTTCAGTATACTCTGCTGAATTATTTAAGGACTTTGCTGCATTATTTATGGACTTTATTGCATTATTTAAGGACTCTGCTGCATTATTTAAGGAATTTGCTGCATTATTTAGGTACTCTGCTGCATTATTTAAGGACTTTGCTGCGGTATTTAAGGACTTTATTGCATTATTTAAGGACTGTTCTGCATTATTTAAGGACTTTGTTGCATTATTTAAGGACTCTGCTACGGTACTTAAGGACTCTGCTGCATTATTTAAGTACTTTGTTGCATTATTTAAGGACTCTGCTGCATTATTTAAGGACTTTGCTGCATTATTTAAGGACTCTGCTGCATTATTTAAGGACTTTGCTGCATTATTTAAGGACTCTGCTGCATTATTTAAGGACTTTGTTGCATTATTTAAGGACTCTGCTGCATTATTTAAGGACCCTTCTGCCGTATTTCAGTACTCTGCTGCATTATTTAAGGACTTTGCTGCATTATTTTTGGACTTTATTGCATTATTTAAAGACTTTGCTGCATTATTTAAGGAATTTGCTGCATTATTTAAGGACTTGGCTGGATTATTTAAGGACTGTGCTGCATTATTTAAGGACTTTGCTGCATTATTTAAGGACTCTGCTGCATTATTTAAGGACTTTGTTGCATTATTTAAGGACTCTGCTGCATTATTTAAGGACTTTGTTGCATTATTTAAGGACTCTGCTGCATTATTTAAGGACCCTGCTGCGGTATTTCAGTACTCTGCTGAATTATTTAAGGACTTTGCTGCATTATTTATGGACTTTATTGCATTATTTAAGGACTCTGCTGCATTAGTTAAGGAATTTGCTGCATTATTTAAGGACTCTGCTGCATTATTTAATGACTTTGCTGCATTATTTAAGGACTCTGCTGCATTAATTAAGGACTTTGCTGCGGTATTTAAGGACTCTGCAGCATTATTTAATGACTTTGCTGCTTTATTTAAGGACTCTGCTGCATTATTTAAGGACTTTGCTGCATTATTTAAGGACTCTGATACGGTACTTAAGGACTCTGCTGCATTATTTAAGTACTTTGTTGCATTATTTAAGGACTCTGCTGCATTATTTAAGGAATTTGTAGCATTATTTAAGGACTCTTCTGCATTATTTAAGGAGTTTGTTGCATTATTTAAGGACTTTGCTGCATTATTTAAGGACTCTGCTGCATTAGTTAAGGACTTTGCTGCATTATTTAAGGACTCTGCTGCATTATTTAATGACTTTGCTGCATTATTTAAGGACTCTGCTGCATTATTTAAGGACTTTGCTGCGGTATTTAAGGACTTTGCTGCGGTATTTAAGGACTCTGCAGCATTATTTGATGACTTTGCTGCTTTATTTAAGGACTCTGCTGCATTATTTAAGGACTTTGCTGCATTATTTAAGGACTCTGATACGGTACTTAAGGACTCTGCTGCATTATTTAAGTACTTTGTTGCATTATTTAAGGACTCTGCTGCATTATTTAAGGACTTTGTTGCATTATTTAAGGACTCTTCTGCATTATTTAAGGACTTTGCTGCATTATTTAAGGACTTTGCCGCATTATTTAAGGACTCTGCTGCATTGTTTAAGGACTTTGCTGCATTATATAAGGACTTTGTTGCATTATTTAAGGACTCTGCTGCATTATTTAAGGACTTTGTTGCATTATTTAAGGACTCTGCTGCATTATTTAAGGACCCTGCTGCGGTATTTCAGTAATCTACTGCATTATTTAAGGACTTTGTTGCATTATTTAAGGACTCTGCTGCATTATTTAAGGACTTTGTTGCATTATTTAAGGACTCTGCTGCATTATTTAAGGATCCTGCTGCGGTATTTCAGTACTCTGCTGCATTATTTAAGGACTTTGCTGCATTATTTAGGGACTTTATTGCATTATTTAAAGACTTTGCTGCATTATGTAAGGAATTTGCTGCATTATTTAAGGACTTGGCTGGATTATTTAAGGACTGTGCTGCATTATTTAATGACTTTGCTGCATTATTTAAGGACTCTGCTGCATTATTTAAGGACTTTGTTGCATTATTTAAGGACTCTCCTGCATTATTTAAGGACTTTGTTGCATTATTTAAGGACTCTGCTGCATTATTTAAGGACCCTGCTGCGGTATTTCAGAACTCTGCTGAATTATTTAAGGACTTTTCTGCATTATTTATGGACTTTATTGCATTATTTAAGGACTCTGCTGCATTATTTAAGGAATTTGCTGCATTATTTAAGGACTCTGCTGCATTATTTAATGACTTTGCTGCATTATTTAAGGACTCTGCTGCATTATTTAAGGACTTTGCTGCGGTATTTAAGGACTCTGCAGCATTATTTAATGACTTTGCTGCATTATTTAAGGACTTTGCTGCGGTATTTAAGGACTTTATTGCATTATTTAAGGACTGTTCTGCATTATTTAAGGACTTTGTTGCATTATTTAAGGACTATGCTGCATTATTTAAGGACTTTGCTGCATTATTTAAGGACTCTGCTGCATTATTTAAGGACTTTGCTGCATTATTTAAGGACTCTGCTGCATTATTTAAGGACTTTGCTGCATTATTTAAGGACTCTGCTGCATTATTTAAGGACTTTGTTGCATTATTTAAGGACTCTGCTGCATTATTTAAGGACCCTGCTGCGGTATTTCAGTACTCTGCTGCATTATTTAAGGACTTTGCTGCATTATTTATGGACTTTATTGCATTATTTAAAGACTTTGCTGCATTATTTAAGGAATTTGCTGCATTTTTTAAGGACTTGGCTGGATTATTTAAGGACTGTGCTGCATTATTTAAGGACTTTGCTGCATTATTTAAGGACTCTGCTGCATTATTTAAGGACTTTGTTGCATTATTTAAGGACTCTGCTGCATTATTTAAGGACTTTGTTGCATTATTTAAGGACTCTGCTGCATTATTTAAGGACCCTGCTGCGGTATTTCAGTACTCTGCTGAATTATTTAAGGACTTTGCTGCATTATTTGTGGACTTTATTGCATTATTTAAGGACTCTGCTGCATTAGTTAAGGAATTTGCTGCATTATTTAAGGACTCTGCTGCATTATTTAATGACTTTGCTGCATTATTTAAGGACTCTGCTGCATTATTTAAGGACTTTGCTGCGGTATTTAAGGACTCTGCAGCATTATTTAATGACTTTGCTGCTTTATTTAAGGACTCTGCTGCATTATTTAAGGACTTTGCTGCATTATTTAAGGACTCTGATACGGTACTTAAGGACTCTGCTGCATTATTTAAGTACTTTGTTGCATTATTTAAGGACTCTGCTGCATTATTTAAGGACTTTGTTGCATTATTTAAGGACACTTCTGCATTATTTAAGGAGTTTGTTGCATTATTTAAGGACTTTGCTGCATTATTTAAGGACTCTGCTGCATTATTTAAGGACTTTGCTGCATTATTTAAGGACTCTGCTGCATTATTTAAGGACTTGGCTGGATTATTTAAGGACTTTGCTGCATTATTTAAGGACTTTATTGCATTATTTAAGGACTCTGCTGCATTATTTAAGGACTTTGTTGCATTATTTAAGGACTCTGCAGCATTATTTAATGACTTTGCTGCATTATTTAAGGACTTTGCTGCGGTATTTAAGGACTTTATTGCATTATTTAAGGACTGTTCTGCATTATTTAAGGACTTTGTTGCATTATTTAAGGACTCTGCTACAGTACTTAAGGACTCTGCTGCATTATTTAAGTACTTTGTTGCATTATTTAAGGACTCTGCTGCATTATTTAAGGACTTTGCTGCATTATTTAAGGACTCTGCTGCATTATTTAAGGACTTTGCTGCATTATTTAAGGACTCTGCTGCATTATTTAAGGACTCTGCTGCATTATTTAAGGACCTTGTTGCATTATTTAAGGACTCTGCTGCATTATTTAAGGACCCTGCTGCGGTATTTCAGTACTCTGCTGCATTATTTAAGGACTTTGCTGCATTATTTTTGGACTTTATTGCATTATTTAAAGACTTTGCTGCATTATTTAAGGAATTTGCTGCATTATTTAAGGACTTTGCTGGATTATTTAAGGACTTTGCTGCATTATTTAAGGACTTTATTGCATTATTTAAGGACTCTGCTGCATTATTTAAGGACTTTGTTGCATTATTTAAGGACTCTGCAGCATTATTTAATGACTTTGCTGCATTATTTAAGGACTTTGCTGCGGTATTTAAGGACTTTATTGCATTATTTAAGGACTGTTCTGCATTATTTAAGGACTTTGTTGCATTATTTAAGGACTCTGCTACAGTACTTAAAGACTCTGCTGCATTATTTAAGTACTTTGTTGCATTATTTAAGGACTCTGCTGCATTATTTAAGGACTTTGCTGCATTATTTAAGGACTCTGCTGCATTATTTAAGGACTTTGCTGCATTATTTAAGGACTCTGCTGCATTATTTAAGGACTTTGCTGCATTATTTAAGGACTCTGATATGGTACTTAAGAACTCTGCTGCATTATTTAAGTACTTTGTTGCATTATTTAAGGACTCTGCTGCATTATTTAAGGACTTTGTTGCATTATTTAAGGACTCTTCTGCATTATTTAAGGACTTTGTTGCATTATTTAAGGACTTTGCTGCATTATTTAAGGACTTTGCTGCATTATTTAAGGACTCTGCTGCATTATTTAAGGAATTTGCTTCATTATTTAAGGACTCTGCTGCATTATTTAATGACTTTGCTGCATTATTTAAGGACTCTGCTGCATTATTTAAGGACTTTGCTGCATTATTTAAGGACTCTGCTGCATTATTTAAGGAATTTGCTGCATTATTTAAGGACTCTGCTGCATTATTTAATGACTTTGCTGCATTATTTAAGGACTCTGCTGCATTATTTAAGGACTTTGCTGCGGTATTTAATGACTCTGCAGCATTATTTAATGACTTTGCTGCATTATTTAAGGACTCTGCTGCATTATTTAAGGACTTTGCTGCATTATTTAAGGACTCTGATACGGTACTTAAGAACTCTGCTGCATTATTTAAGTACTTTGTTGCATTATTTAAGGACTCTGCTGCATTATTTAAGGACTTTGTTGCATTATTTAAGGACTCTTCTGCATTATTTAAGGACTTTGTTGCATTATTTAAGGACTTTGCTGCATTATTTAAGGACTTTGCTGCATTATTTAAGGACTCTGCTGCATTATTTAAAGACTTGGCTGGATTATTTAAGGACTCTGCTGCATTATTTAAGGAATTTGCTTCATTATTTAAGGACTCTGCTGCATTATTTAAGGACTTTGTTGCGTTATTTAAGGACTCTGCTGCATTATTTAAGGACTTTGTTGCATTATTTAAGGACTCTGCTGCATTATATAAGGACTTTGCTGCATTATTTAAGGACTTTATTGCATTATTTAAGGACTGTTCTGCATTATTTAAGGACTTTGTTTCATTATTTAAGGACTCTGCTGCATTATTTAAGGAATTTGCTGCATTATTTAAGGACTCTGCTGCATTATTTAATGACTTGCTGCATTATTTAAGGACTCTGCTACGGTACTTAAGGACTCTGCTGCATTATTTAAGTACTTTGTTGCATTATTTAAGGACTCTGCTGCATTATTTAAGGACTTTGCTGCATTATTTAAGGACTCTGCTGCATTATTTAAGGACTTTGCTGCATTATTTAAGGACTCTGCTGCATTATTTAAGGACTTTGCTGCATTATTTAAGGACTTTCTTGCATTATTTAAGGACTCTGCTGCATTATTTAAGGAATTTGCTGCATTATTTAAGGACTCTGCTGCATTATTTAAGGACTTTGTTGCATTATTTAAGGACTCTGCTGCATTATTTAAGGACTTTGTTGCATTATTTAAGGACTCTGCTGCATTATTTAAGGACCCTGCTACGGTATTTCAGTAATCTACTGCATTATTTAAGGACTTTGTTGCATTATTTAAGGACTCTGCTGCATTATTTAAGGACCCTGCTGCGGTATTTCAGTACTCTGCTGCATTATTTAAGGACTCTGCTGCATTATTTATGGACTTTATTGTATTATTTAAAGACTTTGCTGAATTATTTAAGGAATTTGCTGCATTATTTAAGGACTTGGCTGGATTATTTAAGGACTCTGCTGCATTATTTAAGGACTTTGCTGCATTATTTAAGGACTCTGCTGCATTATTTAAGGACTTTGTTGCATTATTTAAGGACTCTGCTGCATTATTTAATTACTTTGTTGCATTATTTAAGGACTCTGCTGCATTATTTAAGGACCCTGCTGCGGTATTTCAGTATACTCTGCTGAATTATTTAAGGACTTTGCTGCATTATTTATGGACTTTATTGCATTATTTAAGGACTCTGCTGCATTATTTAAGGAATTTGCTGCATTATTTAGGTACTCTGCTGCATTATTTAAGGACTTTGCTGCGGTATTTAAGGACTTTATTGCATTATTTAAGGACTGTTCTGCATTATTTAAGGACTTTGCTGCATTATTTAAGTACTTTGTTGCATTATTTAAGGACTCTGCTGCATTATTTAAGGACTTTGCTGCATTATTTAAGGACTCTGCTGCATTATTTAAGGACTTTGCTGCATTATTTAAGGACTCTGCTGCATTATTTAAGGACTTTGTTGCATTATTTAAGGACTCTGCTGCATTATTTAAGGACCCTTCTGCCGTATTTCAGTACTCTGCTGCATTATTTAAGGACTTTGCTGCATTATTTTTGGACTTTATTGCATTATTTAAAGACTTTGCTGCATTATTTAAGGACTCTGCTGCATTAATTAAGGACTTTGCTGCATTATTTAAGGACTCTGCTGCATTATTTAATGACTTTGCTGCATTATTTAAGGACTCTGCTGCATTAGTTAAGGACTTTGCTGCATTATTTAAGGACTCTGCTGCATTATTTAATGACTTTGCTGCATTATTTAAGGACTCTGCTGCATTATTTAAGGACTTTGCTGCGGTATTTAAGGACTTTGCTGCGGTATTTAAGGACTCTGCAGCATTATTTGATGACTTTGCTGCTTTATTTAAGGACTCTGCTGCATTATTTAAGGACTTTGCTGCATTATTTAAGGACTCTGATACGCTACTTAAGGACTCTGCTGCATTATTTAAGTACTTTGTTGCATTATTTAAGGACTCTGCTGCATTATTTAAGGACTTTGTTGCATTATTTAAGGACTCTTCTGCATTATTTAAGGACTTTGCTGCATTATTTAAGGACTTTGCCGCATTATTTAAGGACTCTGCTGCATTGTTTAAGGACTTTGCTGCATTATATAAGGACTTTGTTGCATTATTTAAGGACTCTGCTGCATTATTTAAGGACTTTGTTGCATTATTTAAGGACTCTGCTGCATTATTTAAGGACCCTGCTGCGGTATTTCAGTAATCTACTGCATTATTTAAGGACTTTGTTGCATTATTTAAGGACTCTGCTGCATTATTTAAGGACTTTGTTGCATTATTTAAGGACTCTGCTGCATTATTTAAGGATCCTGCTGCGGTATTTCAGTACTCTGCTGCATTATTTAAGGACTTTGCTGCATTATTTAGGGACTTTATTGCATTATTTAAAGACTTTGCTGCATTATGTAAGGAATTTGCTGCATTATTTAAGGACTTGGCTGGATTATTTAAGGACTGTGCTGCATTATTTAATGACTTTGCTGCATTATTTAAGGACTCTGCTGCATTATTTAAGGACTTTGTTGCATTATTTAAGGACTCTCCTGCATTATTTAAGGACTTTGTTGCATTATTTAAGGACTCTGCTGCATTATTTAAGGACTTTGTTGCATTATTTAAGGACTCTGCTGCATTATTTAAGGACTTTGTTGCATTATTTAAGGACTCTGCTGCATTATTTAAGGACCCTGCTGCGGTATTTCAGTACTCTGCTGAATTATTTAAGGACTTTGCTGCATTATTTGTGGACTTTATTGCATTATTTAAGGACTCTGCTGCATTAGTTAAGGAATTTGCTGCATTATTTAATGACTTTGCTGCATTATTTAAGGACTCTGCTGCATTATTTAAGGACTTTGCTGCGGTATTTAAGGACTCTGCAGCATTATTTAATGACTTTGCTGCTTTATTTAAGGACTCTGCTGCATTATTTAAGGACTTTGCTGCATTATTTAAGGACTCTGATACGGTACTTAAGGACTCTGCTTCATTATTTAAGTACTTTGTTGCATTATTTAAGGACTCTGCTGCATTATTTAAGGACTTTGTTGCATTATTTAAGGACACTTCTGCATTATTTAAGGAGTTTGTTGCATTATTTAAGGACTTTGCTGCATTATTTAAGGACTTTGCTGCATTATTTAAGGACTCTGCTGCATTATTTAAGGACTTTGCTGCATTATTTAAGGACTCTGCTGCATTATTTAAGGACTTGGCTGGATTATTTAAGGACTTTGCTGCATTATTTAAGGACTTTATTGCATTATTTAACGACTCTGCTGCATTATTTAAGGACTTTGTTGCATTATTTAAGGACTCTGCAGCATTATTTAATGACTTTGCTGCATTATTTAAGGACTTTGCTGCGGTATTTAAGGACTTTATTGCATTATTTAAGGACTGTTCTGCATTATTTAAGGACTTTGTTGCATTATTTAAGGACTCTGCTACAGTACTTAAGGACTCTGCTGCATTATTTAAGTACTTTGTTGCATTATTTAAGGACTCTGCTGCATTATTTAAGGACTTTGCTGCATTATTTAAGGACTCTGCTGCATTATTTAAGGACTTTGCTGCATTATTTAAGGACTCTGCTGCATTATTTAAGGACTCTGCTGCATTATTTAAGGACCTTGTTGCATTATTTAAGGACTCTGCTGCATTATTTAAGGACCCTGCTGCGGTATTTCAGTGCTCTGCTGCATTATTTAAGGACTTTGCTGCATTATTTTTGGACTTTATTGCATTATTTAAAGACTTTGCTGCATTATTTAAGGAATTTGCTGCATTATTTAAGGACTTTGCTGGATTATTTAAGGACTTTGCTGCATTATTTAAGGACTTTATTGCATTATTTAAGGACTCTGCTGCATTATTTAAGGACTTTGTTGCATTATTTAAGGACTCTGCAGCATTATTTAATGACTTTGCTGCATTATTTAAGGACTTTGCTGCGGTATTTAAGGACTTTATTGCATTATTTAAGGACTGTTCTGCATTATTTAAGGACTTTGTTGCATTATTTAAGGACTCTGCTACAGTACTTAAAGACTCTGCTGCATTATTTAAGTACTTTGTTGCATTATTTAAGGACTCTGCTGCATTATTTAAGGACTTTGCTGCATTATTTAAGGACTCTGCTGCATTATTTAAGGACTTTGCTGCATTATTTAAGGACTCTGCTGCATTATTTAAGGACTTTGCTGCATTATTTAAGGACTCTGATATGGTACTTAAGAACTCTGCTGCATTATTTAAGTACTTTGTTGCATTATTTAAGGACTCTGCTGCATTATTTAAGGACTTTGTTGCATTATTTAAGGACTCTTCTGCATTATTTAAGGACTTTGTTGCATTATTTAAGGACTTTGCTGCATTATTTAAGGACTTTGCTGCATTATTTAAGGACTCTGCTGCATTATTTAAGGAATTTGCTTCATTATTTAAGGACTCTGCTGCATTATTTAATGACTTTGCTGCATTATTTAAGGACTCTGCTGCATTATTTAAGGACTTTGCTGCATTATTTAAGGACTCTGCTGCATTATTTAAGGAATTTGCTGCATTATTTAAGGACTCTGCTGCATTATTTAATGACTTTGCTGCATTATTTAAGGACTCTGCTGCATTATTTAAGGACTTTGCTGCGGTATTTAATGACTCTGCAGCATTATTTAATGACTTTGCTGCATTATTTAAGGACTCTGCTGCATTATTTAAGGACTTTGCTGCATTATTTAAGGACTCTGATACGGTACTTAAGAACTCTGCTGCATTATTTAAGTACTTTGTTGCATTATTTAAGGACTCTGCTGCATTATTTAAGGACTTTGTTCCATTATTTAAGGACTCTGCTGCATTATTTAATTACTTTGTTGCATTATTTAAGGACTCTGCTGCATTATTTAAGGACCCTGCTGCGGTATTTCAGTATACTCTGCTGAATTATTTAAGGACTTTGCTGCATTATTTATGGACTTTATTGCATTATTTAAGGACTCTGCTGCATTATTTAAGGAATTTGCTGCATTATTTAGGTACTCTGCTGCATTATTTAAGGACTTTGCTGCGGTATTTAAGGACTTTATTGCATTATTTAAGGACTGTTCTGCATTATTTAAGGACTTTGCTGCATTATTTAAGGACTCTGCTGCATTATTTAAGGACTTTGCTGCATTATTTAAGGACTCTGCTGCATTATTTAAGGACTTTGTTGCATTATTTAAGGACTCTGCTGCATTATTTAAGGACCCTTCTGCCGTATTTCAGTACTCTGCTGCATTATTTAAGGACTTTGCTGCATTATTTTTGGACTTTATTGCATTATTTAAAGACTTTGCTGCATTATTTAAGGACTCTGCTGCATTAATTAAGGACTTTGCTGCATTATTTAAGGACTCTGCTGCATTATTTAATGACTTTGCTGCATTATTTAAGGACTCTGCTGCATTAGTTAAGGACTTTGCTGCATTATTTAAGGACTCTGCTGCATTATTTAATGACTTTGCTGCATTATTTAAGGACTCTGCTGCATTATTTAAGGACTTTGCTGCGGTATTTAAGGACTTTGCTGCGGTATTTAAGGACTCTGCAGCATTATTTGATGACTTTGCTGCTTTATTTAAGGACTCTGCTGCATTATTTAAGGACTTTGCTGCATTATTTAAGGACTCTGATACGCTACTTAAGGACTCTGCTGCATTATTTAAGTACTTTGTTGCATTATTTAAGGACTCTGCTGCATTATTTAAGGACTTTGTTGCATTATTTAAGGACTCTTCTGCATTATTTAAGGACTTTGCTGCATTATTTAAGGACTTTGCCGCATTATTTAAGGACTCTGCTGCATTGTTTAAGGACTTTGCTGCATTATATAAGGACTTTGTTGCATTATTTAAGGACTCTGCTGCATTATTTAAGGACTTTGTTGCATTATTTAAGGACTCTGCTGCATTATTTAAGGACCCTGCTGCGGTATTTCAGTAATCTACTGCATTATTTAAGGACTTTGTTGCATTATTTAAGGACTCTGCTGCATTATTTAAGGACTTTGTTGCATTATTTAAGGACTCTGCTGCATTATTTAAGGATCCTGCTGCGGTATTTCAGTACTCTGCTGCATTATTTAAGGACTTTGCTGCATTATTTAGGGACTTTATTGCATTATTTAAAGACTTTGCTGCATTATGTAAGGAATTTGCTGCATTATTTAAGGACTTGGCTGGATTATTTAAGGACTGTGCTGCATTATTTAATGACTTTGCTGCATTATTTAAGGACTCTGCTGCATTATTTAAGGACTTTGTTGCATTATTTAAGGACTCTCCTGCATTATTTAAGGACTTTGTTGCATTATTTAAGGACTCTGCTGCATTATTTAAGGACTTTGTTGCATTATTTAAGGACTCTGCTGCATTATTTAAGGACTTTGTTGCATTATTTAAGGACTCTGCTGCATTATTTAAGGACCCTGCTGCGGTATTTCAGTACTCTGCTGAATTATTTAAGGACTTTGCTGCATTATTTGTGGACTTTATTGCATTATTTAAGGACTCTGCTGCATTAGTTAAGGAATTTGCTGCATTATTTAAGGACTCTGCTGCATTATTTAATGACTTTGCTGCATTATTTAAGGACTCTGCTGCATTATTTAAGGACTTTGCTGCGGTATTTAAGGACTCTGCAGCATTATTTAATGACTTTGCTGCTTTATTTAAGGACTCTGCTGCATTATTTAAGGACTTTGCTGCATTATTTAAGGACTCTGATACGGTACTTAAGGACTCTGCTTCATTATTTAAGTACTTTGTTGCATTATTTAAGGACTCTGCTGCATTATTTAAGGACTTTGTTGCATTATTTAAGGACACTTCTGCATTATTTAAGGAGTTTGTTGCATTATTTAAGGACTTTGCTGCATTATTTAAGGACTTTGCTGCATTATTTAAGGACTCTGCTGCATTATTTAAGGACTTTGCTGCATTATTTAAGGACTCTGCTGCATTATTTAAGGACTTGGCTGGATTATTTAAGGACTTTGCTGCATTATTTAAGGACTTTATTGCATTATTTAAGGACTCTGCTGCATTATTTAAGGAATTTGCTGCATTATTTAAGGACTCTGCTGCATTATTTAAGGACTTTGTTGCATTATTTAAGGACTCTGCTGCATTATTTAAGGACTTTGTTGCATTATTTAAGGACTCTGCTGCATTATTTAAGGACCCTGCTACGGTATTTCAGTAATCTACTGCATTATTTAAGGACTTTGTTGCATTATTTAAGGACTCTGCTGCATTATTTAAGGACCCTGCTGCGGTATTTCAGTACTCTGCTGCATTATTTAAGGACTCTGCTGCATTATTTATGGACTTTATTGTATTATTTAAAGACTTTGCTGAATTATTTAAGGAATTTGCTGCATTATTTAAGGACTTGGCTGGATTATTTAAGGACTCTGCTGCATTATTTAAGGACTTTGCTGCATTATTTAAGGACTCTGCTGCATTATTTAAGGACTTTGTTGCATTATTTAAGGACTCTGCTGCATTATTTAATTACTTTGTTGCATTATTTAAGGACTCTGCTGCATTATTTAAGGACCCTGCTGCGGTATTTCAGTATACTCTGCTGAATTATTTAAGGACTCTGCTGCATTAGTTAAGGAATTTGCTGCATTATTTAAGGACTCTGCTGCATTATTTAATGACTTTGCTGCATTATTTAAGGACTCTGCTGCATTAATTAAGGACTTTGCTGCGGTATTTAAGGACTCTGCAGCATTATTTAATGACTTTGCTGCTTTATTTAAGGACTCTGCTGCATTATTTAAGGACTTTGCTGCATTATTTAAGGACTCTGATACGGTACTTAAGGACTCTGCTGCATTATTTAAGTACTTTGTTGCATTATTTAAGGACTCTGCTGCATTATTTAATGAATTTGTTGCATTATTTAAGGACTCTTCTGCATTATTTAAGGAGTTTGTTGCATTATTTAAGGACTTTGCTGCATTATTTAAGGACTCTGCTGCATTAGTTAAGGACTTTGCTGCATTATTTAAGGACTCTGCTGCATTATTTAATGACTTTGCTGCATTATTTAAGGACTCTGCTGCATTATTTAAGGACTTTGCTGCGGTATTTAAGGACTCTGCAGCATTATTTGATGACTTTGCTGCTTTATTTAAGGACTCTGCTGCATTATTTAAGGACTTTGCTGCATTATTTAAGGACTCTGATACGGTACTTAAGGACTCTGCTGCATTATTTAAGTACTTTGTTGCATTATTTAAGGACTCTGCTGCATTATTTAAGGACTTTGTTGCATTATTTAAGGACTCTTCTGCATTATTTAAGGACTTTGCTGCATTATTTAAGGACTTTGCCGCATTATTTAAGGACTCTGCTGCATTGTTTAAGGACTTTGATGCATTATATAAGGACTTTGTTGCATTATTTAAGGACTCTGCTGCATTATTTAAGGACTTTGTTGCATTATTTAAGGACTCTGCTGCATTATTTAAGGACCCTGCTGCGGTATTTCAGTAATCTACTGCATTATTTAAGGACTTTGTTGCATTATTTAAGGACTCTGCTGCATTATGTAAGGACTTTGTTGCATTATTTAAGGACTCTGCTGCATTATTTAAGGATCCTGCTGCGGTATTTCAGTACTCTGCTGCATTATTTAAGGACTTTGCTGCATTATTTAGGGACTTTATTGCATTATTTAAAGACTTTGCTGCATTATGTAAGGAATTTGCTGCATTATTTAAGGACTTGGCTGGATTATTTAAGGACTGTGCTGCATTATTTAAGGACTCTGCTGCATTATTTAATGACTTTGCTGCATTATTTAAGGACTCTGCTGCATTATTTAAGGACTTTGCTGCGGTATTTAATGACTCTGCAGCATTATTTAATGACTTTGCTGCATTATTTAAGGACTCTGCTGCATTATTTAAGGACTTTGCTGCATTATTTAAGGACTCTGATACGGTACTTAAGAACTCTGCTGCATTATTTAAGTACTTTGTTGCATTATTTAAGGACTCTGCTGCATTATTTAAGGACTTTGTTGCATTATTTAAGGACTCTTCTGCATTATTTAAGGACCTTGTTGCATTATTTAAGGACTTTGCTGCATTATTTAAGGACTTTGCTGCATTATTTAAGGACTCTGCTGCATTATTTAAAGACTTGGCTGGATTATTTAAGGACTCTGCTGCATTATTTAAGGAATTTGCTTCATTATTTAAGGACTCTGCTGCATTATTTAAGGACTTTGTTGCGTTATTTAAGGACTCTGCTGCATTATTTAAGGACTTTGTTGCATTATTTAAGGACTCTGCTGCATTATATAAGGACTTTGCTGCATTATTTAAGGACTTTATTGCATTATTTAAGGACTGTTCTGCATTATTTAAGGACTTTGTTGCATTATTTAAGGACTCTGCTGCATTATTTAAGTACTTTGTTGCATTATTTAAGGACTCTGCTGCATTATTTAAGGACTTTGCTGCACTATTTAAGGACTCTGCTGCATTATTTAAGGACTTTGCTGCATTATTTAAGGACTCTGCTGCATTATTTAAGGACTTTGCTGCATTATTTAAGGACTTTCTTGCATTATTTAAGGACTCTGCTGCATTATTTAAGGAATTTGCTGCATTATTTAAGGACTCTGCTGCATTATTTAAGGACTTTGTTGCATTATTTAAGGACTCTGCTGCATTATTTAAGGACTTTGTTGCATTATTTAAGGACTCTGCTGCATTATTTAAGGACCCTGCTACGCTATTTCAGTAATCTACTGCATTATTTAAGGACTTTGTTGCATTATTTAAGGACTCTGCTGCATTATTTAAGGACCCTGCTGCGGTATTTCAGTACTCTGCTGCATTATTTAAGGACTCTGCTGCATTATTTATGGACTTTATTGTATTATTTAAAGACTTTGCTGAATTATTTAAGGAATTTGCTGCATTATTTAAGGACTTGGCTGGATTATTTAAGGACTCTGCTGCATTATTTAAGGACTTTGCCGCATTATTTAAGGACTCTGCTGCATTGTTTAAGGACTTTGCTGCATTATATAAGGACTTTGTTGCATTATTTAAGGACTCTGCTGCATTGTTTAAGGACTTTGCTGCATTATATAAGGACTCTGCTGCATTATTTAAGGACTTTGTTGCATTATTTAAGGACTCTGCTGCATTATATAAGGACTTTGCTGCATTATTTAAGGACTCTGCTGCATTATTTAAGGAATTTGCTGCATTATTTAAGGACTCTGCTGCATTATTTAAGGACTTTGTTGCATTATTTAAGGACTCTGCTGCATTATTTAAGGACTTTGTTGCATTATTTAAGGACTCTGCTGCATTATTTAAGGACTTTGTTGCATTATTTAAGGACTCTGCTGCATTATATAAGGACTTTGCTGCATTATTTAAGGACTCTGCTGCATTATTTAAGGAATTTGCTGCATTATTTAAGGACTCTGCTGCATTATTTAAGGACTTTGTTGCATTATTTAAGGACTCTGCTGCATTATTTAAGGACTTTGTTGCATTATTTAAGGACTCTGCTGCATTATTTAAGGACCCTGCTACGCTATTTCAGTAATCTACTGCATTATTTAAGGACTTTGTTGCATTATTTAAGGACTCTGCTGCATTATTTAAGGACCCTGCTGCGGTATTTCAGTACTCTGCTGCATTATTTAAGGACTCTGCTGCATTATTTATGGACTTTATTGTATTATTTAAAGACTTTGCTGAATTATTTAAGGAATTTGCTGCATTATTTAAGGACTTGGCTGGATTATTTAAGGACTCTGCTGCATTATTTAAGGACTTTGCTGCATTATTTAAGGACTCTGCTGCATTATTTAAGGACTTTGTTGCATTATTTAAGGACTCTGCTGCATTATTTAATTACTTTGTTGCATTATTTAAGGACTCTGCTGCATTATTTAAGGACCCTGCTGCGGTATTTCAGTATACTCTGCTGAATTATTTAAGGACTTTGCTGCATTATTTATGGACTTTATTGCATTATTTAAGGACTCTGCTGCATTATTTAAGGAATTTGCTGCATTATTTAGGTACTCTGCTGCATTATTTAAGGACTTTGCTGCGGTATTTAAGGACTTTATTGCATTATTTAAGGACTGTTCTGCATTATTTAAGGACTTTGTTGCATTATTTAAGGACTCTGCTACGGTACTTAAGGACTCTGCTGCATTATTTAAGTACTTTGTTGCATTATTTAAGGACTCTGCTGCATTATTTAAGGACTTTGCTGCATTATTTAAGGACTCTGCTGCATTATTTAAGGACTTTGCTGCATTATTTAAGGACTCTGCTGCATTATTTAAGGACTTTGTTGCATTATTTAAGGACTCTGCTGCATTATTTAAGGACCCTTCTGCCGTATTTCAGTACTCTGCTGCATTATTTAAGGACTTTGCTGCATTATTTTTGGACTTTATTGCATTATTTAAAGACTTTGCTGCATTATTTAAGGAATTTGCTGCATTATTTAAGGACTTGGCTGGATTATTTAAGGACTGTGCTGCATTATTTAAGGACTTTGCTGCATTATTTAAGGACTCTGCTGCATTATTTAAGGACTTTGTTGCATTATTTAAGGACTCTGCTGCATTATTTAAGGACTTTGTTGCATTATTTAAGGACTCTGCTGCATTATTTAAGGACCCTGCTGCGGTATTTCAGTACTCTGCTGAATTATTTAAGGACTTTGCTGCATTATTTATGGACTTTATTGCATTATTTAAGGACTCTGCTGCATTAGTTAAGGAATTTGCTGCATTATTTAAGGACTCTGCTGCATTATTTAATGACTTTGCTGCATTATTTAAGGACTCTGCTGCATTAATTAAGGACTTTGCTGCGGTATTTAAGGACTCTGCAGCATTATTTAATGACTTTGCTGCTTTATTTAAGGACTCTGCTGCATTATTTAAGGACTTTGCTGCATTATTTAAGGACTCTGATACGGTACTTAAGGACTCTGCTGCATTATTTAAGTACTTTGTTGCATTATTTAAGGACTCTGCTGCATTATTTAAGGAATTTGTTGCATTATTTAAGGACTCTTCTGCATTATTTAAGGAGTTTGTTGCATTATTTAAGGACTTTGCTGCATTATTTAAGGACTCTGCTGCATTAGTTAAGGACTTTGCTGCATTATTTAAGGACTCTGCTGCATTATTTAATGACTTTGCTGCATTATTTAAGGACTCTGCTGCATTATTTAAGGACTTTGCTGCGGTATTTAAGGACTTTGCTGCGGTATTTAAGGACTCTGCAGCATTATTTGATGACTTTGCTGCTTTATTTAAGGACTCTGCTGCATTATTTAAGGACTTTGCTGCATTATTTAAGGACTCTGATACGGTACTAAAGGACTCTGCTGCATTATTTAAGTACTTTGTTGCATTATTTAAGGACTCTGCTGCATTATTTAAGGACTTTGTTGCATTATTTAAGGACTCTTCTGCATTATTTAAGGACTTTGCTGCATTATTTAAGGACTTTGCCGCATTATTTAAGGACTCTGCTGCATTGTTTAAGGACTTTGCTGCATTATATAAGGACTTTGTTGCATTATTTAAGGACTCTGCTGCATTATTTAAGGACTTTGTTGCATTATTTAAGGACTCTGCTGCATTATTTAAGGACCCTGCTGCGGTATTTCAGTAATCTACTGCATTATTTAAGGACTTTGTTGCATTATTTAAGGACTCTGCTGCATTATTTAAGGACTTTGTTGCATTATTTAAGGACTCTGCTGCATTATTTAAGGATCCTGCTGCGGTATTTCAGTACTCTGCTGCATTATTTAAGGACTTTGCTGCATTATTTAGGGACTTTATTGCATTATTTAAAGACTTTGCTGCATTATGTAAGGAATTTGCTGCATTATTTAAGGACTTGGCTGGATTATTTAAGGACTGTGCTGCATTATTTAATGACTTTGCTGCATTATTTAAGGACTCTGCTGCATTATTTAAGGACTTTGTTGCATTATTTAAGGACTCTCCTGCATTATTTAAGGACTTTGTTGCATTATTTAAGGACTCTGCTGCATTATTTAAGGACCCTGCTGCGGTATTTCAGAACTCTGCTGAATTATTTAAGGACTTTTCTGCATTATTTATGGACTTTATTGCATTATTTAAGGACTCTGCTGCATTATTTAAGGAATTTGCTGCATTATTTAAGGACTCTGCTGCATTATTTAATGACTTTGCTGCATTATTTAAGGACTCTGCTGCATTATTTAAGGACTTTGCTGCGGTATTTAAGGACTCTGCAGCATTATTTAATGACTTTGCTGCATTATTTAAGGACTTTGCTGCGGTATTTAAGGACTTTATTGCATTATTTAAGGACTGTTCTGCATTATTTAAGGACTTTGTTGCATTATTTAAGGACTATGCTGCATTATTTAAGGACTTTGCTGCATTATTTAAGGACTCTGCTGCATTATTTAAGGACTTTGCTGCATTATTTAAGGACTCTGCTGCATTATTTAAGGACTTTGCTGCATTATTTAAGGACTCTGCTGCATTATTTAAGGACTTTGTTGCATTATTTAAGGACTCTGCTGCATTATTTAAGGACCCTGCTGCGGTATTTCAGTACTCTGCTGCATTATTTAAGGACTTTGCTGCATTATTTATGGACTTTATTGCATTATTTAAAGACTTTGCTGCATTATTTAAGGAATTTGCTGCATTTTTTAAGGACTTGGCTGGATTATTTAAGGACTGTGCTGCATTATTTAAGGACTTTGCTGCATTATTTAAGGACTCTGCTGCATTATTTAAGGACTTTGTTGCATTATTTAAGGACTCTGCTGCATTATTTAAGGACTTTGTTGCATTATTTAGGTACTCTGCTGCATTATTTAAGGACTTTGCTGCGGTATTTAAGGACTTTATTGCATTATTTAAGGACTGTTCTGCATTATTTAAGGACTTTGTTGCATTATTTAAGGACTCTGCTACGGTACTTAAGGACTCTGCTGCATTATTTAAGTACTTTGTTGCATTATTTAAGGACTCTGCTGCATTATTTAAGGACTTTGCTGCATTATTTAAGGACTCTGCTGCATTATTTAAGGACTTTGCTGCATTATTTAAGGACTCTGCTGCATTATTTAAGGACTTTGTTGCATTATTTAAGGACTCTGCTGCATTATTTAAGGACCCTTCTGCCGTATTTCAGTACTCTGCTGCATTATTTAAGGACTTTGCTGCATTATTTTTGGACTTTATTGCATTATTTAAAGACTTTGCTGCATTATTTAAGGAATTTGCTGCATTATTTAAGGACTTGGCTGGATTATTTAAGGACTGTGCTGCATTATTTAAGGACTTTGCTGCATTATTTAAGGACTCTGCTGCATTATTTAAGGACTTTGTTGCATTATTTAAGGACTCTGCTGCATTATTTAAGGACTTTGTTGCATTATTTAAGGACTCTGCTGCATTATTTAAGGACCCTGCTGCGGTATTTCAGTACTCTGCTGAATTATTTAAGGACTTTGCTGCATTATTTATGGACTTTATTGCATTATTTAAGGACTCTGCTGCATTAGTTAAGGAATTTGCTGCATTATTTAAGGACTCTGCTGCATTATTTAATGACTTTGCTGCATTATTTAAGGACTCTGCTGCATTAATTAAGGACTTTGCTGCGGTATTTAAGGACTCTGCAGCATTATTTAATGACTTTGCTGCTTTATTTAAGGACTCTGCTGCATTATTTAAGGACTTTGCTGCATTATTTAAGGACTCTGATACGGTACTTAAGGACTCTGCTGCATTATTTAAGTACTTTGTTGCATTATTTAAGGACTCTGCTGCATTATTTAAGGACTTTGTTGCATTATTTAGGTACTCTGCTGCATTATTTAAGGACTTTGCTGCGGTATTTAAGGACTTTATTGCATTATTTAAGGACTGTTCTGCATTATTTAAGGACTTTGTTGCATTATTTAAGGACTCTGCTACGGTACTTAAGGACTCTGCTGCATTATTTAAGTACTTTGTTGCATTATTTAAGGACTCTGCTGCATTATTTAAGGACTTTGCTGCATTATTTAAGGACTCTGCTGCATTATTTAAGGACTTTGCTGCATTATTTAAGGACTCTGCTGCATTATTTAAGGACTTTGTTGCATTATTTAAGGACTCTGCTGCATTATTTAAGGACCCTTCTGCCGTATTTCAGTACTCTGCTGCATTATTTAAGGACTTTGCTGCATTATTTTTGGACTTTATTGCATTATTTAAAGACTTTGCTGCATTATTTAAGGAATTTGCTGCATTATTTAAGGACTTGGCTGGATTATTTAAGGACTGTGCTGCATTATTTAAGGACTTTGCTGCATTATTTAAGGACTCTGCTGCATTATTTAAGGACTTTGTTGCATTATTTAAGGACTCTGCTGCATTATTTAAGGACTTTGTTGCATTATTTAAGGACTCTGCTGCATTATTTAAGGACCCTGCTGCGGTATTTCAGTACTCTGCTGAATTATTTAAGGACTTTGCTGCATTATTTATGGACTTTATTGCATTATTTAAGGACTCTGCTGCATTAGTTAAGGAATTTGCTGCATTATTTAAGGACTCTGCTGCATTATTTAATGACTTTGCTGCATTATTTAAGGACTCTGCTGCATTAATTAAGGACTTTGCTGCGGTATTTAAGGACTCTGCAGCATTATTTAATGACTTTGCTGCTTTATTTAAGGACTCTGCTGCATTATTTAAGGACTTTGCTGCATTATTTAAGGACTCTGATACGGTACTTAAGGACTCTGCTGCATTATTTAAGTACTTTGTTGCATTATTTAAGGACTCTGCTGCATTATTTAAGGAATTTTTTGCATTATTTAAGGACTCTTCTGCATTATTTAAGGAGTTTGTTGCATTATTTAAGGACTTTGCTGCATTATTTAAGGACTCTGCTGCATTAGTTAAGGACTTTGCTGCATTATTTAAGGACTCTGCTGCATTATTTAATGACTTTGCTGCATTATTTAAGGACTCTGCTGCATTATTTAAGGACTTTGCTGCGGTATTTAAGGACTTTGCTGCGGTATTTAAGGACTCTGCAGCATTATTTGATGACTTTGCTGCTTTATTTAAGGACTCTGCTGCATTATTTAAGGACTTTGCTGCATTATTTAAGGACTCTGATACGGTACTAAAGGACTCTGCTGCATTATTTAAGTACTTTGTTGCATTATTTAAGGACTCTGCTGCATTATTTAAGGACTTTGTTGCATTATTTAAGGACTCTTCTGCATTATTTAAGGACTTTGCTGCATTATTTAAGGACTTTGCCGCATTATTTAAGGACTCTGCTGCATTGTTTAAGGACTTTGCTGCATTATATAAGGACTTTGTTGCATTATTTAAGGACTCTGCTGCATTATTTAAGGACTTTGTTGCATTATTTAAGGACTCTGCTGCATTATTTAAGGACCCTGCTGCGGTATTTCAGTAATCTACTGCATTATTTAAGGACTTTGTTGCATTATTTAAGGACTCTGCTGCATTATTTAAGGACTTTGTTGCATTATTTAAGGACTCTGCTGCATTATTTAAGGATCCTGCTGCGGTATTTCAGTACTCTGCTGCATTATTTAAGGACTTTGCTGCATTATTTAGGGACTTTATTGCATTATTTAAAGACTTTGCTGCATTATGTAAGGAATTTGCTGCATTATTTAAGGACTTGGCTGGATTATTTAAGGACTGTGCTGCATTATTTAATGACTTTGCTGCATTATTTAAGGACTCTGCTGCATTATTTAAGGACTTTGTTGCATTATTTAAGGACTCTCCTGCATTATTTAAGGACTTTGTTGCATTATTTAAGGACTCTGCTGCATTATTTAAGGACCCTGCTGCGGTATTTCAGAACTCTGCTGAATTATTTAAGGACTTTTCTGCATTATTTATGGACTTTATTGCATTATTTAAGGACTCTGCTGCATTATTTAAGGAATTTGCTGCATTATTTAAGGACTCTGCTGCATTATTTAATGACTTTGCTGCATTATTTAAGGACTCTGCTGCATTATTTAAGGACTTTGCTGCGGTATTTAAGGACTCTGCAGCATTATTTAATGACTTTGCTGCATTATTTAAGGACTTTGCTGCGGTATTTAAGGACTTTATTGCATTATTTAAGGACTGTTCTGCATTATTTAAGGACTTTGTTGCATTATTTAAGGACTATGCTGCATTATTTAAGGACTTTGCTGCATTATTTAAGGACTCTGCTGCATTATTTAAGGACTTTGCTGCATTATTTAAGGACTCTGCTGCATTATTTAAGGACTTTGCTGCATTATTTAAGGACTCTGCTGCATTATTTAAGGACTTTGTTGCATTATTTAAGGACTCTGCTGCATTATTTAAGGACCCTGCTGCGGTATTTCAGTACTCTGCTGCATTATTTAAGGACTTTGCTGCATTATTTATGGACTTTATTGCATTATTTAAAGACTTTGCTGCATTATTTAAGGAATTTGCTGCATTTTTTAAGGACTTGGCTGGATTATTTAAGGACTGTGCTGCATTATTTAAGGACTTTGCTGCATTATTTAAGGACTCTGCTGCATTATTTAAGGACTTTGTTGCATTATTTAAGGACTCTGCTGCATTATTTAAGGACTTTGTTGCATTATTTAAGGACTCTGCTGCATTATTTAAGGACCCTGCTGCGGTATTTCAGTACTCTGCTGAATTATTTAAGGACTTTGCTGCATTATTTGTGGACTTTATTGCATTATTTAAGGACTCTGCTGCATTAGTTAAGGAATTTGCTGCATTATTTAAGGACTCTGCTGCATTATTTAATGACTTTGCTGCATTATTTAAGGACTCTGCTGCATTATTTAAGGACTTTGCTGCGGTATTTAAGGACTCTGCAGCATTATTTAATGACTTTGCTGCTTTATTTAAGGACTCTGCTGCATTATTTAAGGACTTTGCTGCATTATTTAAGGACTCTGATACGGTACTTAAGGACTCTGCTGCATTATTTAAGTACTTTGTTGCATTATTTAAGGACTCTGCTGCATTATTTAAGGACTTTGTTGCATTATTTAAGGACACTTCTGCATTATTTAAGGAGTTTGTTGCATTATTTAAGGACTTTGCTGCATTATTTAAGGACTCTGCTGCATTATTTAAGGACTTTGCTGCATTATTTAAGGACTCTGCTGCATTATTTAAGGACTTGGCTGGATTATTTAAGGACTTTGCTGCATTATTTAAGGACTTTATTGCATTATTTAAGGACTCTGCTGCATTATTTAAGGACTTTGTTGCATTATTTAAGGACTCTGCAGCATTATTTAATGACTTTGCTGCATTATTTAAGGACTTTGCTGCGGTATTTAAGGACTTTATTGCATTATTTAAGGACTGTTCTGCATTATTTAAGGACTTTGTTGCATTATTTAAGGACTCTGCTACAGTACTTAAGGACTCTGCTGCATTATTTAAGTACTTTGTTGCATTATTTAAGGACTCTGCTGCATTATTTAAGGACTTTGCTGCATTATTTAAGGACTCTGCTGCATTATTTAAGGACTTTGCTGCATTATTTAAGGACTCTGCTGCATTATTTAAGGACTCTGCTGCATTATTTAAGGACCTTGTTGCATTATTTAAGGACTCTGCTGCATTATTTAAGGACCCTGCTGCGGTATTTCAGTACTCTGCTGCATTATTTAAGGACTTTGCTGCATTATTTTTGGACTTTATTGCATTATTTAAAGACTTTGCTGCATTATTTAAGGAATTTGCTGCATTATTTAAGGACTTTGCTGGATTATTTAAGGACTTTGCTGCATTATTTAAGGACTTTATTGCATTATTTAAGGACTCTGCTGCATTATTTAAGGACTTTGTTGCATTATTTAAGGACTCTGCAGCATTATTTAATGACTTTGCTGCATTATTTAAGGACTTTGCTGCGGTATTTAAGGACTTTATTGCATTATTTAAGGACTGTTCTGCATTATTTAAGGACTTTGTTGCATTATTTAAGGACTCTGCTACAGTACTTAAAGACTCTGCTGCATTATTTAAGTACTTTGTTGCATTATTTAAGGACTCTGCTGCATTATTTAAGGACTTTGCTGCATTATTTAAGGACTCTGCTGCATTATTTAAGGACTTTGCTGCATTATTTAAGGACTCTGCTGCATTATTTAAGGACTTTGCTGCATTATTTAAGGACTCTGATATGGTACTTAAGAACTCTGCTGCATTATTTAAGTACTTTGTTGCATTATTTAAGGACTCTGCTGCATTATTTAAGGACTTTGTTGCATTATTTAAGGACTCTTCTGCATTATTTAAGGACTTTGTTGCATTATTTAAGGACTTTGCTGCATTATTTAAGGACTTTGCTGCATTATTTAAGGACTCTGCTGCATTATTTAAGGAATTTGCTTCATTATTTAAGGACTCTGCTGCATTATTTAATGACTTTGCTGCATTATTTAAGGACTCTGCTGCATTATTTAAGGACTTTGCTGCATTATTTAAGGACTCTGCTGCATTATTTAAGGAATTTGCTGCATTATTTAAGGACTCTGCTGCATTATTTAATGACTTTGCTGCATTATTTAAGGACTCTGCTGCATTATTTAAGGACTTTGCTGCGGTATTTAATGACTCTGCAGCATTATTTAATGACTTTGCTGCATTATTTAAGGACTCTGCTGCATTATTTAAGGACTTTGCTGCATTATTTAAGGACTCTGATACGGTACTTAAGAACTCTGCTGCATTATTTAAGTACTTTGTTGCATTATTTAAGGACTCTGCTGCATTATTTAAGGACTTTGTTGCATTATTTAAGGACTCTTCTGCATTATTTAAGGACTTTGTTGCATTATTTAAGGACTTTGCTGCATTATTTAAGGACTTTGCTGCATTATTTAAGGACTCTGCTGCATTATTTAAAGACTTGGCTGGATTATTTAAGGACTCTGCTGCATTATTTAAGGAATTTGCTTCATTATTTAAGGACTCTGCTGCATTATTTAAGGACTTTGTTGCGTTATTTAAGGACTCTGCTGCATTATTTAAGGACTTTGTTGCATTATTTAAGGACTCTGCTGCATTATATAAGGACTTTGCTGCATTATTTAAGGACTTTATTGCATTATTTAAGGACTGTTCTGCATTATTTAAGGACTTTGTTTCATTATTTAAGGACTCTGCTGCATTATTTAAGGAATTTGCTGCATTATTTAAGGACTCTGCTGCATTATTTAATGACTTGCTGCATTATTTAAGGACTCTGCTACGGTACTTAAGGACTCTGCTGCATTATTTAAGTACTTTGTTGCATTATTTAAGGACTCTGCTGCATTATTTAAGGACTTTGCTGCATTATTTAAGGACTCTGCTGCATTATTTAAGGACTTTGCTGCATTATTTAAGGACTCTGCTGCATTATTTAAGGACTTTGCTGCATTATTTAAGGACTTTCTTGCATTATTTAAGGACTCTGCTGCATTATTTAAGGAATTTGCTGCATTATTTAAGGACTCTGCTGCATTATTTAAGGACTTTGTTGCATTATTTAAGGACTCTGCTGCATTATTTAAGGACTTTGTTGCATTATTTAAGGACTCTGCTGCATTATTTAAGGACCCTGCTACGGTATTTCAGTAATCTACTGCATTATTTAAGGACTTTGTTGCATTATTTAAGGACTCTGCTGCATTATTTAAGGACCCTGCTGCGGTATTTCAGTACTCTGCTGCATTATTTAAGGACTCTGCTGCATTATTTATGGACTTTATTGTATTATTTAAAGACTTTGCTGAATTATTTAAGGAATTTGCTGCATTATTTAAGGACTTGGCTGGATTATTTAAGGACTCTGCTGCATTATTTAAGGACTTTGCTGCATTATTTAAGGACTCTGCTGCATTATTTAAGGACTTTGTTGCATTATTTAAGGACTCTTCTGCATTATTTAAGGACTTTGCTGCATTATTTAAGGACTTTGCCGCATTATTTAAGGACTCTGCTGCATTGTTTAAGGACTTTGCTGCATTATATAAGGACTTTGTTGCATTATTTAAGGACTCTGCTGCATTATTTAAGGACTTTGTTGCATTATTTAAGGACTCTGCTGCATTATTTAAGGACCCTGCTGCGGTATTTCAGTAATCTACTGCATTATTTAAGGACTTTGTTGCATTATTTAAGGACTCTGCTGCATTATTTAAGGACTTTGTTGCATTATTTAAGGACTCTGCTGCATTATTTAAGGATCCTGCTGCGGTATTTCAGTACTCTGCTGCATTATTTAAGGACTTTGCTGCATTATTTAGGGACTTTATTGCATTATTTAAAGACTTTGCTGCATTATGTAAGGAATTTGCTGCATTATTTAAGGACTTGGCTGGATTATTTAAGGACTGTGCTGCATTATTTAATGACTTTGCTGCATTATTTAAGGACTCTGCTGCATTATTTAAGGACTTTGTTGCATTATTTAAGGACTCTCCTGCATTATTTAAGGACTTTGTTGCATTATTTAAGGACTCTGCTGCATTATTTAAGGACCCTGCTGCGGTATTTCAGAACTCTGCTGAATTATTTAAGGACTTTTCTGCATTATTTATGGACTTTATTGCATTATTTAAGGACTCTGCTGCATTATTTAAGGAATTTGCTGCATTATTTAAGGACTCTGCTGCATTATTTAATGACTTTGCTGCATTATTTAAGGACTCTGCTGCATTATTTAAGGACTTTGCTGCGGTATTTAAGGACTCTGCAGCATTATTTAATGACTTTGCTGCATTATTTAAGGACTTTGCTGCGGTATTTAAGGACTTTATTGCATTATTTAAGGACTGTTCTGCATTATTTAAGGACTTTGTTGCATTATTTAAGGACTATGCTGCATTATTTAAGGACTTTGCTGCATTATTTAAGGACTCTGCTGCATTATTTAAGGACTTTGCTGCATTATTTAAGGACTCTGCTGCATTATTTAAGGACTTTGCTGCATTATTTAAGGACTCTGCTGCATTATTTAAGGACTTTGTTGCATTATTTAAGGACTCTGCTGCATTATTTAAGGACCCTGCTGCGGTATTTCAGTACTCTGCTGCATTATTTAAGGACTTTGCTGCATTATTTATGGACTTTATTGCATTATTTAAAGACTTTGCTGCATTATTTAAGGAATTTGCTGCATTTTTTAAGGACTTGGCTGGATTATTTAAGGACTGTGCTGCATTATTTAAGGACTTTGCTGCATTATTTAAGGACTCTGCTGCATTATTTAAGGACTTTGTTGCATTATTTAAGGACTCTGCTGCATTATTTAAGGACTTTGTTGCATTATTTAAGGACTCTGCTGCATTATTTAAGGACCCTGCTGCGGTATTTCAGTACTCTGCTGAATTATTTAAGGACTTTGCTGCATTATTTGTGGACTTTATTGCATTATTTAAGGACTCTGCTGCATTAGTTAAGGAATTTGCTGCATTATTTAAGGACTCTGCTGCATTATTTAATGACTTTGCTGCATTATTTAAGGACTCTGCTGCATTATTTAAGGACTTTGCTGCGGTATTTAAGGACTCTGCAGCATTATTTAATGACTTTGCTGCTTTATTTAAGGACTCTGCTGCATTATTTAAGGACTTTGCTGCATTATTTAAGGACTCTGATACGGTACTTAAGGACTCTGCTGCATTATTTAAGTACTTTGTTGCATTATTTAAGGACTCTGCTGCATTATTTAAGGACTTTGTTGCATTATTTAAGGACACTTCTGCATTATTTAAGGAGTTTGTTGCATTATTTAAGGACTTTGCTGCATTATTTAAGGACTCTGCTGCATTATTTAAGGACTTTGCTGCATTATTTAAGGACTCTGCTGCATTATTTAAGGACTTGGCTGGATTATTTAAGGACTTTGCTGCATTATTTAAGGACTTTATTGCATTATTTAAGGACTCTGCTGCATTATTTAAGGACTTTGTTGCATTATTTAAGGACTCTGCAGCATTATTTAATGACTTTGCTGCATTATTTAAGGACTTTGCTGCGGTATTTAAGGACTTTATTGCATTATTTAAGGACTGTTCTGCATTATTTAAGGACTTTGTTGCATTATTTAAGGACTCTGCTACAGTACTTAAGGACTCTGCTGCATTATTTAAGTACTTTGTTGCATTATTTAAGGACTCTGCTGCATTATTTAAGGACTTTGCTGCATTATTTAAGGACTCTGCTGCATTATTTAAGGACTTTGCTGCATTATTTAAGGACTCTGCTGCATTATTTAAGGACTCTGCTGCATTATTTAAGGACCTTGTTGCATTATTTAAGGACTCTGCTGCATTATTTAAGGACCCTGCTGCGGTATTTCAGTACTCTGCTGCATTATTTAAGGACTTTGCTGCATTATTTTTGGACTTTATTGCATTATTTAAAGACTTTGCTGCATTATTTAAGGAATTTGCTGCATTATTTAAGGACTTTGCTGGATTATTTAAGGACTTTGCTGCATTATTTAAGGACTTTATTGCATTATTTAAGGACTCTGCTGCATTATTTAAGGACTTTGTTGCATTATTTAAGGACTCTGCAGCATTATTTAATGACTTTGCTGCATTATTTAAGGACTTTGCTGCGGTATTTAAGGACTTTATTGCATTATTTAAGGACTGTTCTGCATTATTTAAGGACTTTGTTGCATTATTTAAGGACTCTGCTACAGTACTTAAAGACTCTGCTGCATTATTTAAGTACTTTGTTGCATTATTTAAGGACTCTGCTGCATTATTTAAGGACTTTGCTGCATTATTTAAGGACTCTGCTGCATTATTTAAGGACTTTGCTGCATTATTTAAGGACTCTGCTGCATTATTTAAGGACTTTGCTGCATTATTTAAGGACTCTGATATGGTACTTAAGAACTCTGCTGCATTATTTAAGTACTTTGTTGCATTATTTAAGGACTCTGCTGCATTATTTAAGGACTTTGTTGCATTATTTAAGGACTCTTCTGCATTATTTAAGGACTTTGTTGCATTATTTAAGGACTTTGCTGCATTATTTAAGGACTTTGCTGCATTATTTAAGGACTCTGCTGCATTATTTAAGGAATTTGCTTCATTATTTAAGGACTCTGCTGCATTATTTAATGACTTTGCTGCATTATTTAAGGACTCTGCTGCATTATTTAAGGACTTTGCTGCATTATTTAAGGACTCTGCTGCATTATTTAAGGAATTTGCTGCATTATTTAAGGACTCTGCTGCATTATTTAATGACTTTGCTGCATTATTTAAGGACTCTGCTGCATTATTTAAGGACTTTGCTGCGGTATTTAATGACTCTGCAGCATTATTTAATGACTTTGCTGCATTATTTAAGGACTCTGCTGCATTATTTAAGGACTTTGCTGCATTATTTAAGGACTCTGATACGGTACTTAAGAACTCTGCTGCATTATTTAAGTACTTTGTTGCATTATTTAAGGACTCTGCTGCATTATTTAAGGACTTTGTTGCATTATTTAAGGACTCTTCTGCATTATTTAAGGACTTTGTTGCATTATTTAAGGACTTTGCTGCATTATTTAAGGACTTTGCTGCATTATTTAAGGACTCTGCTGCATTATTTAAAGACTTGGCTGGATTATTTAAGGACTCTGCTGCATTATTTAAGGAATTTGCTTCATTATTTAAGGACTCTGCTGCATTATTTAAGGACTTTGTTGCGTTATTTAAGGACTCTGCTGCATTATTTAAGGACTTTGTTGCATTATTTAAGGACTCTGCTGCATTATATAAGGACTTTGCTGCATTATTTAAGGACTTTATTGCATTATTTAAGGACTGTTCTGCATTATTTAAGGACTTTGTTTCATTATTTAAGGACTCTGCTGCATTATTTAAGGAATTTGCTGCATTATTTAAGGACTCTGCTGCATTATTTAATGACTTGCTGCATTATTTAAGGACTCTGCTACGGTACTTAAGGACTCTGCTGCATTATTTAAGTACTTTGTTGCATTATTTAAGGACTCTGCTGCATTATTTAAGGACTTTGCTGCATTATTTAAGGACTCTGCTGCATTATTTAAGGACTTTGCTGCATTATTTAAGGACTCTGCTGCATTATTTAAGGACTTTGCTGCATTATTTAAGGACTTTCTTGCATTATTTAAGGACTCTGCTGCATTATTTAAGGAATTTGCTGCATTATTTAAGGACTCTGCTGCATTATTTAAGGACTTTGTTGCATTATTTAAGGACTCTGCTGCATTATTTAAGGACTTTGTTGCATTATTTAAGGACTCTGCTGCATTATTTAAGGACCCTGCTACGGTATTTCAGTAATCTACTGCATTATTTAAGGACTTTGTTGCATTATTTAAGGACTCTGCTGCATTATTTAAGGACCCTGCTGCGGTATTTCAGTACTCTGCTGCATTATTTAAGGACTCTGCTGCATTATTTATGGACTTTATTGTATTATTTAAAGACTTTGCTGAATTATTTAAGGAATTTGCTGCATTATTTAAGGACTTGGCTGGATTATTTAAGGACTCTGCTGCATTATTTAAGGACTTTGCTGCATTATTTAAGGACTCTGCTGCATTATTTAAGGACTTTGTTGCATTATTTAAGGACTCTGCTGCATTATTTAATTACTTTGTTGCATTATTTAAGGACTCTGCTGCATTATTTAAGGACCCTGCTGCGGTATTTCAGTATACTCTGCTGAATTATTTAAGGACTTTGCTGCATTATTTATGGACTTTATTGCATTATTTAAGGACTCTGCTGCATTATTTAAGGAATTTGCTGCATTATTTAGGTACTCTGCTGCATTATTTAAGGACTTTGCTGCGGTATTTAAGGACTTTATTGCATTATTTAAGGACTGTTCTGCATTATTTAAGGACTTTGCTGCATTATTTAAGTACTTTGTTGCATTATTTAAGGACTCTGCTGCATTATTTAAGGACTTTGCTGCATTATTTAAGGACTCTGCTGCATTATTTAAGGACTTTGCTGCATTATTTAAGGACTCTGCTGCATTATTTAAGGACTTTGTTGCATTATTTAAGGACTCTGCTGCATTATTTAAGGACCCTTCTGCCGTATTTCAGTACTCTGCTGCATTATTTAAGGACTTTGCTGCATTATTTTTGGACTTTATTGCATTATTTAAAGACTTTGCTGCATTATTTAAGGACTCTGCTGCATTAATTAAGGACTTTGCTGCATTATTTAAGGACTCTGCTGCATTATTTAATGACTTTGCTGCATTATTTAAGGACTCTGCTGCATTAGTTAAGGACTTTGCTGCATTATTTAAGGACTCTGCTGCATTATTTAATGACTTTGCTGCATTATTTAAGGACTCTGCTGCATTATTTAAGGACTTTGCTGCGGTATTTAAGGACTTTGCTGCGGTATTTAAGGACTCTGCAGCATTATTTGATGACTTTGCTGCTTTATTTAAGGACTCTGCTGCATTATTTAAGGACTTTGCTGCATTATTTAAGGACTCTGATACGCTACTTAAGGACTCTGCTGCATTATTTAAGTACTTTGTTGCATTATTTAAGGACTCTGCTGCATTATTTAAGGACTTTGTTGCATTATTTAAGGACTCTGCTGCATTATTTAAGGACCCTGCTGCGGTATTTCAGTACTCTGCTGCATTATTTAAGGACTTTGCTGCATTATTTATGGACTTTATTGCATTATTTAAAGACTTTGCTGCATTATTTAAGGAATTTGCTGCATTTTTTAAGGACTTGGCTGGATTATTTAAGGACTGTGCTGCATTATTTAAGGACTTTGCTGCATTATTTAAGGACTCTGCTGCATTATTTAAGGACTTTGTTGCATTATTTAAGGACTCTGCTGCATTATTTAAGGACTTTGTTGCATTATTTAAGGACTCTGCTGCATTATTTAAGGACCCTGCTGCGGTATTTCAGTACTCTGCTGAATTATTTAAGGACTTTGCTGCATTATTTGTGGACTTTATTGCATTATTTAAGGACTCTGCTGCATTAGTTAAGGAATTTGCTGCATTATTTAAGGACTCTGCTGCATTATTTAATGACTTTGCTGCATTATTTAAGGACTCTGCTGCATTATTTAAGGACTTTGCTGCGGTATTTAAGGACTCTGCAGCATTATTTAATGACTTTGCTGCTTTATTTAAGGACTCTGCTGCATTATTTAAGGACTTTGCTGCATTATTTAAGGACTCTGATACGGTACTTAAGGACTCTGCTGCATTATTTAAGTACTTTGTTGCATTATTTAAGGACTCTGCTGCATTATTTAAGGACTTTGTTGCATTATTTAAGGACACTTCTGCATTATTTAAGGAGTTTGTTGCATTATTTAAGGACTTTGCTGCATTATTTAAGGACTCTGCTGCATTATTTAAGGACTTTGCTGCATTATTTAAGGACTCTGCTGCATTATTTAAGGACTTGGCTGGATTATTTAAGGACTTTGCTGCATTATTTAAGGACTTTATTGCATTATTTAAGGACTCTGCTGCATTATTTAAGGACTTTGTTGCATTATTTAAGGACTCTGCAGCATTATTTAATGACTTTGCTGCATTATTTAAGGACTTTGCTGCGGTATTTAAGGACTTTATTGCATTATTTAAGGACTGTTCTGCATTATTTAAGGACTTTGTTGCATTATTTAAGGACTCTGCTACAGTACTTAAGGACTCTGCTGCATTATTTAAGTACTTTGTTGCATTATTTAAGGACTCTGCTGCATTATTTAAGGACTTTGCTGCATTATTTAAGGACTCTGCTGCATTATTTAAGGACTTTGCTGCATTATTTAAGGACTCTGCTGCATTATTTAAGGACTCTGCTGCATTATTTAAGGACCTTGTTGCATTATTTAAGGACTCTGCTGCATTATTTAAGGACCCTGCTGCGGTATTTCAGTACTCTGCTGCATTATTTAAGGACTTTGCTGCATTATTTTTGGACTTTATTGCATTATTTAAAGACTTTGCTGCATTATTTAAGGAATTTGCTGCATTATTTAAGGACTTTGCTGGATTATTTAAGGACTTTGCTGCATTATTTAAGGACTTTATTGCATTATTTAAGGACTCTGCTGCATTATTTAAGGACTTTGTTGCATTATTTAAGGACTCTGCAGCATTATTTAATGACTTTGCTGCATTATTTAAGGACTTTGCTGCGGTATTTAAGGACTTTATTGCATTATTTAAGGACTGTTCTGCATTATTTAAGGACTTTGTTGCATTATTTAAGGACTCTGCTACAGTACTTAAAGACTCTGCTGCATTATTTAAGTACTTTGTTGCATTATTTAAGGACTCTGCTGCATTATTTAAGGACTTTGCTGCATTATTTAAGGACTCTGCTGCATTATTTAAGGACTTTGCTGCATTATTTAAGGACTCTGCTGCATTATTTAAGGACTTTGCTGCATTATTTAAGGACTCTGATATGGTACTTAAGAACTCTGCTGCATTATTTAAGTACTTTGTTGCATTATTTAAGGACTCTGCTGCATTATTTAAGGACTTTGTTGCATTATTTAAGGACTCTTCTGCATTATTTAAGGACTTTGTTGCATTATTTAAGGACTTTGCTGCATTATTTAAGGACTTTGCTGCATTATTTAAGGACTCTGCTGCATTATTTAAGGAATTTGCTTCATTATTTAAGGACTCTGCTGCATTATTTAATGACTTTGCTGCATTATTTAAGGACTCTGCTGCATTATTTAAGGACTTTGCTGCATTATTTAAGGACTCTGCTGCATTATTTAAGGAATTTGCTGCATTATTTAAGGACTCTGCTGCATTATTTAATGACTTTGCTGCATTATTTAAGGACTCTGCTGCATTATTTAAGGACTTTGCTGCGGTATTTAATGACTCTGCAGCATTATTTAATGACTTTGCTGCATTATTTAAGGACTCTGCTGCATTATTTAAGGACTTTGCTGCATTATTTAAGGACTCTGATACGGTACTTAAGAACTCTGCTGCATTATTTAAGTACTTTGTTGCATTATTTAAGGACTCTGCTGCATTATTTAAGGACTTTGTTGCATTATTTAAGGACTCTTCTGCATTATTTAAGGACTTTGTTGCATTATTTAAGGACTTTGCTGCATTATTTAAGGACTTTGCTGCATTATTTAAGGACTCTGCTGCATTATTTAAAGACTTGGCTGGATTATTTAAGGACTCTGCTGCATTATTTAAGGAATTTGCTTCATTATTTAAGGACTCTGCTGCATTATTTAAGGACTTTGTTGCGTTATTTAAGGACTCTGCTGCATTATTTAAGGACTTTGTTGCATTATTTAAGGACTCTGCTGCATTATATAAGGACTTTGCTGCATTATTTAAGGACTTTATTGCATTATTTAAGGACTGTTCTGCATTATTTAAGGACTTTGTTTCATTATTTAAGGACTCTGCTGCATTATTTAAGGAATTTGCTGCATTATTTAAGGACTCTGCTGCATTATTTAATGACTTGCTGCATTATTTAAGGACTCTGCTACGGTACTTAAGGACTCTGCTGCATTATTTAAGTACTTTGTTGCATTATTTAAGGACTCTGCTGCATTATTTAAGGACTTTGCTGCATTATTTAAGGACTCTGCTGCATTATTTAAGGACTTTGCTGCATTATTTAAGGACTCTGCTGCATTATTTAAGGACTTTGCTGCATTATTTAAGGACTTTCTTGCATTATTTAAGGACTCTGCTGCATTATTTAAGGAATTTGCTGCATTATTTAAGGACTCTGCTGCATTATTTAAGGACTTTGTTGCATTATTTAAGGACTCTGCTGCATTATTTAAGGACTTTGTTGCATTATTTAAGGACTCTGCTGCATTATTTAAGGACCCTGCTACGGTATTTCAGTAATCTACTGCATTATTTAAGGACTTTGTTGCATTATTTAAGGACTCTGCTGCATTATTTAAGGACCCTGCTGCGGTATTTCAGTACTCTGCTGCATTATTTAAGGACTCTGCTGCATTATTTATGGACTTTATTGTATTATTTAAAGACTTTGCTGAATTATTTAAGGAATTTGCTGCATTATTTAAGGACTTGGCTGGATTATTTAAGGACTCTGCTGCATTATTTAAGGACTTTGCTGCATTATTTAAGGACTCTGCTGCATTATTTAAGGACTTTGTTGCATTATTTAAGGACTCTGCTGCATTATTTAATTACTTTGTTGCATTATTTAAGGACTCTGCTGCATTATTTAAGGACCCTGCTGCGGTATTTCAGTATACTCTGCTGAATTATTTAAGGACTTTGCTGCATTATTTATGGACTTTATTGCATTATTTAAGGACTCTGCTGCATTATTTAAGGAATTTGCTGCATTATTTAGGTACTCTGCTGCATTATTTAAGGACTTTGCTGCGGTATTTAAGGACTTTATTGCATTATTTAAGGACTGTTCTGCATTATTTAAGGACTTTGCTGCATTATTTAAGTACTTTGTTGCATTATTTAAGGACTCTGCTGCATTATTTAAGGACTTTGCTGCATTATTTAAGGACTCTGCTGCATTATTTAAGGACTTTGCTGCATTATTTAAGGACTCTGCTGCATTATTTAAGGACTTTGTTGCATTATTTAAGGACTCTGCTGCATTATTTAAGGACCCTTCTGCCGTATTTCAGTACTCTGCTGCATTATTTAAGGACTTTGCTGCATTATTTTTGGACTTTATTGCATTATTTAAAGACTTTGCTGCATTATTTAAGGACTCTGCTGCATTAATTAAGGACTTTGCTGCATTATTTAAGGACTCTGCTGCATTATTTAATGACTTTGCTGCATTATTTAAGGACTCTGCTGCATTAGTTAAGGACTTTGCTGCATTATTTAAGGACTCTGCTGCATTATTTAATGACTTTGCTGCATTATTTAAGGACTCTGCTGCATTATTTAAGGACTTTGCTGCGGTATTTAAGGACTTTGCTGCGGTATTTAAGGACTCTGCAGCATTATTTGATGACTTTGCTGCTTTATTTAAGGACTCTGCTGCATTATTTAAGGACTTTGCTGCATTATTTAAGGACTCTGATACGCTACTTAAGGACTCTGCTGCATTATTTAAGTACTTTGTTGCATTATTTAAGGACTCTGCTGCATTATTTAAGGACTTTGTTGCATTATTTAAGGACTCTTCTGCATTATTTAAGGACTTTGCTGCATTATTTAAGGACTTTGCCGCATTATTTAAGGACTCTGCTGCATTGTTTAAGGACTTTGCTGCATTATATAAGGACTTTGTTGCATTATTTAAGGACTCTGCTGCATTATTTAAGGACTTTGTTGCATTATTTAAGGACTCTGCTGCATTATTTAAGGACCCTGCTGCGGTATTTCAGTAATCTACTGCATTATTTAAGGACTTTGTTGCATTATTTAAGGACTCTGCTGCATTATTTAAGGACTTTGTTGCATTATTTAAGGACTCTGCTGCATTATTTAAGGATCCTGCTGCGGTATTTCAGTACTCTGCTGCATTATTTAAGGACTTTGCTGCATTATTTAGGGACTTTATTGCATTATTTAAAGACTTTGCTGCATTATGTAAGGAATTTGCTGCATTATTTAAGGACTTGGCTGGATTATTTAAGGACTGTGCTGCATTATTTAATGACTTTGCTGCATTATTTAAGGACTCTGCTGCATTATTTAAGGACTTTGTTGCATTATTTAAGGACTCTCCTGCATTATTTAAGGACTTTGTTGCATTATTTAAGGACTCTGCTGCATTATTTAAGGACTTTGTTGCATTATTTAAGGACTCTGCTGCATTATTTAAGGACTTTGTTGCATTATTTAAGGACTCTGCTGCATTATTTAAGGACCCTGCTGCGGTATTTCAGTACTCTGCTGAATTATTTAAGGACTTTGCTGCATTATTTGTGGACTTTATTGCATTATTTAAGGACTCTGCTGCATTAGTTAAGGAATTTGCTGCATTATTTAAGGACTCTGCTGCATTATTTAATGACTTTGCTGCATTATTTAAGGACTCTGCTGCATTATTTAAGGACTTTGCTGCGGTATTTAAGGACTCTGCAGCATTATTTAATGACTTTGCTGCTTTATTTAAGGACTCTGCTGCATTATTTAAGGACTTTGCTGCATTATTTAAGGACTCTGATACGGTACTTAAGGACTCTGCTTCATTATTTAAGTACTTTGTTGCATTATTTAAGGACTCTGCTGCATTATTTAAGGACTTTGTTGCATTATTTAAGGACACTTCTGCATTATTTAAGGAGTTTGTTGCATTATTTAAGGACTTTGCTGCATTATTTAAGGACTTTGCTGCATTATTTAAGGACTCTGCTGCATTATTTAAGGACTTTGCTGCATTATTTAAGGACTCTGCTGCATTATTTAAGGACTTGGCTGGATTATTTAAGGACTTTGCTGCATTATTTAAGGACTTTATTGCATTATTTAAGGACTCTGCTGCATTATTTAAGGAATTTGCTGCATTATTTAAGGACTCTGCTGCATTATTTAAGGACTTTGTTGCATTATTTAAGGACTCTGCTGCATTATTTAAGGACTTTGTTGCATTATTTAAGGACTCTGCTGCATTATTTAAGGACCCTGCTACGGTATTTCAGTAATCTACTGCATTATTTAAGGACTTTGTTGCATTATTTAAGGACTCTGCTGCATTATTTAAGGACCCTGCTGCGGTATTTCAGTACTCTGCTGCATTATTTAAGGACTCTGCTGCATTATTTATGGACTTTATTGTATTATTTAAAGACTTTGCTGAATTATTTAAGGAATTTGCTGCATTATTTAAGGACTTGGCTGGATTATTTAAGGACTCTGCTGCATTATTTAAGGACTTTGCTGCATTATTTAAGGACTCTGCTGCATTATTTAAGGACTTTGTTGCATTATTTAAGGACTCTGCTGCATTATTTAATTACTTTGTTGCATTATTTAAGGACTCTGCTGCATTATTTAAGGACCCTGCTGCGGTATTTCAGTATACTCTGCTGAATTATTTAAGGACTCTGCTGCATTAGTTAAGGAATTTGCTGCATTATTTAAGGACTCTGCTGCATTATTTAATGACTTTGCTGCATTATTTAAGGACTCTGCTGCATTAATTAAGGACTTTGCTGCGGTATTTAAGGACTCTGCAGCATTATTTAATGACTTTGCTGCTTTATTTAAGGACTCTGCTGCATTATTTAAGGACTTTGCTGCATTATTTAAGGACTCTGATACGGTACTTAAGGACTCTGCTGCATTATTTAAGTACTTTGTTGCATTATTTAAGGACTCTGCTGCATTATTTAATGAATTTGTTGCATTATTTAAGGACTCTTCTGCATTATTTAAGGAGTTTGTTGCATTATTTAAGGACTTTGCTGCATTATTTAAGGACTCTGCTGCATTAGTTAAGGACTTTGCTGCATTATTTAAGGACTCTGCTGCATTATTTAATGACTTTGCTGCATTATTTAAGGACTCTGCTGCATTATTTAAGGACTTTGCTGCGGTATTTAAGGACTCTGCAGCATTATTTGATGACTTTGCTGCTTTATTTAAGGACTCTGCTGCATTATTTAAGGACTTTGCTGCATTATTTAAGGACTCTGATACGGTACTTAAGGACTCTGCTGCATTATTTAAGTACTTTGTTGCATTATTTAAGGACTCTGCTGCATTATTTAAGGACTTTGTTGCATTATTTAAGGACTCTTCTGCATTATTTAAGGACTTTGCTGCATTATTTAAGGACTTTGCCGCATTATTTAAGGACTCTGCTGCATTGTTTAAGGACTTTGATGCATTATATAAGGACTTTGTTGCATTATTTAAGGACTCTGCTGCATTATTTAAGGACTTTGTTGCATTATTTAAGGACTCTGCTGCATTATTTAAGGACCCTGCTGCGGTATTTCAGTAATCTACTGCATTATTTAAGGACTTTGTTGCATTATTTAAGGACTCTGCTGCATTATGTAAGGACTTTGTTGCATTATTTAAGGACTCTGCTGCATTATTTAAGGATCCTGCTGCGGTATTTCAGTACTCTGCTGCATTATTTAAGGACTTTGCTGCATTATTTAGGGACTTTATTGCATTATTTAAAGACTTTGCTGCATTATGTAAGGAATTTGCTGCATTATTTAAGGACTTGGCTGGATTATTTAAGGACTGTGCTGCATTATTTAAGGACTCTGCTGCATTATTTAATGACTTTGCTGCATTATTTAAGGACTCTGCTGCATTATTTAAGGACTTTGCTGCGGTATTTAATGACTCTGCAGCATTATTTAATGACTTTGCTGCATTATTTAAGGACTCTGCTGCATTATTTAAGGACTTTGCTGCATTATTTAAGGACTCTGATACGGTACTTAAGAACTCTGCTGCATTATTTAAGTACTTTGTTGCATTATTTAAGGACTCTGCTGCATTATTTAAGGACTTTGTTGCATTATTTAAGGACTCTTCTGCATTATTTAAGGACCTTGTTGCATTATTTAAGGACTTTGCTGCATTATTTAAGGACTTTGCTGCATTATTTAAGGACTCTGCTGCATTATTTAAAGACTTGGCTGGATTATTTAAGGACTCTGCTGCATTATTTAAGGAATTTGCTTCATTATTTAAGGACTCTGCTGCATTATTTAAGGACTTTGTTGCGTTATTTAAGGACTCTGCTGCATTATTTAAGGACTTTGTTGCATTATTTAAGGACTCTGCTGCATTATATAAGGACTTTGCTGCATTATTTAAGGACTTTATTGCATTATTTAAGGACTGTTCTGCATTATTTAAGGACTTTGTTGCATTATTTAAGGACTCTGCTGCATTATTTAAGTACTTTGTTGCATTATTTAAGGACTCTGCTGCATTATTTAAGGACTTTGCTGCACTATTTAAGGACTCTGCTGCATTATTTAAGGACTTTGCTGCATTATTTAAGGACTCTGCTGCATTATTTAAGGACTTTGCTGCATTATTTAAGGACTTTCTTGCATTATTTAAGGACTCTGCTGCATTATTTAAGGAATTTGCTGCATTATTTAAGGACTCTGCTGCATTATTTAAGGACTTTGTTGCATTATTTAAGGACTCTGCTGCATTATTTAAGGACTTTGTTGCATTATTTAAGGACTCTGCTGCATTATTTAAGGACCCTGCTACGCTATTTCAGTAATCTACTGCATTATTTAAGGACTTTGTTGCATTATTTAAGGACTCTGCTGCATTATTTAAGGACCCTGCTGCGGTATTTCAGTACTCTGCTGCATTATTTAAGGACTCTGCTGCATTATTTATGGACTTTATTGTATTATTTAAAGACTTTGCTGAATTATTTAAGGAATTTGCTGCATTATTTAAGGACTTGGCTGGATTATTTAAGGACTCTGCTGCATTATTTAAGGACTTTGCCGCATTATTTAAGGACTCTGCTGCATTGTTTAAGGACTTTGCTGCATTATATAAGGACTTTGTTGCATTATTTAAGGACTCTGCTGCATTGTTTAAGGACTTTGCTGCATTATATAAGGACTCTGCTGCATTATTTAAGGACTTTGTTGCATTATTTAAGGACTCTGCTGCATTATATAAGGACTTTGCTGCATTATTTAAGGACTCTGCTGCATTATTTAAGGAATTTGCTGCATTATTTAAGGACTCTGCTGCATTATTTAAGGACTTTGTTGCATTATTTAAGGACTCTGCTGCATTATTTAAGGACTTTGTTGCATTATTTAAGGACTCTGCTGCATTATTTAAGGACTTTGTTGCATTATTTAAGGACTCTGCTGCATTATATAAGGACTTTGCTGCATTATTTAAGGACTCTGCTGCATTATTTAAGGAATTTGCTGCATTATTTAAGGACTCTGCTGCATTATTTAAGGACTTTGTTGCATTATTTAAGGACTCTGCTGCATTATTTAAGGACTTTGTTGCATTATTTAAGGACTCTGCTGCATTATTTAAGGACCCTGCTACGCTATTTCAGTAATCTACTGCATTATTTAAGGACTTTGTTGCATTATTTAAGGACTCTGCTGCATTATTTAAGGACCCTGCTGCGGTATTTCAGTACTCTGCTGCATTATTTAAGGACTCTGCTGCATTATTTATGGACTTTATTGTATTATTTAAAGACTTTGCTGAATTATTTAAGGAATTTGCTGCATTATTTAAGGACTTGGCTGGATTATTTAAGGACTCTGCTGCATTATTTAAGGACTTTGCTGCATTATTTAAGGACTCTGCTGCATTATTTAAGGACTTTGTTGCATTATTTAAGGACTCTGCTGCATTATTTAATTACTTTGTTGCATTATTTAAGGACTCTGCTGCATTATTTAAGGACCCTGCTGCGGTATTTCAGTATACTCTGCTGAATTATTTAAGGACTTTGCTGCATTATTTATGGACTTTATTGCATTATTTAAGGACTCTGCTGCATTATTTAAGGAATTTGCTGCATTATTTAGGTACTCTGCTGCATTATTTAAGGACTTTGCTGCGGTATTTAAGGACTTTATTGCATTATTTAAGGACTGTTCTGCATTATTTAAGGACTTTGTTGCATTATTTAAGGACTCTGCTACGGTACTTAAGGACTCTGCTGCATTATTTAAGTACTTTGTTGCATTATTTAAGGACTCTGCTGCATTATTTAAGGACTTTGCTGCATTATTTAAGGACTCTGCTGCATTATTTAAGGACTTTGCTGCATTATTTAAGGACTCTGCTGCATTATTTAAGGACTTTGTTGCATTATTTAAGGACTCTGCTGCATTATTTAAGGACCCTTCTGCCGTATTTCAGTACTCTGCTGCATTATTTAAGGACTTTGCTGCATTATTTTTGGACTTTATTGCATTATTTAAAGACTTTGCTGCATTATTTAAGGAATTTGCTGCATTATTTAAGGACTTGGCTGGATTATTTAAGGACTGTGCTGCATTATTTAAGGACTTTGCTGCATTATTTAAGGACTCTGCTGCATTATTTAAGGACTTTGTTGCATTATTTAAGGACTCTGCTGCATTATTTAAGGACTTTGTTGCATTATTTAAGGACTCTGCTGCATTATTTAAGGACCCTGCTGCGGTATTTCAGTACTCTGCTGAATTATTTAAGGACTTTGCTGCATTATTTATGGACTTTATTGCATTATTTAAGGACTCTGCTGCATTAGTTAAGGAATTTGCTGCATTATTTAAGGACTCTGCTGCATTATTTAATGACTTTGCTGCATTATTTAAGGACTCTGCTGCATTAATTAAGGACTTTGCTGCGGTATTTAAGGACTCTGCAGCATTATTTAATGACTTTGCTGCTTTATTTAAGGACTCTGCTGCATTATTTAAGGACTTTGCTGCATTATTTAAGGACTCTGATACGGTACTTAAGGACTCTGCTGCATTATTTAAGTACTTTGTTGCATTATTTAAGGACTCTGCTGCATTATTTAAGGAATTTGTTGCATTATTTAAGGACTCTTCTGCATTATTTAAGGAGTTTGTTGCATTATTTAAGGACTTTGCTGCATTATTTAAGGACTCTGCTGCATTAGTTAAGGACTTTGCTGCATTATTTAAGGACTCTGCTGCATTATTTAATGACTTTGCTGCATTATTTAAGGACTCTGCTGCATTATTTAAGGACTTTGCTGCGGTATTTAAGGACTTTGCTGCGGTATTTAAGGACTCTGCAGCATTATTTGATGACTTTGCTGCTTTATTTAAGGACTCTGCTGCATTATTTAAGGACTTTGCTGCATTATTTAAGGACTCTGATACGGTACTTAAGGACTCTGCTGCATTATTTAAGTACTTTGTTGCATTATTTAAGGACTCTGCTGCATTATTTAAGGACTTTGTTGCATTATTTAAGGACTCTTCTGCATTATTTAAGGACTTTGCTGCATTATTTAAGGACTTTGCCGCATTATTTAAGGACTCTGCTGCATTGTTTAAGGACTTTGCTGCATTATATAAGGACTTTGTTGCATTATTTAAGGACTCTGCTGCATTATTTAAGGACTTTGTTGCATTATTTAAGGACTCTGCTGCATTATTTAAGGACCCTGCTGCGGTATTTCAGTAATCTACTGCATTATTTAAGGACTTTGTTGCATTATTTAAGGACTCTGCTGCATTATTTAAGGACTTTGTTGCATTATTTAAGGACTCTGCTGCATTATTTAAGGATCCTGCTGCGGTATTTCAGTACTCTGCTGCATTATTTAAGGACTTTGCTGCATTATTTAGGGACTTTATTGCATTATTTAAAGACTTTGCTGCATTATGTAAGGAATTTGCTGCATTATTTAAGGACTTGGCTGGATTATTTAAGGACTGTGCTGCATTATTTAATGACTTTGCTGCATTATTTAAGGACTCTGCTGCATTATTTAAGGACTTTGTTGCATTATTTAAGGACTCTCCTGCATTATTTAAGGACTTTGTTGCATTATTTAAGGACTCTGCTGCATTATTTAAGGACCCTGCTGCGGTATTTCAGAACTCTGCTGAATTATTTAAGGACTTTTCTGCATTATTTATGGACTTTATTGCATTATTTAAGGACTCTGCTGCATTATTTAAGGAATTTGCTGCATTATTTAAGGACTCTGCTGCATTATTTAATGACTTTGCTGCATTATTTAAGGACTCTGCTGCATTATTTAAGGACTTTGCTGCGGTATTTAAGGACTCTGCAGCATTATTTAATGACTTTGCTGCATTATTTAAGGACTTTGCTGCGGTATTTAAGGACTTTATTGCATTATTTAAGGACTGTTCTGCATTATTTAAGGACTTTGTTGCATTATTTAAGGACTATGCTGCATTATTTAAGGACTTTGCTGCATTATTTAAGGACTCTGCTGCATTATTTAAGGACTTTGCTGCATTATTTAAGGACTCTGCTGCATTATTTAAGGACTTTGCTGCATTATTTAAGGACTCTGCTGCATTATTTAAGGACTTTGTTGCATTATTTAAGGACTCTGCTGCATTATTTAAGGACCCTGCTGCGGTATTTCAGTACTCTGCTGCATTATTTAAGGACTTTGCTGCATTATTTATGGACTTTATTGCATTATTTAAAGACTTTGCTGCATTATTTAAGGAATTTGCTGCATTTTTTAAGGACTTGGCTGGATTATTTAAGGACTGTGCTGTATTATTTAAGGACTTTGCTGCATTATTTAAGGACTCTGCTGCATTATTTAAGGACTTTGTTGCATTATTTAAGGACTCTGCTGCATTATTTAAGGACTTTGTTGCATTATTTAAGGACTCTGCTGCATTATTTAAGGACCCTGCTGCGGTATTTCAGTACTCTGCTGAATTATTTAAGGACTTTGCTGCATTATTTGTGGACTTTATTGCATTATTTAAGGACTCTGCTGCATTAGTTAAGGAATTTGCTGCATTATTTAAGGACTCTGCTGCATTATTTAATGACTTTGCTGCATTATTTAAGGACTCTGCTGCATTATTTAAGGACTTTGCTGCGGTATTTAAGGACTCTGCAGCATTATTTAATGACTTTGCTGCTTTATTTAAGGACTCTGCTGCATTATTTAAGGACTTTGCTGCATTATTTAAGGACTCTGATACGGTACTTAAGGACTCTGCTGCATTATTTAAGTACTTTGTTGCATTATTTAAGGACTCTGCTGCATTATTTAAGGACTTTGTTGCATTATTTAAGGACACTTCTGCATTATTTAAGGAGTTTGTTGCATTATTTAAGGACTTTGCTGCATTATTTAAGGACTCTGCTGCATTATTTAAGGACTTTGCTGCATTATTTAAGGACTCTGCTGCATTATTTAAGGACTTGGCTGGATTATTTAAGGACTTTGCTGCATTATTTAAGGACTTTATTGCATTATTTAAGGACTCTGCTGCATTATTTAAGGACTTTGTTGCATTATTTAAGGACTCTGCAGCATTATTTAATGACTTTGCTGCATTATTTAAGGACTTTGCTGCGGTATTTAAGGACTTTATTGCATTATTTAAGGACTGTTCTGCATTATTTAAGGACTTTGTTGCATTATTTAAGGACTCTGCTACAGTACTTAAGGACTCTGCTGCATTATTTAAGTACTTTGTTGCATTATTTAAGGACTCTGCTGCATTATTTAAGGACTTTGCTGCATTATTTAAGGACTCTGCTGCATTATTTAAGGACTTTGCTGCATTATTTAAGGACTCTGCTGCATTATTTAAGGACTCTGCTGCATTATTTAAGGACCTTGTTGCATTATTTAAGGACTCTGCTGCATTATTTAAGGACCCTGCTGCGGTATTTCAGTACTCTGCTGCATTATTTAAGGACTTTGCTGCATTATTTTTGGACTTTATTGCATTATTTAAAGACTTTGCTGCATTATTTAAGGAATTTGCTGCATTATTTAAGGACTTTGCTGGATTATTTAAGGACTTTGCTGCATTATTTAAGGACTTTATTGCATTATTTAAGGACTCTGCTGCATTATTTAAGGACTTTGTTGCATTATTTAAGGACTCTGCAGCATTATTTAATGACTTTGCTGCATTATTTAAGGACTTTGCTGCGGTATTTAAGGACTTTATTGCATTATTTAAGGACTGTTCTGCATTATTTAAGGACTTTGTTGCATTATTTAAGGACTCTGCTACAGTACTTAAAGACTCTGCTGCATTATTTAAGTACTTTGTTGCATTATTTAAGGACTCTGCTGCATTATTTAAGGACTTTGCTGCATTATTTAAGGACTCTGCTGCATTATTTAAGGACTTTGCTGCATTATTTAAGGACTCTGCTGCATTATTTAAGGACTTTGCTGCATTATTTAAGGACTCTGATATGGTACTTAAGAACTCTGCTGCATTATTTAAGTACTTTGTTGCATTATTTAAGGACTCTGCTGCATTATTTAAGGACTTTGTTGCATTATTTAAGGACTCTTCTGCATTATTTAAGGACTTTGTTGCATTATTTAAGGACTTTGCTGCATTATTTAAGGACTTTGCTGCATTATTTAAGGACTCTGCTGCATTATTTAAGGAATTTGCTTCATTATTTAAGGACTCTGCTGCATTATTTAATGACTTTGCTGCATTATTTAAGGACTCTGCTGCATTATTTAAGGACTTTGCTGCATTATTTAAGGACTCTGCTGCATTATTTAAGGAATTTGCTGCATTATTTAAGGACTCTGCTGCATTATTTAATGACTTTGCTGCATTATTTAAGGACTCTGCTGCATTATTTAAGGACTTTGCTGCGGTATTTAATGACTCTGCAGCATTATTTAATGACTTTGCTGCATTATTTAAGGACTCTGCTGCATTATTTAAGGACTTTGCTGCATTATTTAAGGACTCTGATACGGTACTTAAGAACTCTGCTGCATTATTTAAGTACTTTGTTGCATTATTTAAGGACTCTGCTGCATTATTTAAGGACTTTGTTGCATTATTTAAGGACTCTTCTGCATTATTTAAGGACTTTGTTGCATTATTTAAGGACTTTGCTGCATTATTTAAGGACTTTGCTGCATTATTTAAGGACTCTGCTGCATTATTTAAAGACTTGGCTGGATTATTTAAGGACTCTGCTGCATTATTTAAGGAATTTGCTTCATTATTTAAGGACTCTGCTGCATTATTTAAGGACTTTGTTGCGTTATTTAAGGACTCTGCTGCATTATTTAAGGACTTTGTTGCATTATTTAAGGACTCTGCTGCATTATATAAGGACTTTGCTGCATTATTTAAGGACTTTATTGCATTATTTAAGGACTGTTCTGCATTATTTAAGGACTTTGTTTCATTATTTAAGGACTCTGCTGCATTATTTAAGGAATTTGCTGCATTATTTAAGGACTCTGCTGCATTATTTAATGACTTGCTGCATTATTTAAGGACTCTGCTACGGTACTTAAGGACTCTGCTGCATTATTTAAGTACTTTGTTGCATTATTTAAGGACTCTGCTGCATTATTTAAGGACTTTGCTGCATTATTTAAGGACTCTGCTGCATTATTTAAGGACTTTGCTGCATTATTTAAGGACTCTGCTGCATTATTTAAGGACTTTGCTGCATTATTTAAGGACTTTCTTGCATTATTTAAGGACTCTGCTGCATTATTTAAGGAATTTGCTGCATTATTTAAGGACTCTGCTGCATTATTTAAGGACTTTGTTGCATTATTTAAGGACTCTGCTGCATTATTTAAGGACTTTGTTGCATTATTTAAGGACTCTGCTGCATTATTTAAGGACCCTGCTACGGTATTTCAGTAATCTACTGCATTATTTAAGGACTTTGTTGCATTATTTAAGGACTCTGCTGCATTATTTAAGGACCCTGCTGCGGTATTTCAGTACTCTGCTGCATTATTTAAGGACTCTGCTGCATTATTTATGGACTTTATTGTATTATTTAAAGACTTTGCTGAATTATTTAAGGAATTTGCTGCATTATTTAAGGACTTGGCTGGATTATTTAAGGACTCTGCTGCATTATTTAAGGACTTTGCTGCATTATTTAAGGACTCTGCTGCATTATTTAAGGACTTTGTTGCATTATTTAAGGACTCTGCTGCATTATTTAATTACTTTGTTGCATTATTTAAGGACTCTGCTGCATTATTTAAGGACCCTGCTGCGGTATTTCAGTATACTCTGCTGAATTATTTAAGGACTTTGCTGCATTATTTATGGACTTTATTGCATTATTTAAGGACTCTGCTGCATTATTTAAGGAATTTGCTGCATTATTTAGGTACTCTGCTGCATTATTTAAGGACTTTGCTGCGGTATTTAAGGACTTTATTGCATTATTTAAGGACTGTTCTGCATTATTTAAGGACTTTGCTGCATTATTTAAGTACTTTGTTGCATTATTTAAGGACTCTGCTGCATTATTTAAGGACTTTGCTGCATTATTTAAGGACTCTGCTGCATTATTTAAGGACTTTGCTGCATTATTTAAGGACTCTGCTGCATTATTTAAGGACTTTGTTGCATTATTTAAGGACTCTGCTGCATTATTTAAGGACCCTTCTGCCGTATTTCAGTACTCTGCTGCATTATTTAAGGACTTTGCTGCATTATTTTTGGACTTTATTGCATTATTTAAAGACTTTGCTGCATTATTTAAGGACTCTGCTGCATTAATTAAGGACTTTGCTGCATTATTTAAGGACTCTGCTGCATTATTTAATGACTTTGCTGCATTATTTAAGGACTCTGCTGCATTAGTTAAGGACTTTGCTGCATTATTTAAGGACTCTGCTGCATTATTTAATGACTTTGCTGCATTATTTAAGGACTCTGCTGCATTATTTAAGGACTTTGCTGCGGTATTTAAGGACTTTGCTGCGGTATTTAAGGACTCTGCAGCATTATTTGATGACTTTGCTGCTTTATTTAAGGACTCTGCTGCATTATTTAAGGACTTTGCTGCATTATTTAAGGACTCTGATACGCTACTTAAGGACTCTGCTGCATTATTTAAGTACTTTGTTGCATTATTTAAGGACTCTGCTGCATTATTTAAGGACTTTGTTGCATTATTTAAGGACTCTTCTGCATTATTTAAGGACTTTGCTGCATTATTTAAGGACTTTGCCGCATTATTTAAGGACTCTGCTGCATTGTTTAAGGACTTTGCTGCATTATATAAGGACTTTGTTGCATTATTTAAGGACTCTGCTGCATTATTTAAGGACTTTGTTGCATTATTTAAGGACTCTGCTGCATTATTTAAGGACCCTGCTGCGGTATTTCAGTAATCTACTGCATTATTTAAGGACTTTGTTGCATTATTTAAGGACTCTGCTGCATTATTTAAGGACTTTGTTGCATTATTTAAGGACTCTGCTGCATTATTTAAGGATCCTGCTGCGGTATTTCAGTACTCTGCTGCATTATTTAAGGACTTTGCTGCATTATTTAGGGACTTTATTGCATTATTTAAAGACTTTGCTGCATTATGTAAGGAATTTGCTGCATTATTTAAGGACTTGGCTGGATTATTTAAGGACTCTGCTGCATTATTTAAGGACTTTGTTGCATTATTTAAGGACTCTCCTGCATTATTTAAGGACTTTGTTGCATTATTTAAGGACTCTGCTGCATTATTTAAGGACTTTGTTGCATTATTTAAGGACTCTGCTGCATTATTTAAGGACTTTGTTGCATTATTTAAGGACTCTGCTGCATTATTTAAGGACCCTGCTGCGGTATTTCAGTACTCTGCTGAATTATTTAAGGACTTTGCTGCATTATTTGTGGACTTTATTGCATTATTTAAGGACTCTGCTGCATTAGTTAAGGAATTTGCTGCATTATTTAAGGACTCTGCTGCATTATTTAATGACTTTGCTGCATTATTTAAGGACTCTGCTGCATTATTTAAGGACTTTGCTGCGGTATTTAAGGACTCTGCAGCATTATTTAATGACTTTGCTGCTTTATTTAAGGACTCTGCTGCATTATTTAAGGACTTTGCTGCATTATTTAAGGACTCTGATACGGTACTTAAGGACTCTGCTTCATTATTTAAGTACTTTGTTGCATTATTTAAGGACTCTGCTGCATTATTTAAGGACTTTGTTGCATTATTTAAGGACACTTCTGCATTATTTAAGGAGTTTGTTGCATTATTTAAGGACTTTGCTGCATTATTTAAGGACTTTGCTGCATTATTTAAGGACTCTGCTGCATTATTTAAGGACTTTGCTGCATTATTTAAGGACTCTGCTGCATTATTTAAGGACTTGGCTGGATTATTTAAGGACTTTGCTGCATTATTTAAGGACTTTATTGCATTATTTAACGACTCTGCTGCATTATTTAAGGACTTTGTTGCATTATTTAAGGACTCTGCAGCATTATTTAATGACTTTGCTGCATTATTTAAGGACTTTGCTGCGGTATTTAAGGACTTTATTGCATTATTTAAGGACTGTTCTGCATTATTTAAGGACTTTGTTGCATTATTTAAGGACTCTGCTACAGTACTTAAGGACTCTGCTGCATTATTTAAGTACTTTGTTGCATTATTTAAGGACTCTGCTGCATTATTTAAGGACTTTGCTGCATTATTTAAGGACTCTGCTGCATTATTTAAGGACTTTGCTGCATTATTTAAGGACTCTGCTGCATTATTTAAGGACCTTGTTGCATTATTTAAGGACTCTGCTGCATTATTTAAGGACCCTGCTGCGGTATTTCAGTGCTCTGCTGCATTATTTAAGGACTTTGCTGCATTATTTTTGGACTTTATTGCATTATTTAAAGACTTTGCTGCATTATTTAAGGAATTTGCTGCATTATTTAAGGACTTTGCTGGATTATTTAAGGACTTTGCTGCATTATTTAAGGACTTTATTGCATTATTTAAGGACTCTGCTGCATTATTTAAGGACTTTGTTGCATTATTTAAGGACTCTGCAGCATTATTTAATGACTTTGCTGCATTATTTAAGGACTTTGCTGCGGTATTTAAGGACTTTATTGCATTATTTAAGGACTGTTCTGCATTATTTAAGGACTTTGTTGCATTATTTAAGGACTCTGCTACAGTACTTAAAGACTCTGCTGCATTATTTAAGTACTTTGTTGCATTATTTAAGGACTCTGCTGCATTATTTAAGGACTTTGCTGCATTATTTAAGGACTCTGCTGCATTATTTAAGGACTTTGCTGCATTATTTAAGGACTCTGCTGCATTATTTAAGGACTTTGCTGCATTATTTAAGGACTCTGATATGGTACTTAAGAACTCTGCTGCATTATTTAAGTACTTTGTTGCATTATTTAAGGACTCTGCTGCATTATTTAAGGACTTTGTTGCATTATTTAAGGACTCTTCTGCATTATTTAAGGACTTTGTTGCATTATTTAAGGACTTTGCTGCATTATTTAAGGACTTTGCTGCATTATTTAAGGACTCTGCTGCATTATTTAAGGAATTTGCTTCATTATTTAAGGACTCTGCTGCATTATTTAATGACTTTGCTGCATTATTTAAGGACTCTGCTGCATTATTTAAGGACTTTGCTGCATTATTTAAGGACTCTGCTGCATTATTTAAGGAATTTGCTGCATTATTTAAGGACTCTGCTGCATTATTTAATGACTTTGCTGCATTATTTAAGGACTCTGCTGCATTATTTAAGGACTTTGCTGCGGTATTTAATGACTCTGCAGCATTATTTAATGACTTTGCTGCATTATTTAAGGACTCTGCTGCATTATTTAAGGACTTTGCTGCATTATTTAAGGACTCTGATACGGTACTTAAGAACTCTGCTGCATTATTTAAGTACTTTGTTGCATTATTTAAGGACTCTGCTGCATTATTTAAGGACTTTGTTGCATTATTTAAGGACTCTGCTGCATTATTTAATTACTTTGTTGCATTATTTAAGGACTCTGCTGCATTATTTAAGGACCCTGCTGCGGTATTTCAGTATACTCTGCTGAATTATTTAAGGACTTTGCTGCATTATTTATGGACTTTATTGCATTATTTAAGGACTCTGCTGCATTATTTAAGGAATTTGCTGCATTATTTAGGTACTCTGCTGCATTATTTAAGGACTTTGCTGCGGTATTTAAGGACTTTATTGCATTATTTAAGGACTGTTCTGCATTATTTAAGGACTTTGCTGCATTATTTAAGTACTTTGTTGCATTATTTAAGGACTCTGCTGCATTATTTAAGGACTTTGCTGCATTATTTAAGGACTCTGCTGCATTATTTAAGGACTTTGCTGCATTATTTAAGGACTCTGCTGCATTATTTAAGGACTTTGTTGCATTATTTAAGGACTCTGCTGCATTATTTAAGGACCCTTCTGCCGTATTTCAGTACTCTGCTGCATTATTTAAGGACTTTGCTGCATTATTTTTGGACTTTATTGCATTATTTAAAGACTTTGCTGCATTATTTAAGGACTCTGCTGCATTAATTAAGGACTTTGCTGCATTATTTAAGGACTCTGCTGCATTATTTAATGACTTTGCTGCATTATTTAAGGACTCTGCTGCATTAGTTAAGGACTTTGCTGCATTATTTAAGGACTCTGCTGCATTATTTAATGACTTTGCTGCATTATTTAAGGACTCTGCTGCATTATTTAAGGACTTTGCTGCGGTATTTAAGGACTTTGCTGCGGTATTTAAGGACTCTGCAGCATTATTTGATGACTTTGCTGCTTTATTTAAGGACTCTGCTGCATTATTTAAGGACTTTGCTGCATTATTTAAGGACTCTGATACGCTACTTAAGGACTCTGCTGCATTATTTAAGTACTTTGTTGCATTATTTAAGGACTCTGCTGCATTATTTAAGGACTTTGTTGCATTATTTAAGGACTCTTCTGCATTATTTAAGGACTTTGCTGCATTATTTAAGGACTTTGCCGCATTATTTAAGGACTCTGCTGCATTGTTTAAGGACTTTGCTGCATTATATAAGGACTTTGTTGCATTATTTAAGGACTTTGCTGCATTATTTAAGGACTTTGTTGCATTATTTAAGGACTCTGCTGCATTATTTAAGGACCCTGCTGCGGTATTTCAGTAATCTACTGCATTATTTAAGGACTTTGTTGCATTATTTAAGGACTCTGCTGCATTATTTAAGGACTTTGTTGCATTATTTAAGGACTCTGCTGCATTATTTAAGGATCCTGCTGCGGTATTTCAGTACTCTGCTGCATTATTTAAGGACTTTGCTGCATTATTTAGGGACTTTATTGCATTATTTAAAGACTTTGCTGCATTATGTAAGGAATTTGCTGCATTATTTAAGGACTTGGCTGGATTATTTAAGGACTGTGCTGCATTATTTAATGACTTTGCTGCATTATTTAAGGACTCTGCTGCATTATTTAAGGACTTTGTTGCATTATTTAAGGACTCTCCTGCATTATTTAAGGACTTTGTTGCATTATTTAAGGACTCTGCTGCATTATTTAAGGACTTTGTTGCATTATTTAAGGACTCTGCTGCATTATTTAAGGACTTTGTTGCATTATTTAAGGACTCTGCTGCATTATTTAAGGACCCTGCTGCGGTATTTCAGTACTCTGCTGAATTATTTAAGGACTTTGCTGCATTATTTGTGGACTTTATTGCATTATTTAAGGACTCTGCTGCATTAGTTAAGGAATTTGCTGCATTATTTAAGGACTCTGCTGCATTATTTAATGACTTTGCTGCATTATTTAAGGACTCTGCTGCATTATTTAAGGACTTTGCTGCGGTATTTAAGGACTCTGCAGCATTATTTAATGACTTTGCTGCTTTATTTAAGGACTCTGCTGCATTATTTAAGGACTTTGCTGCATTATTTAAGGACTCTGATACGGTACTTAAGGACTCTGCTTCATTATTTAAGTACTTTGTTGCATTATTTAAGGACTCTGCTGCATTATTTAAGGACTTTGTTGCATTATTTAAGGACACTTCTGCATTATTTAATTACTTTGTTGCATTATTTAAGGACTCTGCTGCATTATTTAAGGACCCTGCTGCGGTATTTCAGTATACTCTGCTGAATTATTTAAGGACTTTGCTGCATTATTTATGGACTTTATTGCATTATTTAAGGACTCTGCTGCATTATTTAAGGAATTTGCTGCATTATTTAGGTACTCTGCTGCATTATTTAAGGACTTTGCTGCGGTATTTAAGGACTTTATTGCATTATTTAAGGACTGTTCTGCATTATTTAAGGACTTTGCTGCATTATTTAAGTACTTTGTTGCATTATTTAAGGACTCTGCTGCATTATTTAAGGACTTTGCTGCATTATTTAAGGACTCTGCTGCATTATTTAAGGACTTTGCTGCATTATTTAAGGACTCTGCTGCATTATTTAAGGACTTTGTTGCATTATTTAAGGACTCTGCTGCATTATTTAAGGACCCTTCTGCCGTATTTCAGTACTCTGCTGCATTATTTAAGGACTTTGCTGCATTATTTTTGGACTTTATTGCATTATTTAAAGACTTTGCTGCATTATTTAAGGACTCTGCTGCATTAATTAAGGACTTTGCTGCATTATTTAAGGACTCTGCTGCATTATTTAATGACTTTGCTGCATTATTTAAGGACTCTGCTGCATTAGTTAAGGACTTTGCTGCATTATTTAAGGACTCTGCTGCATTATTTAATGACTTTGCTGCATTATTTAAGGACTCTGCTGCATTATTTAAGGACTTTGCTGCGGTATTTAAGGACTTTGCTGCGGTATTTAAGGACTCTGCAGCATTATTTGATGACTTTGCTGCTTTATTTAAGGACTCTGCTGCATTATTTAAGGACTTTGCTGCATTATTTAAGGACTCTGATACGCTACTTAAGGACTCTGCTGCATTATTTAAGTACTTTGTTGCATTATTTAAGGACTCTGCTGCATTATTTAAGGACTTTGTTGCATTATTTAAGGACTCTTCTGCATTATTTAAGGACTTTGCTGCATTATTTAAGGACTTTGCCGCATTATTTAAGGACTCTGCTGCATTGTTTAAGGACTTTGCTGCATTATATAAGGACTTTGTTGCATTATTTAAGGACTCTGCTGCATTATTTAAGGACTTTGTTGCATTATTTAAGGACTCTGCTGCATTATTTAAGGACCCTGCTGCGGTATTTCAGTAATCTACTGCATTATTTAAGGACTTTGTTGCATTATTTAAGGACTCTGCTGCATTATTTAAGGACTTTGTTGCATTATTTAAGGACTCTGCTGCATTATTTAAGGATCCTGCTGCGGTATTTCAGTACTCTGCTGCATTATTTAAGGACTTTGCTGCATTATTTAGGGACTTTATTGCATTATTTAAAGACTTTGCTGCATTATGTAAGGAATTTGCTGCATTATTTAAGGACTTGGCTGGATTATTTAAGGACTCTGCTGCATTATTTAAGGACTTTGTTGCATTATTTAAGGACTCTCCTGCATTATTTAAGGACTTTGTTGCATTATTTAAGGACTCTGCTGCATTATTTAAGGACTTTGTTGCATTATTTAAGGACTCTGCTGCATTATTTAAGGACTTTGTTGCATTATTTAAGGACTCTGCTGCATTATTTAAGGACCCTGCTGCGGTATTTCAGTACTCTGCTGAATTATTTAAGGACTTTGCTGCATTATTTGTGGACTTTATTGCATTATTTAAGGACTCTGCTGCATTAGTTAAGGAATTTGCTGCATTATTTAAGGACTCTGCTGCATTATTTAATGACTTTGCTGCATTATTTAAGGACTCTGCTGCATTATTTAAGGACTTTGCTGCGGTATTTAAGGACTCTGCAGCATTATTTAATGACTTTGCTGCTTTATTTAAGGACTCTGCTGCATTATTTAAGGACTTTGCTGCATTATTTAAGGACTCTGATACGGTACTTAAGGACTCTGCTTCATTATTTAAGTACTTTGTTGCATTATTTAAGGACTCTGCTGCATTATTTAAGGACTTTGTTGCATTATTTAAGGACACTTCTGCATTATTTAAGGAGTTTGTTGCATTATTTAAGGACTTTGCTGCATTATTTAAGGACTTTGCTGCATTATTTAAGGACTCTGCTGCATTATTTAAGGACTTTGCTGCATTATTTAAGGACTCTGCTGCATTATTTAAGGACTTGGCTGGATTATTTAAGGACTTTGCTGCATTATTTAAGGACTTTATTGCATTATTTAACGACTCTGCTGCATTATTTAAGGACTTTGTTGCATTATTTAAGGACTCTGCAGCATTATTTAATGACTTTGCTGCATTATTTAAGGACTTTGCTGCGGTATTTAAGGACTTTATTGCATTATTTAAGGACTGTTCTGCATTATTTAAGGACTTTGTTGCATTATTTAAGGACTCTGCTACAGTACTTAAGGACTCTGCTGCATTATTTAAGTACTTTGTTGCATTATTTAAGGACTCTGCTGCATTATTTAAGGACTTTGCTGCATTATTTAAGGACTCTGCTGCATTATTTAAGGACTTTGCTGCATTATTTAAGGACTCTGCTGCATTATTTAAGGACCTTGTTGCATTATTTAAGGACTCTGCTGCATTATTTAAGGACCCTGCTGCGGTATTTCAGTGCTCTGCTGCATTATTTAAGGACTTTGCTGCATTATTTTTGGACTTTATTGCATTATTTAAAGACTTTGCTGCATTATTTAAGGAATTTGCTGCATTATTTAAGGACTTTGCTGGATTATTTAAGGACTTTGCTGCATTATTTAAGGACTTTATTGCATTATTTAAGGACTCTGCTGCATTATTTAAGGACTTTGTTGCATTATTTAAGGACTCTGCAGCATTATTTAATGACTTTGCTGCATTATTTAAGGACTTTGCTGCGGTATTTAAGGACTTTATTGCATTATTTAAGGACTGTTCTGCATTATTTAAGGACTTTGTTGCATTATTTAAGGACTCTGCTACAGTACTTAAAGACTCTGCTGCATTATTTAAGTACTTTGTTGCATTATTTAAGGACTCTGCTGCATTATTTAAGGACTTTGCTGCATTATTTAAGGACTCTGCTGCATTATTTAAGGACTTTGCTGCATTATTTAAGGACTCTGCTGCATTATTTAAGGACTTTGCTGCATTATTTAAGGACTCTGATATGGTACTTAAGAACTCTGCTGCATTATTTAAGTACTTTGTTGCATTATTTAAGGACTCTGCTGCATTATTTAAGGACTTTGTTGCATTATTTAAGGACTCTTCTGCATTATTTAAGGACTTTGTTGCATTATTTAAGGACTTTGCTGCATTATTTAAGGACTTTGCTGCATTATTTAAGGACTCTGCTGCATTATTTAAGGAATTTGCTTCATTATTTAAGGACTCTGCTGCATTATTTAATGACTTTGCTGCATTATTTAAGGACTCTGCTGCATTATTTAAGGACTTTGCTGCATTATTTAAGGACTCTGCTGCATTATTTAAGGAATTTGCTGCATTATTTAAGGACTCTGCTGCATTATTTAATGACTTTGCTGCATTATTTAAGGACTCTGCTGCATTATTTAAGGACTTTACTGCGGTATTTAATGACTCTGCAGCATTATTTAATGACTTTGCTGCATTATTTAAGGACTCTGCTGCATTATTTAAGGACTTTGCTGCATTATTTAAGGACTCTGATACGGTACTTAAGAACTCTGCTGCATTATTTAAGTACTTTGTTGCATTATTTAAGGACTCTGCTGCATTATTTAAGGACTTTGTTGCATTATTTAAGGACTCTGCTGCATTATTTAATTACTTTGTTGCATTATTTAAGGACTCTGCTGCATTATTTAAGGACCCTGCTGCGGTATTTCAGTATACTCTGCTGAATTATTTAAGGACTTTGCTGCATTATTTATGGACTTTATTGCATTATTTAAGGACTCTGCTGCATTATTTAAGGAATTTGCTGCATTATTTAGGTACTCTGCTGCATTATTTAAGGACTTTGCTGCGGTATTTAAGGACTTTATTGCATTATTTAAGGACTGTTCTGCATTATTTAAGGACTTTGCTGCATTATTTAAGTACTTTGTTGCATTATTTAAGGACTCTGCTGCATTATTTAAGGACTTTGCTGCATTATTTAAGGACTCTGCTGCATTATTTAAGGACTTTGCTGCATTATTTAAGGACTCTGCTGCATTATTTAAGGACTTTGTTGCATTATTTAAGGACTCTGCTGCATTATTTAAGGACCCTTCTGCCGTATTTCAGTACTCTGCTGCATTATTTAAGGACTTTGCTGCATTATTTTTGGACTTTATTGCATTATTTAAAGACTTTGCTGCATTATTTAAGGACTCTGCTGCATTAATTAAGGACTTTGCTGCATTATTTAAGGACTCTGCTGCATTATTTAATGACTTTGCTGCATTATTTAAGGACTCTGCTGCATTAGTTAAGGACTTTGCTGCATTATTTAAGGACTCTGCTGCATTATTTAATGACTTTGCTGCATTATTTAAGGACTCTGCTGCATTATTTAAGGACTTTGCTGCGGTATTTAAGGACTTTGCTGCGGTATTTAAGGACTCTGCAGCATTATTTGATGACTTTGCTGCTTTATTTAAGGACTCTGCTGCATTATTTAAGGACTTTGCTGCATTATTTAAGGACTCTGATACGCTACTTAAGGACTCTGCTGCATTATTTAAGTACTTTGTTGCATTATTTAAGGACTCTGCTGCATTATTTAAGGACTTTGTTGCATTATTTAAGGACTCTTCTGCATTATTTAAGGACTTTGCTGCATTATTTAAGGACTTTGCCGCATTATTTAAGGACTCTGCTGCATTGTTTAAGGACTTTGCTGCATTATATAAGGACTTTGTTGCATTATTTAAGGACTTTGCTGCATTATTTAAGGACTTTGTTGCATTATTTAAGGACTCTGCTGCATTATTTAAGGACCCTGCTGCGGTATTTCAGTAATCTACTGCATTATTTAAGGACTTTGTTGCATTATTTAAGGACTCTGCTGCATTATTTAAGGACTTTGTTGCATTATTTAAGGACTCTGCTGCATTATTTAAGGATCCTGCTGCGGTATTTCAGTACTCTGCTGCATTATTTAAGGACTTTGCTGCATTATTTAGGGACTTTATTGCATTATTTAAAGACTTTGCTGCATTATGTAAGGAATTTGCTGCATTATTTAAGGACTTGGCTGGATTATTTAAGGACTGTGCTGCATTATTTAATGACTTTGCTGCATTATTTAAGGACTCTGCTGCATTATTTAAGGACTTTGTTGCATTATTTAAGGACTCTCCTGCATTATTTAAGGACTTTGTTGCATTATTTAAGGACTCTGCTGCATTATTTAAGGACTTTGTTGCATTATTTAAGGACTCTGCTGCATTATTTAAGGACTTTGTTGCATTATTTAAGGACTCTGCTGCATTATTTAAGGACCCTGCTGCGGTATTTCAGTACTCTGCTGAATTATTTAAGGACTTTGCTGCATTATTTGTGGACTTTATTGCATTATTTAAGGACTCTGCTGCATTAGTTAAGGAATTTGCTGCATTATTTAAGGACTCTGCTGCATTATTTAATGACTTTGCTGCATTATTTAAGGACTCTGCTGCATTATTTAAGGACTTTGCTGCGGTATTTAAGGACTCTGCAGCATTATTTAATGACTTTGCTGCTTTATTTAAGGACTCTGCTGCATTATTTAAGGACTTTGCTGCATTATTTAAGGACTCTGATACGGTACTTAAGGACTCTGCTTCATTATTTAAGTACTTTGTTGCATTATTTAAGGACTCTGCTGCATTATTTAAGGACTTTGTTGCATTATTTAAGGACACTTCTGCATTATTTAAGGAGTTTGTTGCATTATTTAAGGACTTTGCTGCATTATTTAAGGACTTTGCTGCATTATTTAAGGACTCTGCTGCATTATTTAAGGACTTTGCTGCATTATTTAAGGACTCTGCTGCATTATTTAAGGACTTGGCTGGATTATTTAAGGACTTTGCTGCATTATTTAAGGACTTTATTGCATTATTTAACGACTCTGCTGCATTATTTAAGGACTTTGTTGCATTATTTAAGGACTCTGCAGCATTATTTAATGACTTTGCTGCATTATTTAAGGACTTTGCTGCGGTATTTAAGGACTTTATTGCATTATTTAAGGACTGTTCTGCATTATTTAAGGACTTTGTTGCATTATTTAAGGACTCTGCTACAGTACTTAAGGACTCTGCTGCATTATTTAAGTACTTTGTTGCATTATTTAAGGACTCTGCTGCATTATTTAAGGACTTTGCTGCATTATTTAAGGACTCTGCTGCATTATTTAAGGACTTTGCTGCATTATTTAAGGACTCTGCTGCATTATTTAAGGACTCTGCTGCATTATTTAAGGACCTTGTTGCATTATTTAAGGACTCTGCTGCATTATTTAAGGACCCTGCTGCGGTATTTCAGTGCTCTGCTGCATTATTTAAGGACTTTGCTGCATTATTTTTGGACTTTATTGCATTATTTAAAGACTTTGCTGCATTATTTAAGGAATTTGCTGCATTATTTAAGGACTTTGCTGGATTATTTAAGGACTTTGCTGCATTATTTAAGGACTTTATTGCATTATTTAAGGACTCTGCTGCATTATTTAAGGACTTTGTTGCATTATTTAAGGACTCTGCAGCATTATTTAATGACTTTGCTGCATTATTTAAGGACTTTGCTGCGGTATTTAAGGACTTTATTGCATTATTTAAGGACTGTTCTGCATTATTTAAGGACTTTGTTGCATTATTTAAGGACTCTGCTACAGTACTTAAAGACTCTGCTGCATTATTTAAGTACTTTGTTGCATTATTTAAGGACTCTGCTGCATTATTTAAGGACTTTGCTGCATTATTTAAGGACTCTGCTGCATTATTTAAGGACTTTGCTGCATTATTTAAGGACTCTGCTGCATTATTTAAGGACTTTGCTGCATTATTTAAGGACTCTGATATGGTACTTAAGAACTCTGCTGCATTATTTAAGTACTTTGTTGCATTATTTAAGGACTCTGCTGCATTATTTAAGGACTTTGTTGCATTATTTAAGGACTCTTCTGCATTATTTAAGGACTTTGTTGCATTATTTAAGGACTTTGCTGCATTATTTAAGGACTTTGCTGCATTATTTAAGGACTCTGCTGCATTATTTAAGGAATTTGCTTCATTATTTAAGGACTCTGCTGCATTATTTAATGACTTTGCTGCATTATTTAAGGACTCTGCTGCATTATTTAAGGACTTTGCTGCATTATTTAAGGACTCTGCTGCATTATTTAAGGAATTTGCTGCATTATTTAAGGACTCTGCTGCATTATTTAATGACTTTGCTGCATTATTTAAGGACTCTGCTGCATTATTTAAGGACTTTGCTGCGGTATTTAATGACTCTGCAGCATTATTTAATGACTTTGCTGCATTATTTAAGGACTCTGCTGCATTATTTAAGGACTTTGCTGCATTATTTAAGGACTCTGATACGGTACTTAAGAACTCTGCTGCATTATTTAAGTACTTTGTTGCATTATTTAAGGACTCTGCTGCATTATTTAAGGACTTTGTTGCATTATTTAAGGACTCTTCTGCATTATTTAAGGACTTTGTTGCATTATTTAAGGACTTTGCTGCATTATTTAAGGACTTTGCTGCATTATTTAAGGACTCTGCTGCATTATTTAAAGACTTGGCTGGATTATTTAAGGACTCTGCTGCATTATTTAAGGAATTTGCTTCATTATTTAAGGACTCTGCTGCATTATTTAAGGACTTTGTTGCGTTATTTAAGGACTCTGCTGCATTATTTAAGGACTTTGTTGCATTATTTAAGGACTCTGCTGCATTATATAAGGACTTTGCTGCATTATTTAAGGACTTTATTGCATTATTTAAGGACTGTTCTGCATTATTTAAGGACTTTGTTGCATTATTTAAGGACTCTGCTGCATTATTTAAGGAATTTGCTGCATTATTTAAGGACTCTGCTGCATTATTTAATGACTTGCTGCATTATTTAAGGACTCTGCTACGGTACTTAAGGACTCTGCTGCATTATTTAAGTACTTTGTTGCATTATTTAAGGACTCTGCTGCATTATTTAAGGACTTTGTTGCATTATTTAAGGACTCTGCTGCATTATTTAAGGACCCTGCTACGGTATTTCAGTAATCTACTGCATTATTTAAGGACTTTGTTGCATTATTTAAGGACTCTGCTGCATTATTTAAGGACTCTGCTGCATTATTTAAGGACTTTGCTGCATTATTTAAGGACTTTCTTGCATTATTTAAGGACTCTGCTGCATTATTTAAGTAATTTGCTGCATTATTTAAGGACTCTGCTGCATTATTTAAGGACTTTGTTGCATTATTTAAGGACTCTGCTGCATTATTTAAGGACTTTGTTGCATTATTTAAGGACTCTGCTGCATTATTTAAGGACCCTGCTACGGTATTTCAGTAATCTACTGCATTATTTAAGGACTTTGTTGCATTATTTAAGGACTCTGCTGCATTATTTAAGGACCCTGCTGCGGTATTTCAGTACTCTGCTGCATTATTTAAGGACTCTGCTGCATTATTTAAGGACTTTGCTGCATTATTTAAGGACTCTGCTGCATTATTTAAGGACTTTGCTGCATTATTTAAGGACTCTGCTGCATTATTTAAGGACTTTGCTGCATTATTTAAGGACTTTCTTGCATTATTTAAGGACTCTGCTGCATTATTTAAGGAATTTGCTGCATTATTTAAGGACTCTGCTGCATTATTTAAGGACTTTGTTGCATTATTTAAGGACTCTGCTGCATTATTTAAGGACTTTGTTGCATTATTTAAGGACTCTGCTGCATTATTTAAGGACCCTGCTACGGTATTTCAGTAATCTACTGCATTATTTAAGGACTTTGTTGCATTATTTAAGGACTCTGCTGCATTATTTAAGGACCCTGCTGCGGTATTTCAGTACTCTGCTGCATTATTTAAGGACTCTGCTGCATTATTTATGGACTTTATTGTATTATTTAAAGACTTTGCTGAATTATTTAAGGAATTTGCTGCATTATTTAAGGACTTGGCTGGATTATTTAAGGACTCTGCTGCATTATTTAAGGACTTTGCTGCATTATTTAAGGACTCTGCTGCATTATTTAAGGACTTTGTTGCATTATTTAAGGACTCTGCTGCATTATTTAATTACTTTGTTGCATTATTTAAGGACTCTGCTGCATTATTTAAGGACCCTGCTGCGGTATTTCAGTATACTCTGCTGAATTATTTAAGGACTTTGCTGCATTATTTATGGACTTTATTGCATTATTTAAGGACTCTGCTGCATTATTTAAGGAATTTGCTGCATTATTTAGGTACTCTGCTGCATTATTTAAGGACTTTGCTGCGGTATTTAAGGACTTTATTGCATTATTTAAGGACTGTTCTGCATTATTTAAGGACTTTGTTGCATTATTTAAGGACTCTGCTACGGTACTTAAGGACTCTGCTGCATTATTTAAGTACTTTGTTGCATTATTTAAGGACTCTGCTGCATTATTTAAGGACTTTGCTGCATTATTTAAGGACTCTGCTGCATTATTTAAGGACTTTGCTGCATTATTTAAGGACTCTGCTGCATTATTTAAGGACTTTGTTGCATTATTTAAGGACTCTGCTGCATTATTTAAGGACCCTTCTGCCGTATTTCAGTACTCTGCTGCATTATTTAAGGACTTTGCTGCATTATTTTTGGACTTTATTGCATTATTTAAAGACTTTGCTGCATTATTTAAGGACTCTGCTGCATTAATTAAGGACTTTGCTGCGGTATTTAAGGACTCTGCAGCATTATTTAATGACTTTGCTGCTTTATTTAAGGACTCTGCTGCATTATTTAAGGACTTTGCTGCATTATTTAAGGACTCTGATACGGTACTTAAGGACTCTGCTGCATTATTTAAGTACTTTGTTGCATTATTTAAGGACTCTGCTGCATTATTTAAGGAATTTGTTGCATTATTTAAGGACTCTTCTGCATTATTTAAGGAGTTTGTTGCATTATTTAAGGACTTTGCTGCATTATTTAAGGACTCTGCTGCATTAGTTAAGGACTTTGCTGCATTATTTAAGGACTCTGCTGCATTATTTAATGACTTTGCTGCATTATTTAAGGACTCTGCTGCATTATTTAAGGACTTTGCTGCGGTATTTAAGGACTTTGCTGCGGTATTTAAGGACTCTGCAGCATTATTTGATGACTTTGCTGCTTTATTTAAGGACTCTGCTGCATTATTTAAGGACTTTGCTGCATTATTTAAGGACTCTGATACGGTACTTAAGGACTCTGCTGCATTATTTAAGTACTTTGTTGCATTATTTAAGGACTCTGCTGCATTATTTAAGGACTTTGTTGCATTATTTAAGGACTCTTCTGCATTATTTAAGGACTTTGCTGCATTATTTAAGGACTTTGCCGCATTATTTAAGGACTCTGCTGCATTGTTTAAGGACTTTGCTGCATTATATAAGGAATTTGTTGCATTATTTAAGGACTCTGCTGCATTATTTAAGGACTTTGTTGCATTATTTAAGGACTCTGCTGCATTATTTAAGGACCCTGCTGCGGTATTTCAGTAATCTACTGCATTATTTAAGGACTTTGTTGCATTATTTAAGGACTCTGCTGCATTATTTAAGGACTTTGTTGCATTATTTAAGGACTCTGCTGCATTATTTAAGGATCCTGCTGCGGTATTTCAGTACTCTGCTGCATTATTTAAGGACTTTGCTGCATTATTTAGGGACTTTATTGCATTATTTAAAGACTTTGCTGCATTATGTAAGGAATTTGCTGCATTATTTAAGGACTTGGCTGGATTATTTAAGGACTGTGCTGCATTATTTAATGACTTTGCTGCATTATTTAAGGACTCTGCTGCATTATTTAAGGACTTTGTTGCATTATTTAAGGACTCTCCTGCATTATTTAAGGACTTTGTTGCATTATTTAAGGACTCTGCTGCATTATTTAAGGACCCTGCTGCGGTATTTCAGAACTCTGCTGAATTATTTAAGGACTTTTCTGCATTATTTATGGACTTTATTGCATTATTTAAGGACTCTGCTGCATTATTTAAGGAATTTGCTGCATTATTTAAGGACTCTGCTGCATTATTTAATGACTTTGCTGCATTATTTAAGGACTCTGCTGCATTATTTAAGGACTTTGCTGCGGTATTTAAGGACTCTGCAGCATTATTTAATGACTTTGCTGCATTATTTAAGGACTTTGCTGCGGTATTTAAGGACTTTATTGCATTATTTAAGGACTGTTCTGCATTATTTAAGGACTTTGTTGCATTATTTAAGGACTATGCTGCATTATTTAAGGACTTTGCTGCATTATTTAAGGACTCTGCTGCATTATTTAAGGACTTTGCTGCATTATTTAAGGACTTTGCTGCATTATTTAAGGACTCTGCTGCATTATTTAAGGACTTTGTTGCATTATTTAAGGACTCTGCTGCATTATTTAAGGACCCTGCTGCGGTATTTCAGTACTCTGCTGCATTATTTAAGGACTTTGCTGCATTATTTATGGACTTTATTGCATTATTTAAAGACTTTGCTGCATTATTTAAGGAATTTGCTGCATTATTTAAGGACTTGGCTGGATTATTTAAGGACTGTGCTGCATTATTTAAGGACTTTGCTGCATTATTTAAGGACTCTGCTGCATTATTTAAGGACTTTGTTGCATTATTTAAGGACTCTGCTGCATTATTTAAGGACTTTGTTGCATTATTTAAGGACTCTGCTGCATTATTTAAGGACCCTGCTGCGGTATTTCAGTACTCTGCTGAATTATTTAAGGACTTTGCTGCATTATTTGTGGACTTTATTGCATTATTTAAGGACTCTGCTGCATTAGTTAAGGAATTTGCTGCATTATTTAAGGACTCTGCTGCATTATTTAATGACTTTGCTGCATTATTTAAGGACTCTGCTGCATTATTTAAGGACTTTGCTGCGGTATTTAAGGACTCTGCAGCATTATTTAATGACTTTGCTGCTTTATTTAAGGACTCTGCTGCATTATTTAAGGACCCTGCTACGGTATTTCAGTAATCTACTGCATTATTTAAGGACTTTGTTGCATTATTTAAGGACTCTGCTGCATTATTTAAGGACCCTGCTGCGGTATTTCAGTACTCTGCTGCATTATTTAAGGACTCTGCTGCATTATTTATGGACTTTATTGTATTATTTAAAGACTTTGCTGAATTATTTAAGGAATTTGCTGCATTATTTAAGGACTTGGCTGGATTATTTAAGGACTCTGCTGCATTATTTAAGGACTTTGCTGCATTATTTAAGGACTCTGCTGCATTATTTAAGGACTTTGTTGCATTATTTAAGGACTCTGCTGCATTATTTAATTACTTTGTTGCATTATTTAAGGACTCTGCTGCATTATTTAAGGACCCTGCTGCGGTATTTCAGTATACTCTGCTGAATTATTTAAGGACTTTGCTGCATTATTTATGGACTTTATTGCATTATTTAAGGACTCTGCTGCATTATTTAAGGAATTTGCTGCATTATTTAGGTACTCTGCTGCATTATTTAAGGACTTTGCTGCGGTATTTAAGGACTTTATTGCATTATTTAAGGACTGTTCTGCATTATTTAAGGACTTTGTTGCATTATTTAAGGACTCTGCTACGGTACTTAAGGACTCTGCTGCATTATTTAAGTACTTTGTTGCATTATTTAAGGACTCTGCTGCATTATTTAAGGACTTTGCTGCATTATTTAAGGACTCTGCTGCATTATTTAAGGACTTTGCTGCATTATTTAAGGACTCTGCTGCATTATTTAAGGACTTTGTTGCATTATTTAAGGACTCTGCTGCATTATTTAAGGACCCTTCTGCCGTATTTCAGTACTCTGCTGCATTATTTAAGGACTTTGCTGCATTATTTTTGGACTTTATTGCATTATTTAAAGACTTTGCTGCATTATTTAAGGACTCTGCTGCATTAATTAAGGACTTTGCTGCGGTATTTAAGGACTCTGCAGCATTATTTAATGACTTTGCTGCTTTATTTAAGGACTCTGCTGCATTATTTAAGGACTTTGCTGCATTATTTAAGGACTCTGATACGGTACTTAAGGACTCTGCTGCATTATTTAAGTACTTTGTTGCATTATTTAAGGACTCTGCTGCATTATTTAAGGAATTTGTTGCATTATTTAAGGACTCTTCTGCATTATTTAAGGAGTTTGTTGCATTATTTAAGGACTTTGCTGCATTATTTAAGGACTCTGCTGCATTAGTTAAGGACTTTGCTGCATTATTTAAGGACTCTGCTGCATTATTTAATGACTTTGCTGCATTATTTAAGGACTCTGCTGCATTATTTAAGGACTTTGCTGCGGTATTTAAGGACTTTGCTGCGGTATTTAAGGACTCTGCAGCATTATTTGATGACTTTGCTGCTTTATTTAAGGACTCTGCTGCATTATTTAAGGACTTTGCTGCATTATTTAAGGACTCTGATACGGTACTTAAGGACTCTGCTGCATTATTTAAGTACTTTGTTGCATTATTTAAGGACTCTGCTGCATTATTTAAGGACTTTGTTGCATTATTTAAGGACTCTTCTGCATTATTTAAGGACTTTGCTGCATTATTTAAGGACTTTGCCGCATTATTTAAGGACTCTGCTGCATTGTTTAAGGACTTTGCTGCATTATATAAGGACTTTGTTGCATTATTTAAGGACTCTGCTGCATTATTTAAGGACTTTGTTGCATTATTTAAGGACTCTGCTGCATTATTTAAGGACCCTGCTGCGGTATTTCAGTAATCTACTGCATTATTTAAGGACTTTGTTGCATTATTTAAGGACTCTGCTGCATTATTTAAGGACTTTGTTGCATTATTTAAGGACTCTGCTGCATTATTTAAGGATCCTGCTGCGGTATTTCAGTACTCTGCTGCATTATTTAAGGACTTTGCTGCATTATTTAGGGACTTTATTGCATTATTTAAAGACTTTGCTGCATTATGTAAGGCATTTGCTGCATTATTTAAGGACTTGGCTGGATTATTTAAGGACTGTGCTGCATTATTTAATGACTTTGCTGCATTATTTAAGGACTCTGCTGCATTATTTAAGGACTTTGTTGCATTATTTAAGGACTCTCCTGCATTATTTAAGGACTTTGTTGCATTATTTAAGGACTCTGCTGCATTATTTAAGGACCCTGCTGCGGTATTTCAGAACTCTGCTGAATTATTTAAGGACTTTTCTGCATTATTTATGGACTTTATTGCATTATTTAAGGACTCTGCTGCATTATTTAAGGAATTTGCTGCATTATTTAAGGACTCTGCTGCATTATTTAATGACTTTGCTGCATTATTTAAGGACTCTGCTGCATTATTTAAGGACTTTGCTGCGGTATTTAAGGACTCTGCAGCATTATTTAATGACTTTGCTGCATTATTTAAGGACTTTGCTGCGGTATTTAAGGACTTTATTGCATTATTTAAGGACTGTTCTGCATTATTTAAGGACTTTGTTGCATTATTTAAGGACTATGCTGCATTATTTAAGGACTTTGCTGCATTATTTAAGGACTCTGCTGCATTATTTAAGGACTTTGCTGCATTATTTAAGGACTCTGCTGCATTATTTAAGGACTTTGCTGCATTATTTAAGGACTCTGCTGCATTATTTAAGGACTTTGTTGCATTATTTAAGGACTCTGCTGCATTATTTAAGGACCCTGCTGCGGTATTTCAGTACTCTGCTGCATTATTTAAGGACTTTGCTGCATTATTTATGGACTTTATTGCATTATTTAAAGACTTTGCTGCATTATTTAAGGAATTTGCTGCATTATTTAAGGACTTGGCTGGATTATTTAAGGACTGTGCTGCATTATTTAAGGACTTTGCTGCATTATTTAAGGACTCTGCTGCATTATTTAAGGACTTTGTTGCATTATTTAAGGACTCTGCTGCATTATTTAAGGACTTTGTTGCATTATTTAAGGACTCTGCTGCATTATTTAAGGACCCTGCTGCGGTATTTCAGTACTCTGCTGAATTATTTAAGGACTTTGCTGCATTATTTGTGGACTTTATTGCATTATTTAAGGACTCTGCTGCATTAGTTAAGGAATTTGCTGCATTATTTAAGGACTCTGCTGCATTATTTAATGACTTTGCTGCATTATTTAAGGACTCTGCTGCATTATTTAAGGACTTTGCTGCGGTATTTAAGGACTCTGCAGCATTATTTAATGACTTTGCTGCTTTATTTAAGGACTCTGCTGCATTATTTAAGGACTTTGCTGCATTATTTAAGGACTCTGATACGGTACTTAAGGACTCTGCTGCATTATTTAAGTACTTTGTTGCATTATTTAAGGACTCTGCTGCATTATTTAAGGACTTTGTTGCATTATTTAAGGACACTTCTGCATTATTTAAGGAGTTTGTTGCATTATTTAAGGACTTTGCTGCATTATTTAAGGACTTTGCTGCATTATTTAAGGACTCTGCTGCATTATTTAAGGACTTTGCTGCATTATTTAAGGACTCTGCTGCATTATTTAAGGACTTGGCTGGATTATTTAAGGACTTTGCTGCATTATTTAAGGACTTTATTGCATTATTTAAGGACTCTGCTGCATTATTTAAGGACTTTGTTGCATTATTTAAGGACTCTGCAGCATTATTTAATGACTTTGCTGCATTATTTAAGGACTTTGCTGCGGTATTTAAGGACTTTATTGCATTATTTAAGGACTGTTCTGCATTATTTAAGGACTTTGTTGCATTATTTAAGGACTCTGCTACAGTACTTAAGGACTCTGCTGCATTATTTAAGTACTTTGTTGCATTATTTAAGGACTCTGCTGCATTATTTAAGGACTTTGCTGCATTATTTAAGGACTCTGCTGCATTATTTAAGGACTTTGCTGCATTATTTAAGGACTCTGCTGCATTATTTAAGGACCTTGTTGCATTATTTAAGGACTCTGCTGCATTATTTAAGGACCCTGCTGCGGTATTTCAGTACTCTGCTGCATTATTTAAGGACTTTGCTGCATTATTTTTGGACTTTATTGCATTATTTAAAGACTTTGCTGCATTATTTAAGGAATTTGCTGCATTATTTAAGGACTTTGCTGGATTATTTAAGGACTTTGCTGCATTATTTAAGGACTTTATTGCATTATTTAAGGACTCTGCTGCATTATTTAAGGACTTTGTTGCATTATTTAACGACTCTGCAGCATTATTTAATGACTTTGCTGCATTATTTAAGGACTTTGCTGCGGTATTTAAGGACTTTATTGCATTATTTAAGGACTGTTCTGCATTATTTAAGGACTTTGTTGCATTATTTAAGGACTCTGCTACAGTACTTAAAGACTCTGCTGCATTATTTAAGTACTTTGTTGCATTATTTAAGGACTCTGCTGCATTATTTAAGGACTTTGCTGCATTATTTAAGGACTCTGCTGCATTATTTAAGGACTTTGCTGCATTATTTAAGGACTCTGCTGCATTATTTAAGGACTTTGCTGCATTATTTAAGGACTCTGATATGGTACTTAAGAACTCTGCTGCATTATTTAAGTACTTTGTTGCATTATTTAAGGACTCTGCTGCATTATTTAAGGACTTTGTTGCATTATTTAAGGACTCTTCTGCATTATTTAAGGACTTTGTTGCATTATTTAAGGACTTTGCTGCATTATTTAAGGACTTTGCTGCATTATTTAAGGACTCTGCTGCATTATTTAAGGAATTTGCTTCATTATTTAAGGACTCTGCTGCATTATTTAATGACTTTGCTGCATTATTTAAGGACTCTGCTGCATTATTTAAGGACTTTGCTGCATTATTTAAGGACTCTGCTGCATTATTTAAGGAATTTGCTGCATTATTTAAGGACTCTGCTGCATTATTTAATGACTTTGCTGCATTATTTAAGGACTCTGCTGCATTATTTAAGGACTTTGCTGCGGTATTTAATGACTCTGCAGCATTATTTAATGACTTTGCTGCATTATTTAAGGACTCTGCTGCATTATTTAAGGACTTTGCTGCATTATTTAAGGACTCTGATACGGTACTTAAGAACTCTGCTGCATTATTTAAGTACTTTGTTGCATTATTTAAGGACTCTGCTGCATTATTTAAGGACTTTGTTGCATTATTTAAGGACTCTTCTGCATTATTTAAGGACTTTGTTGCATTATTTAAGGACTTTGCTGCATTATTTAAGGACTTTGCTGCATTATTTAAGGACTCTGCTGCATTATTTAAAGACTTGGCTGGATTATTTAAGGACTCTGCTGCATTATTTAAGGAATTTGCTTCATTATTTAAGGACTCTGCTGCATTATTTAAGGACTTTGTTGCATTATTTAAGGACTCTGCTGCATTATTTAAGGACTTTGTTGCATTATTTAAGGACTCTGCTGCATTATATAAGGACTTTGCTGCATTATTTAAGGACTTTATTGCATTATTTAAGGACTGTTCTGCATTATTTAAGGACTTTGTTGCATTATTTAAGGACTCTGCTGCATTATTTAAGGAATTTGCTGCATTATTTAAGGACTCTGCTGCATTATTTAATGACTTGCTGCATTATTTAAGGACTCTGCTACGGTACTTAAGGACTCTGCTGCATTATTTAAGTACTTTGTTGCATTATTTAAGGACTCTGCTGCATTATTTAAGGACTTTGCTGCATTATTTAAGGACTCTGCTGCATTATTTAAGGACTTTGCTGCATTATTTAAGGACTCTGCTGCATTATTTAAGGACTTTGCTGCATTATTTAAGGACTTTCTTGCATTATTTAAGGACTCTGCTGCATTATTTAAGGAATTTGCTGCATTATTTAAGTACTCTGCTGCATTATTTAAGGACTTTGTTGCATTATTTAAGGACTCTGCTGCATTATTTAAGGACTTTGTTGCATTATTTAAGGACTCTGCTGCATTATTTAAGGACCCTGCTACGGTATTTCAGTAATCTACTGCATTATTTAAGGACTTTGTTGCATTATTTAAGGACTCTGCTGCATTATTTAAGGACCCTGCTGCGGTATTTCAGTACTCTGCTGCATTATTTAAGGACTCTGCTGCATTATTTATGGACTTTATTGTATTATTTAAAGACTTTGCTGAATTATTTAAGGAATTTGCTGCATTATTTAAGGACTTGGCTGGATTATTTAAGGACTCTGCTGCATTATTTAAGGACTTTGCTGCATTATTTAAGGACTCTGCTGCATTATTTAAGGACTTTGTTGCATTATTTAAGGACTCTGCTGCATTATTTAATTACTTTGTTGCATTATTTAAGGACTCTGCTGCATTATTTAAGGACCCTGCTGCGGTATTTCAGTATACTCTGCTGAATTATTTAAGGACTTTGCTGCATTATTTATGGACTTTATTGCATTATTTAAGGACTCTGCTGCATTATTTAAGGAATTTGCTGCATTATTTAGGTACTCTGCTGCATTATTTAAGGACTTTGCTGCGGTATTTAAGGACTTTATTGCATTATTTAAGGACTGTTCTGCATTATTTAAGGACTTTGTTGCATTATTTAAGGACTCTGCTACGGTACTTAAGGACTCTGCTGCATTATTTAAGTACTTTGTTGCATTATTTAAGGACTCTGCTGCATTATTTAAGGACTTTGCTGCATTATTTAAGGACTCTGCTGCATTATTTAAGGACTTTGCTGCATTATTTAAGGACTCTGCTGCATTATTTAAGGACCCTTCTGCCGTATTTCAGTACTCTGCTGCATTATTTAAGGACTTTGCTGCATTATTTTTGGACTTTATTGCATTATTTAAAGACTTTGCTGCATTATTTAAGGAATTTGCTGCATTATTTAAGGACTTGGCTGGATTATTTAAGGACTGTGCTACATTATTTAAGGACTTTGCTGCATTATTTAAGGACTCTGCTGCATTATTTAAGGACTTTGTTGCATTATTTAAGGACTCTGCTGCATTATTTAAGGACTTTGTTGCATTATTTAAGGACTCTGCTGCATTATTTAAGGACCCTGCTGCGGTATTTCAGTACTCTGCTGAATTATTTAAGGACTTTGCTGCATTATTTATGGACTTTATTGCATTATTTAAGGACTCTGCTGCATTAGTTAAGGAATTTGCTGCATTATTTAAGGACTCTGCTGCATTAATTAAGGACTTTGCTGCGGTATTTAAGGACTCTGCAGCATTATTTAATGACTTTGCTGCATTATTTAAGGACTCTGCTGCATTATTTAAGGACTTTGCTGCGGTATTTAAGGACTTTGCTGCGGTATTTAAGGACTCTGCAGCATTATTTGATGACTTTGCTGCTTTATTTAAGGACTCTGCTGCATTATTTAAGGACTTTGCTGCATTATTTAAGGACTCTGATACGGTACTTAAGGACTCTGCTGCATTATTTAAGTACTTTGTTGCATTATTTAAGGACTCTGCTGCATTATTTAAGGACTTTGTTGCATTATTTAAGGACTCTTCTGCATTATTTAAGGACTTTGCTGCATTATTTAAGGACTCTGATACGGTACTTAAGGACTCTGCTGCATTATTTAAGGACTTTGCTGCATTATTTATGGACTTTATTGCATTATTTAAAGACTTTGCTGCATTATTTAAGGAATTTGCTGCATTATTTAAGGACTTGGCTGGATTATTTAAGGACTGTGCTGCATTATTTAAGGACTTTGCTGCATTATTTAAGGACTCTGCTGCATTATTTAAGGACTTTGTTGCATTATTTAAGGACTCTGCTGCATTATTTAAGGACTTTGTTGCATTATTTAAGGACTCTGCTGCATTATTTAAGGACCCTGCTGCGGTATTTCAGTACTCTGCTGAATTATTTAAGGACTTTGCTGCATTATTTGTGGACTTTATTGCATTATTTAAGGACTCTGCTGCATTATTTAAGGAATTTGCTGCATTATTTAAGGACTCTGCTGCATTATTTAATGACTTTGCTGCATTATTTAAGGACTCTGCTGCATTATTTAAGGACTTTGCTGCGGTATTTAAGGACTCTGCAGCATTATTTAATGACTTTGCTGCATTATTTAAGGACTTTGCTGCGGTATTTAAGGACTTTATTGCATTATTTAAGGACTGTTCTGCATTATTTAAGGACTTTGTTGCATTATTTAAGGACTATGCTGCATTATTTAAGGACTTTGCTGCATTATTTAAGGACTCTGCTGCATTATTTAAGGACTTTGCTGCATTATTTAAGGACTCTGCTGCATTATTTAAGGACTTTGCTGCATTATTTAAGGACTCTGCTGCATTATTTAAGGACTTTGTTGCATTATTTAAGGACTCTGCTGCATTATTTAAGGACCCTGCTGCGGTATTTCAGTACTCTGCTGCATTATTTAAGGACTTTGCTGCATTATTTATGGACTTTATTGCATTATTTAAAGACTTTGCTGCATTATTTAAGGAATTTGCTGCATTATTTAAGGACTTGGCTGGATTATTTAAGGACTGTGCTGCATTATTTAAGGACTTTGCTGCATTATTTAAGGACTCTGCTGCATTATTTAAGGACTTTGTTGCATTATTTAAGGACTCTGCTGCATTATTTAAGGACTTTGTTGCATTACTTAAGGACTCTGCTGCATTATTTAAGGACCCTGCTGCGGTATTTCAGTACTCTGCTGAATTATTTAAGGACTTTGCTGCATTATTTGTGGACTTTATTGCATTATTTAAGGACTCTGCTGCATTAGTTAAGGAATTTGCTGCATTATTTAAGGACTCTGCTGCATTATTTAATGACTTTGCTGCATTATTTAAGGACTCTGCTGCATTATTTAAGGACTTTGCTGCGGTATTTAAGGACTCTGCAGCATTATTTAATGACTTTGCTGCTTTATTTAAGGACTCTGCTGCATTATTTAAGGACTTTGCTGCATTATTTAAGGACTCTGATACGGTACTTAAGGACTCTGCTGCATTATTTAAGTACTTTGTTGCATTATTTAAGGACTCTGCTGCATTATTTAAGGACTTTGTTGCATTATTTAAGGACACTTCTGCATTATTTAAGGAGTTTGTTGCATTATTTAAGGACTTTGCTGCATTATTTAAGGACTTTGCTGCATTATTTAAGGACTCTGCTGCATTATTTAAGGACTTTGCTGCATTATTTAAGGACTCTGCTGCATTATTTAAGGACTTGGCTGGATTATTTAAGGACTTTGCTGCATTATTTAAGGACTTTATTGCATTATTTAAGGACTCTGCTGCATTATTTAAGGACTTTGTTGCATTATTTAAGGACTCTGCAGCATTATTTAATGACTTTGCTGCATTATTTAAGGACTTTGCTGCGGTATTTAAGGACTTTATTGCATTATTTAAGGACTGTTCTGCATTATTTAAGGACTTTGTTGCATTATTTAAGGACTCTGCTACAGTACTTAAGGACTCTGCTGCATTATTTAAGTACTTTGTTGCATTATTTAAGGACTCTGCTGCATTATTTAAGGACTTTGCTGCATTATTTAAGGACTCTGCTGCATTATTTAAGGACTTTGCTGCATTATTTAAGGACTCTGCTGCATTATTTAAGGACCTTGTTGCATTATTTAAGGACTCTGCTGCATTATTTAAGGACCCTGCTGCGGTATTTCAGTACTCTGCTGCATTATTTAAGGACTTTGCTGCATTATTTTTGGACTTTATTGCATTATTTAAAGACTTTGCTGCATTATTTAAGGAATTTGCTGCATTATTTAAGGACTTTGCTGGATTATTTAAGGACTTTGCTGCATTATTTAAGGACTTTATTGCATTATTTAAGGACTCTGCTGCATTATTTAAGGACTTTGTTGCATTATTTAACGACTCTGCAGCATTATTTAATGACTTTGCTGCATTATTTAAGGACTTTGCTGCGGTATTTAAGGACTTTATTGCATTATTTAAGGACTGTTCTGCATTATTTAAGGACTTTGTTGCATTATTTAAGGACTCTGCTACAGTACTTAAAGACTCTGCTGCATTATTTAAGTACTTTGTTGCATTATTTAAGGACTCTGCTGCATTATTTAAGGACTTTGCTGCATTATTTAAGGACTCTGCTGCATTATTTAAGGACTTTGCTGCATTATTTAAGGACTCTGCTGCATTATTTAAGGACTTTGCTGCATTATTTAAGGACTCTGATATGGTACTTAAGAACTCTGCTGCATTATTTAAGTACTTTGTTGCATTATTTAAGGACTCTGCTGCATTATTTAAGGACTTTGTTGCATTATTTAAGGACTCTTCTGCATTATTTAAGGACTTTGTTGCATTATTTAAGGACTTTGCTGCATTATTTAAGGACTTTGCTGCATTATTTAAGGACTCTGCTGCATTATTTAAGGAATTTGCTTCATTATTTAAGGACTCTGCTGCATTATTTAATGACTTTGCTGCATTATTTAAGGACTCTGCTGCATTATTTAAGGACTTTGCTGCATTATTTAAGGACTCTGCTGCATTATTTAAGGAATTTGCTGCATTATTTAAGGACTCTGCTGCATTATTTAATGACTTTGCTGCATTATTTAAGGACTCTGCTGCATTATTTAAGGACTTTGCTGCGGTATTTAATGACTCTGCAGCATTATTTAATGACTTTGCTGCATTATTTAAGGACTCTGCTGCATTATTTAAGGACTTTGCTGCATTATTTAAGGACTCTGATACGGTACTTAAGAACTCTGCTGCATTATTTAAGTACTTTGTTGCATTATTTAAGGACTCTGCTGCATTATTTAAGGACTTTGTTGCATTATTTAAGGACTCTTCTGCATTATTTAAGGACTTTGTTGCATTATTTAAGGACTTTGCTGCATTATTTAAGGACTTTGCTGCATTATTTAAGGACTCTGCTGCATTATTTAAAGACTTGGCTGGATTATTTAAGGACTCTGCTGCATTATTTAAGGAATTTGCTTCATTATTTAAGGACTCTGCTGCATTATTTAAGGACTTTGTTGCATTATTTAAGGACTCTGCTGCATTATTTAAGGACTTTGTTGCATTATTTAAGGACTCTGCTGCATTATATAAGGACTTTGCTGCATTATTTAAGGACTTTATTGCATTATTTAAGGACTGTTCTGCATTATTTAAGGACTTTGTTGCATTATTTAAGGACTCTGCTGCATTATTTAAGGAATTTGCTGCATTATTTAAGGACTCTGCTGCATTATTTAATGACTTGCTGCATTATTTAAGGACTCTGCTACGGTACTTAAGGACTCTGCTGCATTATTTAAGTACTTTGTTGCATTATTTAAGGACTCTGCTGCATTATTTAAGGACTTTGCTGCATTATTTAAGGACTCTGCTGCATTATTTAAGGACTTTGCTGCATTATTTAAGGACTCTGCTGCATTATTTAAGGACTTTGCTGCATTATTTAAGGACTTTCTTGCATTATTTAAGGACTCTGCTGCATTATTTAAGGAATTTGCTGCATTATTTAAGGACTCTGCTGCATTATTTAAGGACTTTGTTGCATTATTTAAGGACTCTGCTGCATTATTTAAGGACTTTGTTGCATTATTTAAGGACTCTGCTGCATTATTTAAGGACCCTGCTACGGTATTTCAGTAATCTACTGCATTATTTAAGGACTTTGTTGCATTATTTAAGGACTCTGCTGCATTATTTAAGGACCCTGCTGCGGTATTTCAGTACTCTGCTGCATTATTTAAGGACTCTGCTGCATTATTTATGGACTTTATTGTATTATTTAAAGACTTTGCTGAATTATTTAAGGAATTTGCTGCATTATTTAAGGACTTGGCTGGATTATTTAAGGACTCTGCTGCATTATTTAAGGACTTTGCTGCATTATTTAAGGACTCTGCTGCATTATTTAAGGACTTTGTTGCATTATTTAAGGACTCTGCTGCATTATTTAATTACTTTGTTGCATTATTTAAGGACTCTGCTGCATTATTTAAGGACCCTGCTGCGGTATTTCAGTATACTCTGCTGAATTATTTAAGGACTTTGCTGCATTATTTATGGACTTTATTGCATTATTTAAGGACTCTGCTGCATTATTTAAGGAATTTGCTGCATTATTTAGGTACTCTGCTGCATTATTTAAGGACTTTGCTGCGGTATTTAAGGACTTTATTGCATTATTTAAGGACTGTTCTGCATTATTTAAGGACTTTGTTGCATTATTTAAGGACTCTGCTACGGTACTTAAGGACTCTGCTGCATTATTTAAGTACTTTGTTGCATTATTTAAGGACTCTGCTGCATTATTTAAGGACTTTGCTGCATTATTTAAGGACTCTGCTGCATTATTTAAGGACTTTGCTGCATTATTTAAGGACTCTGCTGCATTATTTAAGGACCCTTCTGCCGTATTTCAGTACTCTGCTGCATTATTTAAGGACTTTGCTGCATTATTTTTGGACTTTATTGCATTATTTAAAGACTTTGCTGCATTATTTAAGGAATTTGCTGCATTATTTAAGGACTTGGCTGGATTATTTAAGGACTGTGCTACATTATTTAAGGACTTTGCTGCATTATTTAAGGACTCTGCTGCATTATTTAAGGACTTTGTTGCATTATTTAAGGACTCTGCTGCATTATTTAAGGACTTTGTTGCATTATTTAAGGACTCTGCTGCATTATTTAAGGACCCTGCTGCGGTATTTCAGTACTCTGCTGAATTATTTAAGGACTTTGCTGCATTATTTATGGACTTTATTGCATTATTTAAGGACTCTGCTGCATTAGTTAAGGAATTTGCTGCATTATTTAAGGACTCTGCTGCATTAATTAAGGACTTTGCTGCGGTATTTAAGGACTCTGCAGCATTATTTAATGACTTTGCTGCATTATTTAAGGACTCTGCTGCATTATTTAAGGACTTTGCTGCGGTATTTAAGGACTTTGCTGCGGTATTTAAGGACTCTGCAGCATTATTTGATGACTTTGCTGCTTTATTTAAGGACTCTGCTGCATTATTTAAGGACTTTGCTGCATTATTTAAGGACTCTGATACGGTACTTAAGGACTCTGCTGCATTATTTAAGTACTTTGTTGCATTATTTAAGGACTCTGCTGCATTATTTAAGGACTTTGTTGCATTATTTAAGGACTCTTCTGCATTATTTAAGGACTTTGCTGCATTATTTAAGGACTCTGATACGGTACTTAAGGACTCTGCTGCATTATTTAAGGACTTTGCTGCATTATTTATGGACTTTATTGCATTATTTAAAGACTTTGCTGCATTATTTAAGGAATTTGCTGCATTATTTAAGGACTTGGCTGGATTATTTAAGGACTGTGCTGCATTATTTAAGGACTTTGCTGCATTATTTAAGGACTCTGCTGCATTATTTAAGGACTTTGTTGCATTATTTAAGGACTCTGCTGCATTATTTAAGGACTTTGTTGCATTATTTAAGGACTCTGCTGCATTATTTAAGGACCCTGCTGCGGTATTTCAGTACTCTGCTGAATTATTTAAGGACTTTGCTGCATTATTTGTGGACTTTATTGCATTATTTAAGGACTCTGCTGCATTAGTTAAGGAATTTGCTGCATTATTTAAGGACTCTGCTGCATTATTTAATGACTTTGCTGCATTATTTAAGGACTCTGCTGCATTATTTAAGGACTTTGCTGCGGTATTTAAGGACTCTGCAGCATTATTTAATGACTTTGCTGCATTATTTAAGGACTTTGCTGCGGTATTTAAGGATTTTATTGCATTATTTAAGGACTGTTCTGCATTATTTAAGGACTTTGTTGCATTATTTAAGGACTATGCTGCATTATTTAAGGACTTTGCTGCATTATTTAAGGACTCTGCTGCATTATTTAAGGACTTTGCTGCATTATTTAAGGACTCTGCTGCATTATTTAAGGACTTTGCTGCATTATTTAAGGACTCTGCTGCATTATTTAAGGACTTTGTTGCATTATTTAAGGACTCTGCTGCATTATTTAAGGACCCTGCTGCGGTATTTCAGTACTCTGCTGCATTATTTAAGGACTTTGCTGCATTATTTATGGACTTTATTGCATTATTTAAAGACTTTGCTGCATTATTTAAGGAATTTGCTGCATTATTTAAGGACTTGGCTGGATTATTTAAGGACTGTGCTGCATTATTTAAGGACTTTGCTGCATTATTTAAGGACTCTGCTGCATTATTTAAGGACTTTGTTGCATTATTTAAGGACTCTGCTGCATTATTTAAGGACTTTGTTGCATTATTTAAGGACTCTGCTGCATTATTTAAGGACCCTGCTGCGGTATTTCAGTACTCTGCTGAATTATTTAAGGACTTTGCTGCATTATTTGTGGACTTTATTGCATTATTTAAGGACTCTGCTGCATTAGTTAAGGAATTTGCTGCATTATTTAAGGACTCTGCTGCATTATTTAATGACTTTGCTGCATTATTTAAGGACTCTGCTGCATTATTTAAGGACTTTGCTGCGGTATTTAAGGACTCTGCAGCATTATTTAATGACTTTGCTGCTTTATTTAAGGACTCTGCTGCATTATTTAAGGACTTTGCTGCATTATTTAAGGACTCTGATACGGTACTTAAGGACTCTGCTGCATTATTTAAGTACTTTGTTGCATTATTTAAGGACTCTGCTGCATTATTTAAGGACTTTGTTGCATTATTTAAGGACACTTCTGCATTATTTAAGGAGTTTGTTGCATTATTTAAGGACTTTGCTGCATTATTTAAGGACTTTGCTGCATTATTTAAGGACTCTGCTGCATTATTTAAGGACTTTGCTGCATTATTTAAGGACTCTGCTGCATTATTTAAGGACTTGGCTGGATTATTTAAGGACTTTGCTGCATTATTTAAGGACTTTATTGCATTATTTAAGGACTCTGCTGCATTATTTAAGGACTTTGTTGCATTATTTAAGGACTCTGCAGCATTATTTAATGACTTTGCTGCATTATTTAAGGACTTTGCTGCGGTATTTAAGGACTTTATTGCATTATTTAAGGACTGTTCTGCATTATTTAAGGACTTTGTTGCATTATTTAAGGACTCTGCTACAGTACTTAAGGACTCTGCTGCATTATTTAAGTACTTTGTTGCATTATTTAAGGACTCTGCTGCATTATTTAAGGACTTTGCTGCATTATTTAAGGACTCTGCTGCATTATTTAAGGACTTTGCTGCATTATTTAAGGACTCTGCTGCATTATTTAAGGACCTTGTTGCATTATTTAAGGACTCTGCTGCATTATTTAAGGACCCTGCTGCGGTATTTCAGTACTCTGCTGCATTATTTAAGGACTTTGCTGCATTATTTTTGGACTTTATTGCATTATTTAAAGACTTTGCTGCATTATTTAAGGAATTTGCTGCATTATTTAAGGACTTTGCTGGATTATTTAAGGACTTTGCTGCATTATTTAAGGACTTTATTGCATTATTTAAGGACTCTGCTGCATTATTTAAGGACTTTGTTGCATTATTTAACGACTCTGCAGCATTATTTAATGACTTTGCTGCATTATTTAAGTACTTTGTTGCATTATTTAAGGACTCTGCTGCATTATTTAAGGACTTTGCTGCATTATTTAAGGACTCTGCTGCATTATTTAAGGACTTTGCTGCATTATTTAAGGACTCTGCTGCATTATTTAAGGACTTTGCTGCATTATTTAAGGACTCTGATATGGTACTTAAGAACTCTGCTGCATTATTTAAGTACTTTGTTGCATTATTTAAGGACTCTGCTGCATTATTTAAGGACTTTGTTGCATTATTTAAGGACTCTTCTGCATTATTTAAGGACTTTGTTGCATTATTTAAGGACTTTGCTGCATTATTTAAGGACTTTGCTGCATTATTTAAGGACTCTGCTGCATTATTTAAGGAATTTGCTTCATTATTTAAGGACTCTGCTGCATTATTTAATGACTTTGCTGCATTATTTAAGGACTCTGCTGCATTATTTAAGGACTTTGCTGCATTATTTAAGGACTCTGCTGCATTATTTAAGGAATTTGCTGCATTATTTAAGGACTCTGCTGCATTATTTAATGACTTTGCTGCATTATTTAAGGACTCTGCTGCATTATTTAAGGACTTTGCTGCGGTATTTAATGACTCTGCAGCATTATTTAATGACTTTGCTGCATTATTTAAGGACTCTGCTGCATTATTTAAGGACTTTGCTGCATTATTTAAGGACTCTGATACGGTACTTAAGAACTCTGCTGCATTATTTAAGTACTTTGTTGCATTATTTAAGGACTCTGCTGCATTATTTAAGGACTTTGTTGCATTATTTAAGGACTCTTCTGCATTATTTAAGGACTTTGTTGCATTATTTAAGGACTTTGCTGCATTATTTAAGGACTTTGCTGCATTATTTAAGGACTCTGCTGCATTATTTAAAGACTTGGCTGGATTATTTAAGGACTCTGCTGCATTATTTAAGGAATTTGCTTCATTATTTAAGGACTCTGCTGCATTATTTAAGGACTTTGTTGCATTATTTAAGGACTCTGCTGCATTATTTAAGGACTTTGTTGCATTATTTAAGGACTCTGCTGCATTATATAAGGACTTTGCTGCATTATTTAAGGACTTTATTGCATTATTTAAGGACTGTTCTGCATTATTTAAGGACTTTGTTGCATTATTTAAGGACTCTGCTGCATTATTTAAGGAATTTGCTGCATTATTTAAGGACTCTGCTGCATTATTTAATGACTTGCTGCATTATTTAAGGACTCTGCTACGGTACTTAAGGACTCTGCTGCATTATTTAAGTACTTTGTTGCATTATTTAAGGACTCTGCTGCATTATTTAAGGACTTTGCTGCATTATTTAAGGACTCTGCTGCATTATTTAAGGACTTTGCTGCATTATTTAAGGACTCTGCTGCATTATTTAAGGACTTTGCTGCATTATTTAAGGACTTTCTTGCATTATTTAAGGACTCTGCTGCATTATTTAAGGAATTTGCTGCATTATTTAAGGACTCTGCTGCATTATTTAAGGACTTTGTTGCATTATTTAAGGACTCTGCTGCATTATTTAAGGACTTTGTTGCATTATTTAAGGACTCTGCTGCATTATTTAAGGACCCTGCTACGGTATTTCAGTAATCTACTGCATTATTTAAGGACTTTGTTGCATTATTTAAGGACTCTGCTGCATTATTTAAGGACCCTGCTGCGGTATTTCAGTACTCTGCTGCATTATTTAAGGACTCTGCTGCATTATTTATGGACTTTATTGTATTATTTAAAGACTTTGCTGAATTATTTAAGGAATTTGCTGCATTATTTAAGGACTTGGCTGGATTATTTAAGGACTCTGCTGCATTATTTAAGGACTTTGCTGCATTATTTAAGGACTCTGCTGCATTATTTAAGGACTTTGTTGCATTATTTAAGGACTCTGCTGCATTATTTAATTACTTTGTTGCATTATTTAAGGACTCTGCTGCATTATTTAAGGACCCTGCTGCGGTATTTCAGTATACTCTGCTGAATTATTTAAGGACTTTGCTGCATTATTTATGGACTTTATTGCATTATTTAAGGACTCTGCTGCATTATTTAAGGAATTTGCTGCATTATTTAGGTACTCTGCTGCATTATTTAAGGACTTTGCTGCGGTATTTAAGGACTTTATTGCATTATTTAAGGACTGTTCTGCATTATTTAAGGACTTTGTTGCATTATTTAAGGACTCTGCTACGGTACTTAAGGACTCTGCTGCATTATTTAAGTACTTTGTTGCATTATTTAAGGACTCTGCTGCATTATTTAAGGACTTTGCTGCATTATTTAAGGACTCTGCTGCATTATTTAAGGACTTTGCTGCATTATTTAAGGACTCTGCTGCATTATTTAAGGACCCTTCTGCCGTATTTCAGTACTCTGCTGCATTATTTAAGGACTTTGCTGCATTATTTTTGGACTTTATTGCATTATTTAAAGACTTTGCTGCATTATTTAAGGAATTTGCTGCATTATTTAAGGACTTGGCTGGATTATTTAAGGACTGTGCTACATTATTTAAGGACTTTGCTGCATTATTTAAGGACTCTGCTGCATTATTTAAGGACTTTGTTGCATTATTTAAGGACTCTGCTGCATTATTTAAGGACTTTGTTGCATTATTTAAGGACTCTGCTGCATTATTTAAGGACCCTGCTGCGGTATTTCAGTACTCTGCTGAATTATTTAAGGACTTTGCTGCATTATTTATGGACTTTATTGCATTATTTAAGGACTCTGCTGCATTAGTTAAGGAATTTGCTGCATTATTTAAGGACTCTGCTGCATTAATTAAGGACTTTGCTGCGGTATTTAAGGACTCTGCAGCATTATTTAATGACTTTGCTGCATTATTTAAGGACTCTGCTGCATTATTTAAGGACTTTGCTGCGGTATTTAAGGACTTTGCTGCGGTATTTAAGGACTCTGCAGCATTATTTGATGACTTTGCTGCTTTATTTAAGGACTCTGCTGCATTATTTAAGGACTTTGCTGCATTATTTAAGGACTCTGATACGGTACTTAAGGACTCTGCTGCATTATTTAAGTACTTTGTTGCATTATTTAAGGACTCTGCTGCATTATTTAAGGACTTTGTTGCATTATTTAAGGACTCTTCTGCATTATTTAAGGACTTTGCTGCATTATTTAAGGACTCTGATACGGTACTTAAGGACTCTGCTGCATTATTTAAGGACTTTGCTGCATTATTTATGGACTTTATTGCATTATTTAAAGACTTTGCTGCATTATTTAAGGAATTTGCTGCATTATTTAAGGACTTGGCTGGATTATTTAAGGACTGTGCTGCATTATTTAAGGACTTTGCTGCATTATTTAAGGACTCTGCTGCATTATTTAAGGACTTTGTTGCATTATTTAAGGACTCTGCTGCATTATTTAAGGACTTTGTTGCATTATTTAAGGACTCTGCTGCATTATTTAAGGACCCTGCTGCGGTATTTCAGTACTCTGCTGAATTATTTAAGGACTTTGCTGCATTATTTGTGGACTTTATTGCATTATTTAAGGACTCTGCTGCATTAGTTAAGGAATTTGCTGCATTATTTAAGGACTCTGCTGCATTATTTAATGACTTTGCTGCATTATTTAAGGACTCTGCTGCATTATTTAAGGACTTTGCTGCGGTATTTAAGGACTCTGCAGCATTATTTAATGACTTTGCTGCATTATTTAAGGACTTTGCTGCGGTATTTAAGGATTTTATTGCATTATTTAAGGACTGTTCTGCATTATTTAAGGACTTTGTTGCATTATTTAAGGACTATGCTGCATTATTTAAGGACTTTGCTGCATTATTTAAGGACTCTGCTGCATTATTTAAGGACTTTGCTGCATTATTTAAGGACTCTGCTGCATTATTTAAGGACTTTGCTGCATTATTTAAGGACTCTGCTGCATTATTTAAGGACTTTGTTGCATTATTTAAGGACTCTGCTGCATTATTTAAGGACCCTGCTGCGGTATTTCAGTACTCTGCTGCATTATTTAAGGACTTTGCTGCATTATTTATGGACTTTATTGCATTATTTAAAGACTTTGCTGCATTATTTAAGGAATTTGCTGCATTATTTAAGGACTTGGCTGGATTATTTAAGGACTGTGCTGCATTATTTAAGGACTTTGCTGCATTATTTAAGGACTCTGCTGCATTATTTAAGGACTTTGTTGCATTATTTAAGGACTCTGCTGCATTATTTAAGGACTTTGTTGCATTATTTAAGGACTCTGCTGCATTATTTAAGGACCCTGCTGCGGTATTTCAGTACTCTGCTGAATTATTTAAGGACTTTGCTGCATTATTTGTGGACTTTATTGCATTATTTAAGGACTCTGCTGCATTAGTTAAGGAATTTGCTGCATTATTTAAGGACTCTGCTGCATTATTTAATGACTTTGCTGCATTATTTAAGGACTCTGCTGCATTATTTAAGGACTTTGCTGCGGTATTTAAGGACTCTGCAGCATTATTTAATGACTTTGCTGCTTTATTTAAGGACTCTGCTGCATTATTTAAGGACTTTGCTGCATTATTTAAGGACTCTGATACGGTACTTAAGGACTCTGCTGCATTATTTAAGTACTTTGTTGCATTATTTAAGGACTCTGCTGCATTATTTAAGGACTTTGTTGCATTATTTAAGGACACTTCTGCATTATTTAAGGAGTTTGTTGCATTATTTAAGGACTTTGCTGCATTATTTAAGGACTTTGCTGCATTATTTAAGGACTCTGCTGCATTATTTAAGGACTTTGCTGCATTATTTAAGGACTCTGCTGCATTATTTAAGGACTTGGCTGGATTATTTAAGGACTTTGCTGCATTATTTAAGGACTTTATTGCATTATTTAAGGACTCTGCTGCATTATTTAAGGACTTTGTTGCATTATTTAAGGACTCTGCAGCATTATTTAATGACTTTGCTGCATTATTTAAGGACTTTGCTGCGGTATTTAAGGACTTTATTGCATTATTTAAGGACTGTTCTGCATTATTTAAGGACTTTGTTGCATTATTTAAGGACTCTGCTACAGTACTTAAGGACTCTGCTGCATTATTTAAGTACTTTGTTGCATTATTTAAGGACTCTGCTGCATTATTTAAGGACTTTGCTGCATTATTTAAGGACTCTGCTGCATTATTTAAGGACTTTGCTGCATTATTTAAGGACTCTGCTGCATTATTTAAGGACCTTGTTGCATTATTTAAGGACTCTGCTGCATTATTTAAGGACCCTGCTGCGGTATTTCAGTACTCTGCTGCATTATTTAAGGACTTTGCTGCATTATTTTTGGACTTTATTGCATTATTTAAAGACTTTGCTGCATTATTTAAGGAATTTGCTGCATTATTTAAGGACTTTGCTGGATTATTTAAGGACTTTGCTGCATTATTTAAGGACTTTATTGCATTATTTAAGGACTCTGCTGCATTATTTAAGGACTTTGTTGCATTATTTAACGACTCTGCAGCATTATTTAATGACTTTGCTGCATTATTTAAGTACTTTGTTGCATTATTTAAGGACTCTGCTGCATTATTTAAGGACTTTGCTGCATTATTTAAGGACTCTGCTGCATTATTTAAGGACTTTGCTGCATTATTTAAGGACTCTGCTGCATTATTTAAGGACTTTGCTGCATTATTTAAGGACTCTGATATGGTACTTAAGAACTCTGCTGCATTATTTAAGTACTTTGTTGCATTATTTAAGGACTCTGCTGCATTATTTAAGGACTTTGTTGCATTATTTAAGGACTCTTCTGCATTATTTAAGGACTTTGTTGCATTATTTAAGGACTTTGCTGCATTATTTAAGGACTTTGCTGCATTATTTAAGGACTCTGCTGCATTATTTAAGGAATTTGCTTCATTATTTAAGGACTCTGCTGCATTATTTAATGACTTTGCTGCATTATTTAAGGACTCTGCTGCATTATTTAAGGACTTTGCTGCATTATTTAAGGACTCTGCTGCATTATTTAAGGAATTTGCTGCATTATTTAAGGACTCTGCTGCATTATTTAATGACTTTGCTGCATTATTTAAGGACTCTGCTGCATTATTTAAGGACTTTGCTGCGGTATTTAATGACTCTGCAGCATTATTTAATGACTTTGCTGCATTATTTAAGGACTCTGCTGCATTATTTAAGGACTTTGCTGCATTATTTAAGGACTCTGATACGGTACTTAAGAACTCTGCTGCATTATTTAAGTACTTTGTTGCATTATTTAAGGACTCTGCTGCATTATTTAAGGACTTTGTTGCATTATTTAAGGACTCTTCTGCATTATTTAAGGACTTTGTTGCATTATTTAAGGACTTTGCTGCATTATTTAAGGACTTTGCTGCATTATTTAAGGACTCTGCTGCATTATTTAAAGACTTGGCTGGATTATTTAAGGACTCTGCTGCATTATTTAAGGAATTTGCTTCATTATTTAAGGACTCTGCTGCATTATTTAAGGACTTTGTTGCATTATTTAAGGACTCTGCTGCATTATTTAAGGACTTTGTTGCATTATTTAAGGACTCTGCTGCATTATATAAGGACTTTGCTGCATTATTTAAGGACTTTATTGCATTATTTAAGGACTGTTCTGCATTATTTAAGGACTTTGTTGCATTATTTAAGGACTCTGCTGCATTATTTAAGGAATTTGCTGCATTATTTAAGGACTCTGCTGCATTATTTAATGACTTGCTGCATTATTTAAGGACTCTGCTACGGTACTTAAGGACTCTGCTGCATTATTTAAGTACTTTGTTGCATTATTTAAGGACTCTGCTGCATTATTTAAGGACTTTGCTGCATTATTTAAGGACTCTGCTGCATTATTTAAGGACTTTGCTGCATTATTTAAGGACTCTGCTGCATTATTTAAGGACTTTGCTGCATTATTTAAGGACTTTCTTGCATTATTTAAGGACTCTGCTGCATTATTTAAGGAATTTGCTGCATTATTTAAGGACTCTGCTGCATTATTTAAGGACTTTGTTGCATTATTTAAGGACTCTGCTGCATTATTTAAGGACTTTGTTGCATTATTTAAGGACTCTGCTGCATTATTTAAGGACCCTGCTACGGTATTTCAGTAATCTACTGCATTATTTAAGGACTTTGTTGCATTATTTAAGGACTCTGCTGCATTATTTAAGGACCCTGCTGCGGTATTTCAGTACTCTGCTGCATTATTTAAGGACTCTGCTGCATTATTTATGGACTTTATTGTATTATTTAAAGACTTTGCTGAATTATTTAAGGAATTTGCTGCATTATTTAAGGACTTGGCTGGATTATTTAAGGACTCTGCTGCATTATTTAAGGACTTTGCTGCATTATTTAAGGACTCTGCTGCATTATTTAAGGACTTTGTTGCATTATTTAAGGACTCTGCTGCATTATTTAATTACTTTGTTGCATTATTTAAGGACTCTGCTGCATTATTTAAGGACCCTGCTGCGGTATTTCAGTATACTCTGCTGAATTATTTAAGGACTTTGCTGCATTATTTATGGACTTTATTGCATTATTTAAGGACTCTGCTGCATTATTTAAGGAATTTGCTGCATTATTTAGGTACTCTGCTGCATTATTTAAGGACTTTGCTGCGGTATTTAAGGACTTTATTGCATTATTTAAGGACTGTTCTGCATTATTTAAGGACTTTGTTGCATTATTTAAGGACTCTGCTACGGTACTTAAGGACTCTGCTGCATTATTTAAGTACTTTGTTGCATTATTTAAGGACTCTGCTGCATTATTTAAGGACTTTGCTGCATTATTTAAGGACTCTGCTGCATTATTTAAGGACTTTGCTGCATTATTTAAGGACTCTGCTGCATTATTTAAGGACCCTTCTGCCGTATTTCAGTACTCTGCTGCATTATTTAAGGACTTTGCTGCATTATTTTTGGACTTTATTGCATTATTTAAAGACTTTGCTGCATTATTTAAGGAATTTGCTGCATTATTTAAGGACTTGGCTGGATTATTTAAGGACTGTGCTACATTATTTAAGGACTTTGCTGCATTATTTAAGGACTCTGCTGCATTATTTAAGGACTTTGTTGCATTATTTAAGGACTCTGCTGCATTATTTAAGGACTTTGTTGCATTATTTAAGGACTCTGCTGCATTATTTAAGGACCCTGCTGCGGTATTTCAGTACTCTGCTGAATTATTTAAGGACTTTGCTGCATTATTTATGGACTTTATTGCATTATTTAAGGACTCTGCTGCATTAGTTAAGGAATTTGCTGCATTATTTAAGGACTCTGCTGCATTAATTAAGGACTTTGCTGCGGTATTTAAGGACTCTGCAGCATTATTTAATGACTTTGCTGCATTATTTAAGGACTCTGCTGCATTATTTAAGGACTTTGCTGCGGTATTTAAGGACTTTGCTGCGGTATTTAAGGACTCTGCAGCATTATTTGATGACTTTGCTGCTTTATTTAAGGACTCTGCTGCATTATTTAAGGACTTTGCTGCATTATTTAAGGACTCTGATACGGTACTTAAGGACTCTGCTGCATTATTTAAGTACTTTGTTGCATTATTTAAGGACTCTGCTGCATTATTTAAGGACTTTGTTGCATTATTTAAGGACTCTTCTGCATTATTTAAGGACTTTGCTGCATTATTTAAGGACTCTGATACGGTACTTAAGGACTCTGCTGCATTATTTAAGGACTTTGCTGCATTATTTATGGACTTTATTGCATTATTTAAAGACTTTGCTGCATTATTTAAGGAATTTGCTGCATTATTTAAGGACTTGGCTGGATTATTTAAGGACTGTGCTGCATTATTTAAGGACTTTGCTGCATTATTTAAGGACTCTGCTGCATTATTTAAGGACTTTGTTGCATTATTTAAGGACTCTGCTGCATTATTTAAGGACTTTGTTGCATTATTTAAGGACTCTGCTGCATTATTTAAGGACCCTGCTGCGGTATTTCAGTACTCTGCTGAATTATTTAAGGACTTTGCTGCATTATTTGTGGACTTTATTGCATTATTTAAGGACTCTGCTGCATTAGTTAAGGAATTTGCTGCATTATTTAAGGACTCTGCTGCATTATTTAATGACTTTGCTGCATTATTTAAGGACTCTGCTGCATTATTTAAGGACTTTGCTGCGGTATTTAAGGACTCTGCAGCATTATTTAATGACTTTGCAGCTTTATTTAAGGACTCTGCTGCATTATTTAAGGACTTTGCTGCATTATTTAAGGACTCTGATACGGTACTTAAGGACTCTGCTGCATTATTTAAGTACTTTGTTGCATTATTTAAGGACTCTGCTGCATTATTTAAGGACTTTGTTGCATTATTTAAGGACACTTCTGCATTATTTAAGGAGTTTGTTGCATTATTTAAGGACTTTGCTGCATTATTTAAGGACTTTGCTGCATTATTTAAGGACTCTGCTGCATTATTTAAGGACTTTGCTGCATTATTTAAGGACTCTGCTGCATTATTTAAGGACTTGGCTGGATTATTTAAGGACTTTGCTGCATTATTTAAGGACTTTATTGCATTATTTAAGGACTCTGCTGCATTATTTAAGGACTTTGTTGCATTATTTAAGGACTCTGCAGCATTATTTAATGACTTTGCTGCATTATTTAAGGACTTTGCTGCGGTATTTAAGGACTTTATTGCATTATTTAAGGACTGTTCTGCATTATTTAAGGACTTTGTTGCATTATTTAAGGACTCTGCTACAGTACTTAAGGACTCTGCTGCATTATTTAAGTACTTTGTTGCATTATTTAAGGACTCTGCTGCATTATTTAAGGACTTTGCTGCATTATTTAAGGACTCTGCTGCATTATTTAAGGACTTTGCTGCATTATTTAAGGACTCTGCTGCATTATTTAAGGACTCTGCTGCATTATTTAAGGACCTTGTTGCATTATTTAAGGACTCTGCTGCATTATTTAAGGACCCTGCTGCGGTATTTCAGTACTCTGCTGCATTATTTAAGGACTTTGCTGCATTATTTTTGGACTTTATTGCATTATTTAAAGACTTTGCTGCATTATTTAAGGAATTTGCTGCATTATTTAAGGACTTTGCTGGATTATTTAAGGACTTTGCTGCATTATTTAAGGACTTTATTGCATTATTTAAGGACTCTGCTGCATTATTTAAGGACTTTGTTGCATTATTTAAGGACTCTGCAGCATTATTTAATGACTTTGCTGCATTATTTAAGGACTTTGCTGCGGTATTTAAGGACTTTATTGCATTATTTAAGGACTGTTCTGCATTATTTAAGGACTTTGTTGCATTATTTAAGGACTCTGCTACAGTACTTAAAGACTCTGCTGCATTATTTAAGTACTTTGTTGCATTATTTAAGGACTCTGCTGCATTATTTAATGACTTTGCTGCATTATTTAAGGACTCTGCTGCATTATTTAAGGACTTTGCTGCATTATTTAAGGACTCTGCTGCATTATTTAAGGACTTTGCTGCATTATTTAAGGACTCTGATATGGTACTTAAGAACTCTGCTGCATTATTTAAGTACTTTGTTGCATTATTTAAGGACTCTGCTGCATTATTTAAGGACTTTGTTGCATTATTTAAGGACTCTTCTGCATTATTTAAGGACTTTGTTGCATTATTTAAGGACTTTGCTGCATTATTTAAGGACTCTGCTGCATTATTTAAGGAATTTGCTGCATTATTTAAGGACTCTGCTGCATTATTTAAGGACTTTGTTGCATTATTTAAGGACTCTGCTGCATTATTTAATTACTTTGTTGCATTATTTAAGGACTCTGCTGCATTATTTAAGGACCCTGCTGCGGTATTTCAGTATACTCTGCTGAATTATTTAAGGACTTTGCTGCATTATTTATGGACTTTATTGCATTATTTAAGGACTCTGCTGCATTATTTAAGGAATTTGCTGCATTATTTAGGTACTCTGCTGCATTATTTAAGGACTTTGCTGCGGTATTTAAGGACTTTATTGCATTATTTAAGGACTGTTCTGCATTATTTAAGGACTTTGTTGCATTATTTAAGGACTCTGCTACGGTACTTAAGGACTCTGCTGCATTATTTAAGTACTTTGTTGCATTATTTAAGGACTCTGCTGCATTATTTAAGGACTTTGCTGCATTATTTAAGGACTCTGCTGCATTATTTAAGGACTTTGCTGCATTATTTAAGGACTCTGCTGCATTATTTAAGGACCCTTCTGCCGTATTTCAGTACTCTTCTGCATTATTTAAGGACTTTGCTGCATTATTTTTGGACTTTATTGCATTATTTAAAGACTTTGCTGCATTATTTAAGGAATTTGCTGCATTATTTAAGGACTTGGCTGGATTATTTAAGGACTGTGCTACATTATTTAAGGACTTTGCTGCATTATTTAAGGACTCTGCTGCATTATTTAAGGACTTTGTTGCATTATTTAAGGACTCTGCTGCATTATTTAAGGACTTTGTTGCATTATTTAAGGACTCTGCTGCATTATTTAAGGACCCTGCTGCGGTATTTCAGTACTCTGCTGAATTATTTAAGGACTTTGCTGCATTATTTATGGACTTTATTGCATTATTTAAGGACTCTGCTGCATTAGTTAAGGAATTTGCTGCATTATTTAAGGACTCTGCTGCATTAATTAAGGACTTTGCTGCGGTATTTAAGGACTCTGCAGCATTATTTAATGACTTTGCTGCATTATTTAAGGACTCTGCTGCATTATTTAAGGACTTTGCTGCGGTATTTAAGGACTTTGCTGCGGTATTTAAGGACTCTGCAGCATTATTTGATGACTTTGCTGCTTTATTTAAGGACTCTGCTGCATTATTTAAGGACTTTGCTGCATTATTTAAGGACTCTGATACGGTACTTAAGGACTCTGCTGCATTATTTAAGTACTTTGTTGCATTATTTAAGGACTCTGCTGCATTATTTAAGGACTTTGTTGCATTATTTAAGGACTCTTCTGCATTATTTAAGGACTTTGCTGCATTATTTAAGGACTCTGATACGGTACTTAAGGACTCTGCTGCATTATTTAAGGACTTTGCTGCATTATTTATGGACTTTATTGCATTATTTAAAGACTTTGCTGCATTATTTAAGGAATTTGCTGCATTATTTAAGGACTTGGCTGGATTATTTAAGGACTGTGCTGCATTATTTAAGGACTTTGCTGCATTATTTAAGGACTCTGCTGCATTATTTAAGGACTTTGTTGCATTATTTAAGGACTCTGCTGCATTATTTAAGGACTTTGTTGCATTATTTAAGGACTCTGCTGCATTATTTAAGGACCCTGCTGCGGTATTTCAGTACTCTGCTGAATTATTTAAGGACTTTGCTGCATTATTTGTGGACTTTATTGCATTATTTAAGGACTCTGCTGCATTAGTTAAGGAATTTGCTGCATTATTTAAGGACTCTGCTGCATTATTTAATGACTTTGCTGCATTATTTAAGGACTCTGCTGCATTATTTAAGGACTTTGCTGCAGTATTTAAGGACTCTGCAGCATTATTTAATGACTTTGCTGCTTTATTTAAGGACTCTGCTGCATTATTTAAGGACCCTGCTACGGTATTTCAGTAATCTACTGCATTATTTAAGGACTTTGTTGCATTATTTAAGGACTCTGCTGCATTATTTAAGGACCCTGCTGCGGTATTTCAGTACTCTGCTGCATTATTTAAGGACTCTGCTGCATTATTTATGGACTTTATTGTATTATTTAAAGACTTTGCTGAATTATTTAAGGAATTTGCTGCATTATTTAAGGACTTGGCTGGATTATTTAAGGACTCTGCTGCATTATTTAAGGACTTTGCTGCATTATTTAAGGACTCTGCTGCATTATTTAAGGACTTTGTTGCATTATTTAAGGACTCTGCTGCATTATTTAATTACTTTGTTGCATTATTTAAGGACTCTGCTGCATTATTTAAGGACCCTGCTGCGGTATTTCAGTATACTCTGCTGAATTATTTAAGGACTTTGCTGCATTATTTATGGACTTTATTGCATTATTTAAGGACTCTGCTGCATTATTTAAGGAATTTGCTGCATTATTTAGGTACTCTGCTGCATTATTTAAGGACTTTGCTGCGGTATTTAAGGACTTTATTGCATTATTTAAGGACTGTTCTGCATTATTTAAGGACTTTGTTGCATTATTTAAGGACTCTGCTACGGTACTTAAGGACTCTGCTGCATTATTTAAGTACTTTGTTGCATTATTTAAGGACTCTGCTGCATTATTTAAGGACTTTGCTGCATTATTTAAGGACTCTGCTGCATTATTTAAGGACTTTGCTGCATTATTTAAGGACTCTGCTGCATTATTTAAGGACTTTGTTGCATTATTTAAGGACTCTGCTGCATTATTTAAGGACCCTTCTGCCGTATTTCAGTACTCTGCTGCATTATTTAAGGACTTTGCTGCATTATTTTTGGACTTTATTGCATTATTTAAAGACTTTGCTGCATTATTTAAGGACTCTGCTGCATTAATTAAGGACTTTGCTGCGGTATTTAAGGACTCTGCAGCATTATTTAATGACTTTGCTGCTTTATTTAAGGACTCTGCTGCATTATTTAAGGACTTTGCTGCATTATTTAAGGACTCTGATACGGTACTTAAGGACTCTGCTGCATTATTTAAGTACTTTGTTGCATTATTTAAGGACTCTGCTGCATTATTTAAGGAATTTGTTGCATTATTTAAGGACTCTTCTGCATTATTTAAGGAGTTTGTTGCATTATTTAAGGACTTTGCTGCATTATTTAAGGACTCTGCTGCATTAGTTAAGGACTTTGCTGCATTATTTAAGGACTCTGCTGCATTATTTAATGACTTTGCTGCATTATTTAAGGACTCTGCTGCATTATTTAAGGACTTTGCTGCGGTATTTAAGGACTTTGCTGCGGTATTTAAGGACTCTGCAGCATTATTTGATGACTTTGCTGCTTTATTTAAGGACTCTGCTGCATTATTTAAGGACTTTGCTGCATTATTTAAGGACTCTGATACGGTACTTAAGGACTCTGCTGCATTATTTAAGTACTTTGTTGCATTATTTAAGGACTCTGCTGCATTATTTAAGGACTTTGTTGCATTATTTAAGGACTCTTCTGCATTATTTAAGGACTTTGCTGCATTATTTAAGGACTTTGCCGCATTATTTAAGGACTCTGCTGCATTGTTTAAGGACTTTGCTGCATTATATAAGGACTTTGTTGCATTATTTAAGGACTCTGCTGCATTATTTAAGGACTTTGTTGCATTATTTAAGGACTCTGCTGCATTATTTAAGGACCCTGCTGCGGTATTTCAGTAATCTACTGCATTATTTAAGGACTTTGTTGCATTATTTAAGGACTCTGCTGCATTATTTAAGGACTTTGTTGCATTATTTAAGGACTCTGCTGCATTATTTAAGGATCCTGCTGCGGTATTTCAGTACTCTGCTGCATTATTTAAGGACTTTGCTGCATTATTTAGGGACTTTATTGCATTATTTAAAGACTTTGCTGCATTATGTAAGGAATTTGCTGCATTATTTAAGGACTTGGCTGGATTATTTAAGGACTGTGCTGCATTATTTAATGACTTTGCTGCATTATTTAAGGACTCTGCTGCATTATTTAAGGACTTTGTTGCATTATTTAAGGACTCTCCTGCATTATTTAAGGACTTTGTTGCATTATTTAAGGACTCTGCTGCATTATTTAAGGACCCTGCTGCGGTATTTCAGAACTCTGCTGAATTATTTAAGGACTTTTCTGCATTATTTATGGACTTTATTGCATTATTTAAGGACTCTGCTGCATTATTTAAGGAATTTGCTGCATTATTTAAGGACTCTGCTGCATTATTTAATGACTTTGCTGCATTATTTAAGGACTCTGCTGCATTATTTAAGGACTTTGCTGCGGTATTTAAGGACTCTGCAGCATTATTTAATGACTTTGCTGCATTATTTAAGGACTTTGCTGCGGTATTTAAGGACTTTATTGCATTATTTAAGGACTGTTCTGCATTATTTAAGGACTTTGTTGCATTATTTAAGGACTATGCTGCATTATTTAAGGACTTTGCTGCATTATTTAAGGACTCTGCTGCATTATTTAAGGACTTTGCTGCATTATTTAAGGACTCTGCTGCATTATTTAAGGACTTTGCTGCATTATTTAAGGACTCTGCTGCATTATTTAAGGACTTTGTTGCATTATTTAAGGACTCTGCTGCATTATTTAAGGACCCTGCTGCGGTATTTCAGTACTCTGCTGCATTATTTAAGGACTTTGCTGCATTATTTATGGACTTTATTGCATTATTTAAAGACTTTGCTGCATTATTTAAGGAATTTGCTGCATTATTTAAGGACTTGGCTGGATTATTTAAGGACTGTGCTGCATTATTTAAGGACTTTGCTGCATTATTTAAGGACTCTGCTGCATTATTTAAGGACTTTGTTGCATTATTTAAGGACTCTGCTGCATTATTTAAGGACTTTGTTGCATTATTTAAGGACTCTGCTGCATTATTTAAGGACCCTGCTGCGGTATTTCAGTACTCTGCTGAATTATTTAAGGACTTTGCTGCATTATTTGTGGACTTTATTGCATTATTTAAGGACTCTGCTGCATTAGTTAAGGAATTTGCTGCATTATTTAAGGACTCTGCTGCATTATTTAATGACTTTGCTGCATTATTTAAGGACTCTGCTGCATTATTTAAGGACTTTGCTGCGGTATTTAAGGACTCTGCAGCATTATTTAATGACTTTGCTGCTTTATTTAAGGACTCTGCTGCATTATTTAAGGACTTTGCTGCATTATTTAAGGACTCTGATACGGTACTTAAGGACTCTGCTGCATTATTTAAGTACTTTGTTGCATTATTTAAGGACTCTGCTGCATTATTTAAGGACTTTGTTGCATTATTTAAGGACACTTCTGCATTATTTAAGGAGTTTGTTGCATTATTTAAGGACTTTGCTGCATTATTTAAGGACTTTGCTGCATTATTTAAGGACTCTGCTGCATTATTTAAGGACTTTGCTGCATTATTTAAGGACTCTGCTGCATTATTTAAGGACTTGGCTGGATTATTTAAGGACTTTGCTGCATTATTTAAGGACTTTATTGCATTATTTAAGGACTCTGCTGCATTATTTAAGGACTTTGTTGCATTATTTAAGGACTCTGCAGCATTATTTAATGACTTTGCTGCATTATTTAAGGACTTTGCTGCGGTATTTAAGGACTTTATTGCATTATTTAAGGACTGTTCTGCATTATTTAAGGACTTTGTTGCATTATTTAAGGACTCTGCTACAGTACTTAAGGACTCTGCTGCATTATTTAAGTACTTTGTTGCATTATTTAAGGACTCTGCTGCATTATTTAAGGACTTTGCTGCATTATTTAAGGACTCTGCTGCATTATTTAAGGACTTTGCTGCATTATTTAAGGACTCTGCTGCATTATTTAAGGACCTTGTTGCATTATTTAAGGACTCTGCTGCATTATTTAAGGACCCTGCTGCGGTATTTCAGTACTCTGCTGCATTATTTAAGGACTTTGCTGCATTATTTTTGGACTTTATTGCATTATTTAAAGACTTTGCTGCATTATTTAAGGAATTTGCTGCATTATTTAAGGACTTTGCTGGATTATTTAAGGACTTTGCTGCATTATTTAAGGACTTTATTGCATTATTTAAGGACTCTGCTGCATTATTTAAGGACTTTGTTGCATTATTTAACGACTCTGCAGCATTATTTAATGACTTTGCTGCATTATTTAAGGACTTTGCTGCGGTATTTAAGGACTTTATTGCATTATTTAAGGACTGTTCTGCATTATTTAAGGACTTTGTTGCATTATTTAAGGACTCTGCTACAGTACTTAAAGACTCTGCTGCATTATTTAAGTACTTTGTTGCATTATTTAAGGACTCTGCTGCATTATTTAAGGACTTTGCTGCATTATTTAAGGACTCTGCTGCATTATTTAAGGACTTTGCTGCATTATTTAAGGACTCTGCTGCATTATTTAAGGACTTTGCTGCATTATTTAAGGACTCTGATATGGTACTTAAGAACTCTGCTGCATTATTTAAGTACTTTGTTGCATTATTTAAGGACTCTGCTGCATTATTTAAGGACTTTGTTGCATTATTTAAGGACTCTTCTGCATTATTTAAGGACTTTGTTGCATTATTTAAGGACTTTGCTGCATTATTTAAGGACTTTGCTGCATTATTTAAGGACTCTGCTGCATTATTTAAGGAATTTGCTTCATTATTTAAGGACTCTGCTGCATTATTTAATGACTTTGCTGCATTATTTAAGGACTCTGCTGCATTATTTAAGGACTTTGCTGCATTATTTAAGGACTCTGCTGCATTATTTAAGGAATTTGCTGCATTATTTAAGGACTCTGCTGCATTATTTAATGACTTTGCTGCATTATTTAAGGACTCTGCTGCATTATTTAAGGACTTTGCTGCGGTATTTAATGACTCTGCAGCATTATTTAATGACTTTGCTGCATTATTTAAGGACTCTGCTGCATTATTTAAGGACTTTGCTGCATTATTTAAGGACTCTGATACGGTACTTAAGAACTCTGCTGCATTATTTAAGTACTTTGTTGCATTATTTAAGGACTCTGCTGCATTATTTAAGGACTTTGTTGCATTATTTAAGGACTCTTCTGCATTATTTAAGGACTTTGTTGCATTATTTAAGGACTTTGCTGCATTATTTAAGGACTTTGCTGCATTATTTAAGGACTCTGCTGCATTATTTAAAGACTTGGCTGGATTATTTAAGGACTCTGCTGCATTATTTAAGGAATTTGCTTCATTATTTAAGGACTCTGCTGCATTATTTAAGGACTTTGTTGCATTATTTAAGGACTCTGCTGCATTATTTAAGGACTTTGTTGCATTATTTAAGGACTCTGCTGCATTATATAAGGACTTTGCTGCATTATTTAAGGACTTTATTGCATTATTTAAGGACTGTTCTGCATTATTTAAGGACTTTGTTGCATTATTTAAGGACTCTGCTGCATTATTTAAGGAATTTGCTGCATTATTTAAGGACTCTGCTGCATTATTTAATGACTTGCTGCATTATTTAAGGACTCTGCTACGGTACTTAAGGACTCTGCTGCATTATTTAAGTACTTTGTTGCATTATTTAAGGACTCTGCTGCATTATTTAAGGACTTTGCTGCATTATTTAAGGACTCTGCTGCATTATTTAAGGACTTTGCTGCATTATTTAAGGACTCTGCTGCATTATTTAAGGACTTTGCTGCATTATTTAAGGACTTTCTTGCATTATTTAAGGACTCTGCTGCATTATTTAAGGAATTTGCTGCATTATTTAAGGACTCTGCTGCATTATTTAAGGACTTTGTTGCATTATTTAAGGACTCTGCTGCATTATTTAAGGACTTTGTTGCATTATTTAAGGACTCTGCTGCATTATTTAAGGACTTTGTTGCATTATTTAAGGACTCTGCTGCATTATTTAAGGACCCTGCTGCGGTATTTCAGTACTCTGCTGAATTATTTAAGGACTTTGCTGCATTATTTGTGGACTTTATTGCATTATTTAAGGACTCTGCTGCATTAGTTAAGGAATTTGCTGCATTATTTAAGGACTCTGCTGCATTATTTAATGACTTTGCTGCATTATTTAAGGACTCTGCTGCATTATTTAAGGACTTTGCTGCGGTATTTAAGGACTCTGCAGCATTATTTAATGACTTTGCAGCTTTATTTAAGGACTCTGCTGCATTATTTAAGGACTTTGCTGCATTATTTAAGGACTCTGATACGGTACTTAAGGACTCTGCTGCATTATTTAAGTACTTTGTTGCATTATTTAAGGACTCTGCTGCATTATTTAAGGACTTTGTTGCATTATTTAAGGACACTTCTGCATTATTTAAGGAGTTTGTTGCATTATTTAAGGACTTTGCTGCATTATTTAAGGACTTTGCTGCATTATTTAAGGACTCTGCTGCATTATTTAAGGACTTTGCTGCATTATTTAAGGACTCTGCTGCATTATTTAAGGACTTGGCTGGATTATTTAAGGACTTTGCTGCATTATTTAAGGACTTTATTGCATTATTTAAGGACTCTGCTGCATTATTTAAGGACTTTGTTGCATTATTTAAGGACTCTGCAGCATTATTTAATGACTTTGCTGCATTATTTAAGGACTTTGCTGCGGTATTTAAGGACTTTATTGCATTATTTAAGGACTGTTCTGCATTATTTAAGGACTTTGTTGCATTATTTAAGGACTCTGCTACAGTACTTAAGGACTCTGCTGCATTATTTAAGTACTTTGTTGCATTATTTAAGGACTCTGCTGCATTATTTAAGGACTTTGCTGCATTATTTAAGGACTCTGCTGCATTATTTAAGGACTTTGCTGCATTATTTAAGGACTCTGCTGCATTATTTAAGGACTCTGCTGCATTATTTAAGGACCTTGTTGCATTATTTAAGGACTCTGCTGCATTATTTAAGGACCCTGCTGCGGTATTTCAGTACTCTGCTGCATTATTTAAGGACTTTGCTGCATTATTTTTGGACTTTATTGCATTATTTAAAGACTTTGCTGCATTATTTAAGGAATTTGCTGCATTATTTAAGGACTTTGCTGGATTATTTAAGGACTTTGCTGCATTATTTAAGGACTTTATTGCATTATTTAAGGACTCTGCTGCATTATTTAAGGACTTTGTTGCATTATTTAAGGACTCTGCAGCATTATTTAATGACTTTGCTGCATTATTTAAGGACTTTGCTGCGGTATTTAAGGACTTTATTGCATTATTTAAGGACTGTTCTGCATTATTTAAGGACTTTGTTGCATTATTTAAGGACTCTGCTACAGTACTTAAAGACTCTGCTGCATTATTTAAGTACTTTGTTGCATTATTTAAGGACTCTGCTGCATTATTTAATGACTTTGCTGCATTATTTAAGGACTCTGCTGCATTATTTAAGGACTTTGCTGCATTATTTAAGGACTCTGCTGCATTATTTAAGGACTTTGCTGCATTATTTAAGGACTCTGATATGGTACTTAAGAACTCTGCTGCATTATTTAAGTACTTTGTTGCATTATTTAAGGACTCTGCTGCATTATTTAAGGACTTTGTTGCATTATTTAAGGACTCTTCTGCATTATTTAAGGACTTTGTTGCATTATTTAAGGACTTTGCTGCATTATTTAAGGACTCTGCTGCATTATTTAAGGAATTTGCTGCATTATTTAAGGACTCTGCTGCATTATTTAAGGACTTTGTTGCATTATTTAAGGACTCTGCTGCATTATTTAATTACTTTGTTGCATTATTTAAGGACTCTGCTGCATTATTTAAGGACCCTGCTGCGGTATTTCAGTATACTCTGCTGAATTATTTAAGGACTTTGCTGCATTATTTATGGACTTTATTGCATTATTTAAGGACTCTGCTGCATTATTTAAGGAATTTGCTGCATTATTTAGGTACTCTGCTGCATTATTTAAGGACTTTGCTGCGGTATTTAAGGACTTTATTGCATTATTTAAGGACTGTTCTGCATTATTTAAGGACTTTGTTGCATTATTTAAGGACTCTGCTACGGTACTTAAGGACTCTGCTGCATTATTTAAGTACTTTGTTGCATTATTTAAGGACTCTGCTGCATTATTTAAGGACTTTGCTGCATTATTTAAGGACTCTGCTGCATTATTTAAGGACTTTGCTGCATTATTTAAGGACTCTGCTGCATTATTTAAGGACCCTTCTGCCGTATTTCAGTACTCTTCTGCATTATTTAAGGACTTTGCTGCATTATTTTTGGACTTTATTGCATTATTTAAAGACTTTGCTGCATTATTTAAGGAATTTGCTGCATTATTTAAGGACTTGGCTGGATTATTTAAGGACTGTGCTACATTATTTAAGGACTTTGCTGCATTATTTAAGGACTCTGCTGCATTATTTAAGGACTTTGTTGCATTATTTAAGGACTCTGCTGCATTATTTAAGGACTTTGTTGCATTATTTAAGGACTCTGCTGCATTATTTAAGGACCCTGCTGCGGTATTTCAGTACTCTGCTGAATTATTTAAGGACTTTGCTGCATTATTTATGGACTTTATTGCATTATTTAAGGACTCTGCTGCATTAGTTAAGGAATTTGCTGCATTATTTAAGGACTCTGCTGCATTAATTAAGGACTTTGCTGCGGTATTTAAGGACTCTGCAGCATTATTTAATGACTTTGCTGCATTATTTAAGGACTCTGCTGCATTATTTAAGGACTTTGCTGCGGTATTTAAGGACTTTGCTGCGGTATTTAAGGACTCTGCAGCATTATTTGATGACTTTGCTGCTTTATTTAAGGACTCTGCTGCATTATTTAAGGACTTTGCTGCATTATTTAAGGACTCTGATACGGTACTTAAGGACTCTGCTGCATTATTTAAGTACTTTGTTGCATTATTTAAGGACTCTGCTGCATTATTTAAGGACTTTGTTGCATTATTTAAGGACTCTTCTGCATTATTTAAGGACTTTGCTGCATTATTTAAGGACTCTGATACGGTACTTAAGGACTCTGCTGCATTATTTAAGGACTTTGCTGCATTATTTATGGACTTTATTGCATTATTTAAAGACTTTGCTGCATTATTTAAGGAATTTGCTGCATTATTTAAGGACTTGGCTGGATTATTTAAGGACTGTGCTGCATTATTTAAGGACTTTGCTGCATTATTTAAGGACTCTGCTGCATTATTTAAGGACTTTGTTGCATTATTTAAGGACTCTGCTGCATTATTTAAGGACTTTGTTGCATTATTTAAGGACTCTGCTGCATTATTTAAGGACCCTGCTGCGGTATTTCAGTACTCTGCTGAATTATTTAAGGACTTTGCTGCATTATTTGTGGACTTTATTGCATTATTTAAGGACTCTGCTGCATTAGTTAAGGAATTTGCTGCATTATTTAAGGACTCTGCTGCATTATTTAATGACTTTGCTGCATTATTTAAGGACTCTGCTGCATTATTTAAGGACTTTGCTGCAGTATTTAAGGACTCTGCAGCATTATTTAATGACTTTGCTGCTTTATTTAAGGACTCTGCTGCATTATTTAAGGACCCTGCTACGGTATTTCAGTAATCTACTGCATTATTTAAGGACTTTGTTGCATTATTTAAGGACTCTGCTGCATTATTTAAGGACCCTGCTGCGGTATTTCAGTACTCTGCTGCATTATTTAAGGACTCTGCTGCATTATTTATGGACTTTATTGTATTATTTAAAGACTTTGCTGAATTATTTAAGGAATTTGCTGCATTATTTAAGGACTTGGCTGGATTATTTAAGGACTCTGCTGCATTATTTAAGGACTTTGCTGCATTATTTAAGGACTCTGCTGCATTATTTAAGGACTTTGTTGCATTATTTAAGGACTCTGCTGCATTATTTAATTACTTTGTTGCATTATTTAAGGACTCTGCTGCATTATTTAAGGACCCTGCTGCGGTATTTCAGTATACTCTGCTGAATTATTTAAGGACTTTGCTGCATTATTTATGGACTTTATTGCATTATTTAAGGACTCTGCTGCATTATTTAAGGAATTTGCTGCATTATTTAGGTACTCTGCTGCATTATTTAAGGACTTTGCTGCGGTATTTAAGGACTTTATTGCATTATTTAAGGACTGTTCTGCATTATTTAAGGACTTTGTTGCATTATTTAAGGACTCTGCTACGGTACTTAAGGACTCTGCTGCATTATTTAAGTACTTTGTTGCATTATTTAAGGACTCTGCTGCATTATTTAAGGACTTTGCTGCATTATTTAAGGACTCTGCTGCATTATTTAAGGACTTTGCTGCATTATTTAAGGACTCTGCTGCATTATTTAAGGACTTTGTTGCATTATTTAAGGACTCTGCTGCATTATTTAAGGACCCTTCTGCCGTATTTCAGTACTCTGCTGCATTATTTAAGGACTTTGCTGCATTATTTTTGGACTTTATTGCATTATTTAAAGACTTTGCTGCATTATTTAAGGACTCTGCTGCATTAATTAAGGACTTTGCTGCGGTATTTAAGGACTCTGCAGCATTATTTAATGACTTTGCTGCTTTATTTAAGGACTCTGCTGCATTATTTAAGGACTTTGCTGCATTATTTAAGGACTCTGATACGGTACTTAAGGACTCTGCTGCATTATTTAAGTACTTTGTTGCATTATTTAAGGACTCTGCTGCATTATTTAAGGAATTTGTTGCATTATTTAAGGACTCTTCTGCATTATTTAAGGAGTTTGTTGCATTATTTAAGGACTTTGCTGCATTATTTAAGGACTCTGCTGCATTAGTTAAGGACTTTGCTGCATTATTTAAGGACTCTGCTGCATTATTTAATGACTTTGCTGCATTATTTAAGGACTCTGCTGCATTATTTAAGGACTTTGCTGCGGTATTTAAGGACTTTGCTGCGGTATTTAAGGACTCTGCAGCATTATTTGATGACTTTGCTGCTTTATTTAAGGACTCTGCTGCATTATTTAAGGACTTTGCTGCATTATTTAAGGACTCTGATACGGTACTTAAGGACTCTGCTGCATTATTTAAGTACTTTGTTGCATTATTTAAGGACTCTGCTGCATTATTTAAGGACTTTGTTGCATTATTTAAGGACTCTTCTGCATTATTTAAGGACTTTGCTGCATTATTTAAGGACTTTGCCGCATTATTTAAGGACTCTGCTGCATTGTTTAAGGACTTTGCTGCATTATATAAGGACTTTGTTGCATTATTTAAGGACTCTGCTGCATTATTTAAGGACTTTGTTGCATTATTTAAGGACTCTGCTGCATTATTTAAGGACCCTGCTGCGGTATTTCAGTAATCTACTGCATTATTTAAGGACTTTGTTGCATTATTTAAGGACTCTGCTGCATTATTTAAGGACTTTGTTGCATTATTTAAGGACTCTGCTGCATTATTTAAGGATCCTGCTGCGGTATTTCAGTACTCTGCTGCATTATTTAAGGACTTTGCTGCATTATTTAGGGACTTTATTGCATTATTTAAAGACTTTGCTGCATTATGTAAGGAATTTGCTGCATTATTTAAGGACTTGGCTGGATTATTTAAGGACTGTGCTGCATTATTTAATGACTTTGCTGCATTATTTAAGGACTCTGCTGCATTATTTAAGGACTTTGTTGCATTATTTAAGGACTCTCCTGCATTATTTAAGGACTTTGTTGCATTATTTAAGGACTCTGCTGCATTATTTAAGGACCCTGCTGCGGTATTTCAGAACTCTGCTGAATTATTTAAGGACTTTTCTGCATTATTTATGGACTTTATTGCATTATTTAAGGACTCTGCTGCATTATTTAAGGAATTTGCTGCATTATTTAAGGACTCTGCTGCATTATTTAATGACTTTGCTGCATTATTTAAGGACTCTGCTGCATTATTTAAGGACTTTGCTGCGGTATTTAAGGACTCTGCAGCATTATTTAATGACTTTGCTGCATTATTTAAGGACTTTGCTGCGGTATTTAAGGACTTTATTGCATTATTTAAGGACTGTTCTGCATTATTTAAGGACTTTGTTGCATTATTTAAGGACTATGCTGCATTATTTAAGGACTTTGCTGCATTATTTAAGGACTCTGCTGCATTATTTAAGGACTTTGCTGCATTATTTAAGGACTCTGCTGCATTATTTAAGGACTTTGCTGCATTATTTAAGGACTCTGCTGCATTATTTAAGGACTTTGTTGCATTATTTAAGGACTCTGCTGCATTATTTAAGGACCCTGCTGCGGTATTTCAGTACTCTGCTGCATTATTTAAGGACTTTGCTGCATTATTTATGGACTTTATTGCATTATTTAAAGACTTTGCTGCATTATTTAAGGAATTTGCTGCATTATTTAAGGACTTGGCTGGATTATTTAAGGACTGTGCTGCATTATTTAAGGACTTTGCTGCATTATTTAAGGACTCTGCTGCATTATTTAAGGACTTTGTTGCATTATTTAAGGACTCTGCTGCATTATTTAAGGACTTTGTTGCATTATTTAAGGACTCTGCTGCATTATTTAAGGACCCTGCTGCGGTATTTCAGTACTCTGCTGAATTATTTAAGGACTTTGCTGCATTATTTGTGGACTTTATTGCATTATTTAAGGACTCTGCTGCATTAGTTAAGGAATTTGCTGCATTATTTAAGGACTCTGCTGCATTATTTAATGACTTTGCTGCATTATTTAAGGACTCTGCTGCATTATTTAAGGACTTTGCTGCGGTATTTAAGGACTCTGCAGCATTATTTAATGACTTTGCTGCTTTATTTAAGGACTCTGCTGCATTATTTAAGGACTTTGCTGCATTATTTAAGGACTCTGATACGGTACTTAAGGACTCTGCTGCATTATTTAAGTACTTTGTTGCATTATTTAAGGACTCTGCTGCATTATTTAAGGACTTTGTTGCATTATTTAAGGACACTTCTGCATTATTTAAGGAGTTTGTTGCATTATTTAAGGACTTTGCTGCATTATTTAAGGACTTTGCTGCATTATTTAAGGACTCTGCTGCATTATTTAAGGACTTTGCTGCATTATTTAAGGACTCTGCTGCATTATTTAAGGACTTGGCTGGATTATTTAAGGACTTTGCTGCATTATTTAAGGACTTTATTGCATTATTTAAGGACTCTGCTGCATTATTTAAGGACTTTGTTGCATTATTTAAGGACTCTGCAGCATTATTTAATGACTTTGCTGCATTATTTAAGGACTTTGCTGCGGTATTTAAGGACTTTATTGCATTATTTAAGGACTGTTCTGCATTATTTAAGGACTTTGTTGCATTATTTAAGGACTCTGCTACAGTACTTAAGGACTCTGCTGCATTATTTAAGTACTTTGTTGCATTATTTAAGGACTCTGCTGCATTATTTAAGGACTTTGCTGCATTATTTAAGGACTCTGCTGCATTATTTAAGGACTTTGCTGCATTATTTAAGGACTCTGCTGCATTATTTAAGGACCTTGTTGCATTATTTAAGGACTCTGCTGCATTATTTAAGGACCCTGCTGCGGTATTTCAGTACTCTGCTGCATTATTTAAGGACTTTGCTGCATTATTTTTGGACTTTATTGCATTATTTAAAGACTTTGCTGCATTATTTAAGGAATTTGCTGCATTATTTAAGGACTTTGCTGGATTATTTAAGGACTTTGCTGCATTATTTAAGGACTTTATTGCATTATTTAAGGACTCTGCTGCATTATTTAAGGACTTTGTTGCATTATTTAACGACTCTGCAGCATTATTTAATGACTTTGCTGCATTATTTAAGGACTTTGCTGCGGTATTTAAGGACTTTATTGCATTATTTAAGGACTGTTCTGCATTATTTAAGGACTTTGTTGCATTATTTAAGGACTCTGCTACAGTACTTAAAGACTCTGCTGCATTATTTAAGTACTTTGTTGCATTATTTAAGGACTCTGCTGCATTATTTAAGGACTTTGCTGCATTATTTAAGGACTCTGCTGCATTATTTAAGGACTTTGCTGCATTATTTAAGGACTCTGCTGCATTATTTAAGGACTTTGCTGCATTATTTAAGGACTCTGATATGGTACTTAAGAACTCTGCTGCATTATTTAAGTACTTTGTTGCATTATTTAAGGACTCTGCTGCATTATTTAAGGACTTTGTTGCATTATTTAAGGACTCTTCTGCATTATTTAAGGACTTTGTTGCATTATTTAAGGACTTTGCTGCATTATTTAAGGACTTTGCTGCATTATTTAAGGACTCTGCTGCATTATTTAAGGAATTTGCTTCATTATTTAAGGACTCTGCTGCATTATTTAATGACTTTGCTGCATTATTTAAGGACTCTGCTGCATTATTTAAGGACTTTGCTGCATTATTTAAGGACTCTGCTGCATTATTTAAGGAATTTGCTGCATTATTTAAGGACTCTGCTGCATTATTTAATGACTTTGCTGCATTATTTAAGGACTCTGCTGCATTATTTAAGGACTTTGCTGCGGTATTTAATGACTCTGCAGCATTATTTAATGACTTTGCTGCATTATTTAAGGACTCTGCTGCATTATTTAAGGACTTTGCTGCATTATTTAAGGACTCTGATACGGTACTTAAGAACTCTGCTGCATTATTTAAGTACTTTGTTGCATTATTTAAGGACTCTGCTGCATTATTTAAGGACTTTGTTGCATTATTTAAGGACTCTTCTGCATTATTTAAGGACTTTGTTGCATTATTTAAGGACTTTGCTGCATTATTTAAGGACTTTGCTGCATTATTTAAGGACTCTGCTGCATTATTTAAAGACTTGGCTGGATTATTTAAGGACTCTGCTGCATTATTTAAGGAATTTGCTTCATTATTTAAGGACTCTGCTGCATTATTTAAGGACTTTGTTGCATTATTTAAGGACTCTGCTGCATTATTTAAGGACTTTGTTGCATTATTTAAGGACTCTGCTGCATTATATAAGGACTTTGCTGCATTATTTAAGGACTTTATTGCATTATTTAAGGACTGTTCTGCATTATTTAAGGACTTTGTTGCATTATTTAAGGACTCTGCTGCATTATTTAAGGAATTTGCTGCATTATTTAAGGACTCTGCTGCATTATTTAATGACTTGCTGCATTATTTAAGGACTCTGCTACGGTACTTAAGGACTCTGCTGCATTATTTAAGTACTTTGTTGCATTATTTAAGGACTCTGCTGCATTATTTAAGGACTTTGCTGCATTATTTAAGGACTCTGCTGCATTATTTAAGGACTTTGCTGCATTATTTAAGGACTCTGCTGCATTATTTAAGGACTTTGCTGCATTATTTAAGGACTTTCTTGCATTATTTAAGGACTCTGCTGCATTATTTAAGGAATTTGCTGCATTATTTAAGGACTCTGCTGCATTATTTAAGGACTTTGTTGCATTATTTAAGGACTCTGCTGCATTATTTAAGGACTTTGTTGCATTATTTAAGGACTCTGCTGCATTATTTAAGGACCCTGCTACGGTATTTCAGTAATCTACTGCATTATTTAAGGACTTTGTTGCATTATTTAAGGACTCTGCTGCATTATTTAAGGACCCTGCTGCGGTATTTCAGTACTCTGCTGCATTATTTAAGGACTCTGCTGCATTATTTATGGACTTTATTGTATTATTTAAAGACTTTGCTGAATTATTTAAGGAATTTGCTGCATTATTTAAGGACTTGGCTGGATTATTTAAGGACTCTGCTGCATTATTTAAGGACTTTGCTGCATTATTTAAGGACTCTGCTGCATTATTTAAGGACTTTGTTGCATTATTTAAGGACTCTGCTGCATTATTTAATTACTTTGTTGCATTATTTAAGGACTCTGCTGCATTATTTAAGGACCCTGCTGCGGTATTTCAGTATACTCTGCTGAATTATTTAAGGACTTTGCTGCATTATTTATGGACTTTATTGCATTATTTAAGGACTCTGCTGCATTATTTAAGGAATTTGCTGCATTATTTAGGTACTCTGCTGCATTATTTAAGGACTTTGCTGCGGTATTTAAGGACTTTATTGCATTATTTAAGGACTGTTCTGCATTATTTAAGGACTTTGTTGCATTATTTAAGGACTCTGCTACGGTACTTAAGGACTCTGCTGCATTATTTAAGTACTTTGTTGCATTATTTAAGGACTCTGCTGCATTATTTAAGGACTTTGCTGCATTATTTAAGGACTCTGCTGCATTATTTAAGGACTTTGCTGCATTATTTAAGGACTCTGCTGCATTATTTAAGGACCCTTCTGCCGTATTTCAGTACTCTGCTGCATTATTTAAGGACTTTGCTGCATTATTTTTGGACTTTATTGCATTATTTAAAGACTTTGCTGCATTATTTAAGGAATTTGCTGCATTATTTAAGGACTTGGCTGGATTATTTAAGGACTGTGCTACATTATTTAAGGACTTTGCTGCATTATTTAAGGACTCTGCTGCATTATTTAAGGACTTTGTTGCATTATTTAAGGACTCTGCTGCATTATTTAAGGACTTTGTTGCATTATTTAAGGACTCTGCTGCATTATTTAAGGACCCTGCTGCGGTATTTCAGTACTCTGCTGAATTATTTAAGGACTTTGCTGCATTATTTATGGACTTTATTGCATTATTTAAGGACTCTGCTGCATTAGTTAAGGAATTTGCTGCATTATTTAAGGACTCTGCTGCATTAATTAAGGACTTTGCTGCGGTATTTAAGGACTCTGCAGCATTATTTAATGACTTTGCTGCATTATTTAAGGACTCTGCTGCATTATTTAAGGACTTTGCTGCGGTATTTAAGGACTTTGCTGCGGTATTTAAGGACTCTGCAGCATTATTTGATGACTTTGCTGCTTTATTTAAGGACTCTGCTGCATTATTTAAGGACTTTGCTGCATTATTTAAGGACTCTGATACGGTACTTAAGGACTCTGCTGCATTATTTAAGTACTTTGTTGCATTATTTAAGGACTCTGCTGCATTATTTAAGGACTTTGTTGCATTATTTAAGGACTCTTCTGCATTATTTAAGGACTTTGCTGCATTATTTAAGGACTCTGATACGGTACTTAAGGACTCTGCTGCATTATTTAAGGACTTTGCTGCATTATTTATGGACTTTATTGCATTATTTAAAGACTTTGCTGCATTATTTAAGGAATTTGCTGCATTATTTAAGGACTTGGCTGGATTATTTAAGGACTGTGCTGCATTATTTAAGGACTTTGCTGCATTATTTAAGGACTCTGCTGCATTATTTAAGGACTTTGTTGCATTATTTAAGGACTCTGCTGCATTATTTAAGGACTTTGTTGCATTATTTAAGGACTCTGCTGCATTATTTAAGGACCCTGCTGCGGTATTTCAGTACTCTGCTGAATTATTTAAGGACTTTGCTGCATTATTTGTGGACTTTATTGCATTATTTAAGGACTCTGCTGCATTAGTTAAGGAATTTGCTGCATTATTTAAGGACTCTGCTGCATTATTTAATGACTTTGCTGCATTATTTAAGGACTCTGCTGCATTATTTAAGGACTTTGCTGCGGTATTTAAGGACTCTGCAGCATTATTTAATGACTTTGCAGCTTTATTTAAGGACTCTGCTGCATTATTTAAGGACTTTGCTGCATTATTTAAGGACTCTGATACGGTACTTAAGGACTCTGCTGCATTATTTAAGTACTTTGTTGCATTATTTAAGGACTCTGCTGCATTATTTAAGGACTTTGTTGCATTATTTAAGGACACTTCTGCATTATTTAAGGAGTTTGTTGCATTATTTAAGGACTTTGCTGCATTATTTAAGGACTTTGCTGCATTATTTAAGGACTCTGCTGCATTATTTAAGGACTTTGCTGCATTATTTAAGGACTCTGCTGCATTATTTAAGGACTTGGCTGGATTATTTAAGGACTTTGCTGCATTATTTAAGGACTTTATTGCATTATTTAAGGACTCTGCTGCATTATTTAAGGACTTTGTTGCATTATTTAAGGACTCTGCAGCATTATTTAATGACTTTGCTGCATTATTTAAGGACTTTGCTGCGGTATTTAAGGACTTTATTGCATTATTTAAGGACTGTTCTGCATTATTTAAGGACTTTGTTGCATTATTTAAGGACTCTGCTACAGTACTTAAGGACTCTGCTGCATTATTTAAGTACTTTGTTGCATTATTTAAGGACTCTGCTGCATTATTTAAGGACTTTGCTGCATTATTTAAGGACTCTGCTGCATTATTTAAGGACTTTGCTGCATTATTTAAGGACTCTGCTGCATTATTTAAGGACTCTGCTGCATTATTTAAGGACCTTGTTGCATTATTTAAGGACTCTGCTGCATTATTTAAGGACCCTGCTGCGGTATTTCAGTACTCTGCTGCATTATTTAAGGACTTTGCTGCATTATTTTTGGACTTTATTGCATTATTTAAAGACTTTGCTGCATTATTTAAGGAATTTGCTGCATTATTTAAGGACTTTGCTGGATTATTTAAGGACTTTGCTGCATTATTTAAGGACTTTATTGCATTATTTAAGGACTCTGCTGCATTATTTAAGGACTTTGTTGCATTATTTAAGGACTCTGCAGCATTATTTAATGACTTTGCTGCATTATTTAAGGACTTTGCTGCGGTATTTAAGGACTTTATTGCATTATTTAAGGACTGTTCTGCATTATTTAAGGACTTTGTTGCATTATTTAAGGACTCTGCTACAGTACTTAAAGACTCTGCTGCATTATTTAAGTACTTTGTTGCATTATTTAAGGACTCTGCTGCATTATTTAATGACTTTGCTGCATTATTTAAGGACTCTGCTGCATTATTTAAGGACTTTGCTGCATTATTTAAGGACTCTGCTGCATTATTTAAGGACTTTGCTGCATTATTTAAGGACTCTGATATGGTACTTAAGAACTCTGCTGCATTATTTAAGTACTTTGTTGCATTATTTAAGGACTCTGCTGCATTATTTAAGGACTTTGTTGCATTATTTAAGGACTCTTCTGCATTATTTAAGGACTTTGTTGCATTATTTAAGGACTTTGCTGCATTATTTAAGGACTCTGCTGCATTATTTAAGGAATTTGCTGCATTATTTAAGGACTCTGCTGCATTATTTAATGACTTTGCTGCATTATTTAAGGACTCTGCTGCATTATTTAAGGACTTTGCTGCGGTATTTAATGACTCTGCAGCATTATTTAATGACTTTGCTGCATTATTTAAGGACTCTGCTGCATTATTTAAGGACCCTTCTGCCGTATTTCAGTACTCTGCTGCATTATTTAAGGATTTTGCTGCATTATTTTTGGACTTTATTGCATTATTTAAAGACTTTGCTGCATTATTTAAGGAATTTGCTGCATTATTTAAGGACTTGGCTGGATTATTTAAGGACTGTGCTACATTATTTAAGGACTTTGCTGCATTATTTAAGGACTCTGCTGCATTATTTAAGGACTTTGTTGCATTATTTAAGGACTCTGCTGCATTATTTAAGGACTTTGTTGCATTATTTAAGGACTCTGCTGCATTATTTAAGGACCCTGCTGCGGTATTTCAGTACTCTGCTGAATTATTTAAGGACTTTGCTGCATTATTTATGGACTTTATTGCATTATTTAAGGACTCTGCTGCATTAGTTAAGGAATTTGCTGCATTATTTAAGGACTCTGCTGCATTAATTAAGGACTTTGCTGCGGTATTTAAGGACTCTGCAGCATTATTTAATGACTTTGCTGCATTATTTAAGGACTCTGCTGCATTATTTAAGGACTTTGCTGCGGTTTTTAAGGACTTTGCTGCGGTATTTAAGGACTCTGCAGCATTATTTGATGACTTTGCTGCTTTATTTAAGGACTCTGCTGCATTATTTAAGGACTTTGCTGCATTATTTAAGGACTCTGATACGGTACTTAAGGACTCTGCTGCATTATTTAAGTACTTTGTTGCATTATTTAAGGACTCTGCTGCATTATTTAAGGACTTTGTTGCATTATTTAAGGACTCTTCTGCATTATTTAAGGACTTTGCTGCATTATTTAAGGACTCTGATACGGTACTTAAGGACTCTGCTGCATTATTTAAGGACTTTGCTGCATTATTTATGGACTTTATTGCATTATTTAAAGACTTTGCTGCATTATTTAAGGAATTTGCTGCATTATTTAAGGACTTGGCTGGATTATTTAAGGACTGTGCTGCATTATTTAAGGACTTTGCTGCATTATTTAAGGACTCTGCTGCATTATTTAAGGACTTTGTTGCATTATTTAAGGACTCTGCTGCATTATTTAAGGACTTTGTTGCATTATTTAAGGACTCTGCTGCATTATTTAAGGACCCTGCTGCGGTATTTCAGTACTCTGCTGAATTATTTAAGGACTTTGCTGCATTATTTGTGGACTTTATTGCATTATTTAAGGACTCTGCTGCATTAGTTAAGGAATTTGCTGCATTATTTAAGGACTCTGCTGCATTATTTAATGACTTTGCTGCATTATTTAAGGACTCTGCTGCATTATTTAAGGACTTTGCTGCGGTATTTAAGGACTCTGCAGCATTATTTAATGACTTTGCAGCTTTATTTAAGGACTCTGCTGCATTATTTAAGGACTTTGCTGCATTATTTAAGGACTCTGATACGGTACTTAAGGACTCTGCTGCATTATTTAAGTACTTTGTTGCATTATTTAAGGACTCTGCTGCATTATTTAAGGACTTTGTTGCATTATTTAAGGACACTTCTGCATTATTTAAGGAGTTTGTTGCATTATTTAAGGACTTTGCTGCATTATTTAAGGACTTTGCTGCATTATTTAAGGACTCTGCTGCATTATTTAAGGACTTTGCTGCATTATTTAAGGACTCTGCTGCATTATTTAAGGACTTGGCTGGATTATTTAAGGACTTTGCTGCATTATTTAAGGACTTTATTGCATTATTTAAGGACTCTGCTGCATTATTTAAGGACTTTGTTGCATTATTTAAGGACTCTGCAGCATTATTTAATGACTTTGCTGCATTATTTAAGGACTTTGCTGCGGTATTTAAGGACTTTATTGCATTATTTAAGGACTGTTCTGCATTATTTAAGGACTTTGTTGCATTATTTAAGGACTCTGCTACAGTACTTAAGGACTCTGCTGCATTATTTAAGTACTTTGTTGCATTATTTAAGGACTCTGCTGCATTATTTAAGGACTTTGCTGCATTATTTAAGGACTCTGCTGCATTATTTAAGGACTTTGCTGCATTATTTAAGGACTCTGCTGCATTATTTAAGGACTCTGCTGCATTATTTAAGGACCTTGTTGCATTATTTAAGGACTCTGCTGCATTATTTAAGGACCCTGCTGCGGTATTTCAGTACTCTGCTGCATTATTTAAGGACTTTGCTGCATTATTTTTGGACTTTATTGCATTATTTAAAGACTTTGCTGCATTATTTAAGGAATTTGCTGCATTATTTAAGGACTTTGCTGGATTATTTAAGGACTTTGCTGCATTATTTAAGGACTTTATTGCATTATTTAAGGACTCTGCTGCATTATTTAAGGACTTTGTTGCATTATTTAAGGACTCTGCAGCATTATTTAATGACTTTGCTGCATTATTTAAGGACTTTGCTGCGGTATTTAAGGACTTTATTGCATTATTTAAGGACTGTTCTGCATTATTTAAGGACTTTGTTGCATTATTTAAGGACTCTGCTACAGTACTTAAAGACTCTGCTGCATTATTTAAGTACTTTGTTGCATTATTTAAGGACTCTGCTGCATTATTTAATGACTTTGCTGCATTATTTAAGGACTCTGCTGCATTATTTAAGGACTTTGCTGCATTATTTAAGGACTCTGCTGCATTATTTAAGGACTTTGCTGCATTATTTAAGGACTCTGATATGGTACTTAAGAACTCTGCTGCATTATTTAAGTACTTTGTTGCATTATTTAAGGACTCTGCTGCATTATTTAAGGACTTTGTTGCATTATTTAAGGACTCTTCTGCATTATTTAAGGACTTTGTTGCATTATTTAAGGACTTTGCTGCATTATTTAAGGACTCTGCTGCATTATTTAAGGAATTTGCTGCATTATTTAAGGACTCTGCTGCATTATTTAATGACTTTGCTGCATTATTTAAGGACTCTGCTGCATTATTTAAGGACTTTGCTGCGGTATTTAATGACTCTGCAGCATTATTTAATGACTTTGCTGCATTATTTAAGGACTCTGCTGCATTATTTAAGGACTTTGCTGCATTATTTAAGGACTCTGATACGGTACTTAAGAACTCTGCTGCATTATTTAAGTACTTTGTTGCATTATTTAAGGACTCTGCTGCATTATTTAAGGACTTTGTTGCATTATTTAAGGACTCTTCTGCATTATTTAAGGACTTTGTTGCATTATTTAAGGACTTTGCTGCATTATTTAAGGACTCTGCTGCATTATTTAAAGACTTGGCTGGATTATTTAAGGACTCTGCTGCATTATTTAAGGAATTTGCTTCATTATTTAAGGACTCTGCTGCATTATTTAAGGACTTTGTTGCGTTATTTAAGGACTCTGCTGCATTATTTAAGGACTTTGTTGCATTATTTAAGGACTCTGCTGCATTATATAAGGACTTTGCTGCATTATTTAAGGACTTTATTGCATTATTTAAGGACTGTTCTGCATTATTTAAGGACTTTGTTGCATTATTTAAGGACTCTGCTGCATTATTTAAGGAATTTGCTGCATTATTTAAGGACTCTGCTGCATTATTTAACGACTTGCTGCATTATTTAAGGACTCTGCTACGGTACTTAAGGACTCTGCTGCATTATTTAAGTACTTTGTTGCATTATTTAAGGACTCTGCTGCATTATTTAAGGACTTTGCTGCATTATTTAACGACTCTGCTGCATTATTTAAGGACTTTGCTGCATTATTTAAGGACTCTGCTGCATTATGTAAGGACTTTGCTGCATTATTTAAGGACTTTCTTGCATTATTTAAGGACTCTGCTGCATTATTTAAGGAATTTGCTGCATTATTTAAGGACTCTGCTGCATTATTTAAGGACTTTGTTGCATTATTTAAGGACTCTGCTGCATTATTTAAGGACTTTGTTGCATTATTTAAGGACTCTGCTGCATTATTTAAGGACTCTGCTGCATTATTTATGGACTTTATTGTATTATTTAAAGACTTTGCTGAATTATTTAAGGAATTTGCTGCATTATTTAAGGACTCTGCTGCATTATTTAATTACTTTGTTGCATTATTTAAGGACTTTGTTGCATTATTTAAGGACTCTGCTGCATTATTTAAGGACTTTGCTGCATTATTTAAGGACTCTGCTGCATTATTTAAGGACTTTGCTGCATTATTTAAGGACTCTGCTGCATTATTTAAGGACTTTGTTGCATTATTTAAGGACTCTGCTGCATTATTTAAGGACCCTTCTGCCGTATTTCAGTACTCTGCTGCATTATTTAAGGACTTTGCTGCATTATTTTTGGACTTTATTGCATTATTTAAAGACTTTGCTGCATTATTTAAGGAATTTGCTGCATTATTTAAGGACTTGGCTGGATTATTTAAGGACTGTGCTGCATTATTTAAGGACTTTGCTGCATTATTTAAGGACTCTGCTGCATTATTTAAGGACTTTGTTGCATTATTTAAGGACTCTGCTGCATTATTTAAGGACTTTGTTGCATTATTTAAGGACTCTGCTGCATTATTTAAGGACCCTGCTGCGGTATTTCAGTACTCTGCTGAATTATTTAAGGACTTTGCTGCATTATTTATGGACTTTATTGCATTATTTAAGGACTCTGCTGCATTAGTTAAGGAATTTGCTGCATTATTTAAGGACTCTGCTGCATTAATTAAGGACTTTGCTGCGGTATTTAAGGACTCTGCAGCATTATTTAATGACTTTGCTGCATTATTTAAGGACTCTGCTGCATTATTTAAGGACTTTGCTGCGGTATTTAAGGACTTTGCTGCGGTATTTAAGGACTCTGCAGCATTATTTGATGACTTTGCTGCTTTATTTAAGGACTCTGCTGCATTATTTAAGGACTTTGCTGCATTATTTAAGGACTCTGATACGGTACTTAAGGACTCTGCTGCATTATTTAAGTACTTTGTTGCATTATTTAAGGACTCTGCTGCATTATTTAAGGACTTTGTTGCATTATTTAAGGACTCTTCTGCATTATTTAAGGACTTTGCTGCATTATTTAAGGACTCTGATACGGTACTTAAGGACTCTGCTGCATTATTTAAGGACTTTGCTGCATTATTTATGGACTTTATTGCATTATTTAAAGACTTTGCTGCATTATTTAAGGAATTTGCTGCATTATTTAAGGACTTGGCTGGATTATTTAAGGACTGTGCTGCATTATTTAAGGACTTTGCTGCATTATTTAAGGACTCTGCTGCATTATTTAAGGACTTTGTTGCATTATTTAAGGACTCTGCTGCATTATTTAAGGACTTTGTTGCATTATTTAAGGACTCTGCTGCATTATTTAAGGACCTTGTTGCATTATTTAAGGACTCTGCTGCATTATTTAAGGACCCTGCTGCGGTATTTCAGTACTCTGCTGCATTATTTAAGGACTTTGCTGCATTATTTTTGGACTTTATTGCATTATTTAAAGACTTTGCTGCATTATTTAAGGAATTTGCTGCATTATTTAAGGACTTTGCTGGATTATTTAAGGACTTTGCTGCATTATTTAAGGACTTTATTGCATTATTTAAGGACTCTGCTGCATTATTTAAGGACTTTGTTGCATTATTTAAGGACTCTGCAGCATTATTTAATGACTTTGCTGCATTATTTAAGGACTTTGCTGCGGTATTTAAGGACTTTATTGCATTATTTAAGGACTGTTCTGCATTATTTAAGGACTTTGTTGCATTATTTAAGGACTCTGCTACAGTACTTAAAGACTCTGCTGCATTATTTAAGTACTTTGTTGCATTATTTAAGGACTCTGCTGCATTATTTAATGACTTTGCTGCATTATTTAAGGACTCTGCTGCATTATTTAAGGACTTTGCTGCATTATTTAAGGACTCTGCTGCATTATTTAAGGACTTTGCTGCATTATTTAAGGACTCTGATATGGTACTTAAGAACTCTGCTGCATTATTTAAGTACTTTGTTGCATTATTTAAGGACTCTGCTGCATTATTTAAGGACTTTGTTGCATTATTTAAGGACTCTTCTGCATTATTTAAGGACTTTGTTGCATTATTTAAGGACTTTGCTGCATTATTTAAGGACTCTGCTGCATTATTTAAGGAATTTGCTGCATTATTTAAGGACTCTGCTGCATTATTTAATGACTTTGCTGCATTATTTAAGGACTCTGCTGCATTATTTAAGGACTTTGCTGCGGTATTTAATGACTCTGCAGCATTATTTAATGACTTTGCTGCATTATTTAAGGACTCTGCTGCATTATTTAAGGACTTTGCTGCATTATTTAAGGACTCTGATATGGTACTTAAGAACTCTGCTGCATTATTTAAGTACTTTGTTGCATTATTTAAGGACTCTGCTGCATTATTTAAGGACTTTGTTGCATTATTTAAGGACTCTTCTGCATTATTTAAGGACTTTGTTGCATTATTTAAGGACTTTGCTGCATTATTTAAGGACTTTGCTGCATTATTTAAGGACTCTGCTGCATTATTTAAAGACTTGGCTGGATTATTTAAGGACTCTGCTGCATTATTTAAGGAATTTGCTTCATTATTTAAGGACTCTGCTGCATTATTTAAGGACTTTGTTGCGTTATTTAAGGACTCTGCTGCATTATTTAAGGACTTTGTTGCATTATTTAAGGACTCTGCTGCATTATATAAGGACTTTGCTGCATTATTTAAGGACTTTATTGCATTATTTAAGGACTGTTCTGCATTATTTAAGGACTTTGTTGCATTATTTAAGGACTCTGCTGCATTATTTAAGGAATTTGCTGCATTATTTAAGGACTCTGCTGCATTATTTAAAAACTTGCTGCATTATTTAAGGACTCTGCTACGGTACTTAAGGACTCTGCTGCATTATTTAAGTACTTTGTTGCATTATTTAAGGACTCTGCTGCATTATTTAAGGACTTTGCTGCATTATTTAAGGACTCTGCTGCATTATTTAAGGACTTTGCTGCATTATTTAAGGACTCTGCTGCATTATTTAAGGACTTTGCTGCATTATTTAAGGACTTTCTTGCATTATTTAAGGACTCTGCTGCATTATTTAAGGAATTTGCTGCATTATTTAAGGACTCTGCTGCATTATTTAAGGACCCTGCTGCGGTATTTCAGTACTCTGCTGCATTATTTAAGGACTTTGCTGCATTATTTAAGGACTCTGCTGCATTATTTAAGGACTTTGTTGCGTTATTTAAGGACTCTGCTGCATTAGTTAAGGAATTTGCTGCATTATTTAAGGACTCTGCTGCATTATTTAATGACTTTGCTGCATTATTTAAGGACTCTGCTGCATTATTTAAGGACTTTGCTGCGGTATTTAAGGACTCTGCAGCATTATTTAATGACTTTGCTGCTTTATTTAAGGACTCTGCTGCATTATTTAAGGACTTTGCTGCATTATTTAAGGACTCTGATACGGTACTTAAGGACTCTGCTGCATTATTTAAGTACTTTGTTGCATTATTTAAGGACTCTGCTGCATTATTTAAGGACTTTGTTGCATTATTTAAGGACACTTCTGCATTATTTAAGGAGTTTGTTGCATTATTTAAGGACTTTGCTGCATTATTTAAGGACTTTGCTGCATTATTTAAGGACTCTGCTGCATTATTTAAGGACTTTGCTGCATTATTTAAGGACTCTGCTGCATTATTTAAGGACTTGGCTGGATTATTTAAGGACTTTGCTGCATTATTTAAGGACTTTATTGCATTATTTAAGGACTCTGCTGCATTATTTAAGGACTTTGTTGCATTATTTAAGGACTCTGCAGCATTATTTAATGACTTTGCTGCATTATTTAAGGACTTTGCTGCGGTATTTAAGGACTTTATTGCATTATTTAAGGACTGTTCTGCATTATTTAAGGACTTTGTTGCATTATTTAAGGACTCTGCTACAGTACTTAAGGACTCTGCTGCATTATTTAAGTACTTTGTTGCATTATTTAAGGACTCTGCTGCATTATTTAAGGACTTTGCTGCATTATTTAAGGACTCTGCTGCATTATTTAAGGACTTTGCTGCATTATTTAAGGACTCTGCTGCATTATTTAAGGACCTTGTTGCATTATTTAAGGACTCTGCTGCATTATTTAAGGACCCTGCTGCGGTATTTCAGTACTCTGCTGCATTATTTAAGGACTTTGCTGCATTATTTTTGGACTTTATTGCATTATTTAAAGACTTTGCTGCATTATTTAAGGAATTTGCTGCATTATTTAAGGACTTTGCTGGATTATTTAAGGACTTTGCTGCATTATTTAAGGACTTTATTGCATTATTTAAGGACTCTGCTGCATTCTTTAAGGACTTTGTTGCATTATTTAACGACTCTGCAGCATTATTTAATGACTTTGCTGCATTATTTAAGGACTTTGCTGCGGTATTTAAGGACTTTATTGCATTATTTAAGGACTGTTCTGCATTATTTAAGGACTTTGTTGCATTATTTAAGGACTCTGCTACAGTACTTAAAGACTCTGCTGCATTATTTAAGTACTTTGTTGCATTATTTAAGGACTCTGCTGCATTATTTAAGGACTTTGCTGCATTATTTAAGGACTCTGCTGCATTATTTAAGGACTTTGCTGCATTATTTAAGGACTCTGCTGCATTATTTAAGGACTTTGCTGCATTATTTAAGGACCCTGCTACGGTATTTCAGTAATCTACTGCATTATTTAAGGACTTTGTTGCATTATTTAAGGACTCTGCTGCATTATTTAAGGACCCTGCTGCGGTATTTCAGTACTCTGCTGCATTATTTAAGGACTCTGCTGCATTATTTATGGACTTTATTGTATTATTTAAAGACTTTGCTGAATTATTTAAGGAATTTGCTGCATTATTTAAGGACTTGGCTGGATTATTTAAGGACTCTGCTGCATTATTTAAGGACTTTGCTGCATTATTTAAGGACTCTGCTGCATTATTTAAGGACTTTGTTGCATTATTTAAGGACTCTGCTGCATTATTTAATTACTTTGTTGCATTATTTAAGGACTCTGCTGCATTATTTAAGGACCCTGCTGCGGTATTTCAGTATACTCTGCTGAATTATTTAAGGACTTTGCTGCATTATTTATGGACTTTATTGCATTATTTAAGGACTCTGCTGCATTATTTAAGGAATTTGCTGCATTATTTAGGTACTCTGCTGCATTATTTAAGGACTTTGCTGCGGTATTTAAGGACTTTATTGCATTATTTAAGGACTGTTCTGCATTATTTAAGGACTTTGTTGCATTATTTAAGGACTCTGCTACGGTACTTAAGGACTCTGCTGCATTATTTAAGTACTTTGTTGCATTATTTAAGGACTCTGCTGCATTATTTAAGGACTTTGCTGCATTATTTAAGGACTCTGCTGCATTATTTAAGGACTTTGCTGCATTATTTAAGGACTCTGCTGCATTATTTAAGGACCCTTCTGCCGTATTTCAGTACTCTGCTGCATTATTTAAGGACTTTGCTGCATTATTTTTGGACTTTATTGCATTATTTAAAGACTTTGCTGCATTATTTAAGGAATTTGCTGCATTATTTAAGGACTTGGCTGGATTATTTAAGGACTGTGCTACATTATTTAAGGACTTTGCTGCATTATTTAAGGACTCTGCTGCATTATTTAAGGACTTTGTTGCATTATTTAAGGACTCTGCTGCATTATTTAAGGACTTTGTTGCATTATTTAAGGACTCTGCTGCATTATTTAAGGACCCTGCTGCGGTATTTCAGTACTCTGCTGAATTATTTAAGGACTTTGCTGCATTATTTATGGACTTTATTGCATTATTTAAGGACTCTGCTGCATTAGTTAAGGAATTTGCTGCATTATTTAAGGACTCTGCTGCATTAATTAAGGACTTTGCTGCGGTATTTAAGGACTCTGCAGCATTATTTAATGACTTTGCTGCATTATTTAAGGACTCTGCTGCATTATTTAAGGACTTTGCTGCGGTATTTAAGGACTTTGCTGCGGTATTTAAGGACTCTGCAGCATTATTTGATGACTTTGCTGCTTTATTTAAGGACTCTGCTGCATTATTTAAGGACTTTGCTGCATTATTTAAGGACTCTGATACGGTACTTAAGGACTCTGCTGCATTATTTAAGTACTTTGTTGCATTATTTAAGGACTCTGCTGCATTATTTAAGGACTTTGTTGCATTATTTAAGGACTCTTCTGCATTATTTAAGGACTTTGCTGCATTATTTAAGGACTCTGATACGGTACTTAAGGACTCTGCTGCATTATTTAAGGACTTTGCTGCATTATTTATGGACTTTATTGCATTATTTAAAGACTTTGCTGCATTATTTAAGGAATTTGCTGCATTATTTAAGGACTTGGCTGGATTATTTAAGGACTGTGCTGCATTATTTAAGGACTTTGCTGCATTATTTAAGGACTCTGCTGCATTATTTAAGGACTTTGTTGCATTATTTAAGGACTCTGCTGCATTATTTAAGGACTTTGTTGCATTATTTAAGGACTCTGCTGCATTATTTAAGGACCCTGCTGCGGTATTTCAGTACTCTGCTGAATTATTTAAGGACTTTGCTGCATTATTTGTGGACTTTATTGCATTATTTAAGGACTCTGCTGCATTAGTTAAGGAATTTGCTGCATTATTTAAGGACTCTGCTGCATTATTTAATGACTTTGCTGCATTATTTAAGGACTCTGCTGCATTATTTAAGGACTTTGCTGCGGTATTTAAGGACTCTGCAGCATTATTTAATGACTTTGCTGCTTTATTTAAGGACTCTGCTGCATTATTTAAGGACTTTGCTGCATTATTTAAGGACTCTGATACGGTACTTAAGGACTCTGCTGCATTATTTAAGTACTTTGTTGCATTATTTAAGGACTCTGCTGCATTATTTAAGGACTTTGTTGCATTATTTAAGGACACTTCTGCATTATTTAAGGAGTTTGTTGCATTATTTAAGGACTTTGCTGCATTATTTAAGGACTTTGCTGCATTATTTAAGGACTCTGCTGCATTATTTAAGGACTTTGCTGCATTATTTAAGGACTCTGCTGCATTATTTAAGGACTTGGCTGGATTATTTAAGGACTTTGCTGCATTATTTAAGGACTTTATTGCATTATTTAAGGACTCTGCTGCATTATTTAAGGACTTTGTTGCATTATTTAAGGACTCTGCAGCATTATTTAATGACTTTGCTGCATTATTTAAGGACTTTGCTGCGGTATTTAAGGACTTTATTGCATTATTTAAGGACTGTTCTGCATTATTTAAGGACTTTGTTGCATTATTTAAGGACTCTGCTACAGTACTTAAGGACTCTGCTGCATTATTTAAGTACTTTGTTGCATTATTTAAGGACTCTGCTGCATTATGTAAGGACTTTGCTGCATTATTTAAGGACTTTGCTGCATTATTTATGGACTTTATTGCATTATTTAAGGACTCTGCTGCATTAGTTAAGGAATTTGCTGCATTATTTAAGGACTCTGCTGCATTAATTAAGGACTTTGCTGCGGTATTTAAGGACTCTGCAGCATTATTTAATGACTTTGCTGCATTATTTAAGGACTCTGCTGCATTATTTAAGGACTTTGCTGCGGTATTTAAGGACTTTGCTGCGGTATTTAAGGACTCTGCAGCATTATTTGATGACTTTGCTGCTTTATTTAAGGACTCTGCTGCATTATTTAAGGACTTTGCTGCATTATTTAAGGACTCTGATACGGTACTTAAGGACTCTGCTGCATTATTTAAGTACTTTGTTGCATTATTTAAGGACTCTGCTGCATTATTTAAGGACTTTGTTGCATTATTTAAGGACTCTTCTGCATTATTTAAGGACTTTGCTGCATTATTTAAGGACTCTGATACGGTACTTAAGGACTCTGCTGCATTATTTAAGGACTTTGCTGCATTATTTATGGACTTTATTGCATTATTTAAAGACTTTGCTGCATTATTTAAGGAATTTGCTGCATTATTTAAGGACTTGGCTGGATTATTTAAGGACTGTGCTGCATTATTTAAGGACTTTGCTGCATTATTTAAGGACTCTGCTGCATTATTTAAGGACTTTGTTGCATTATTTAAGGACTCTGCTGCATTATTTAAGGACTTTGTTGCATTATTTAAGGACTCTGCTGCATTATTTAAGGACCTTGTTGCATTATTTAAGGACTCTGCTGCATTATTTAAGGACCCTGCTGCGGTATTTCAGTACTCTGCTGCATTATTTAAGGACTTTGCTGCATTATTTTTGGACTTTATTGCATTATTTAAAGACTTTGCTGCATTATTTAAGGAATTTGCTGCATTATTTAAGGACTTTGCTGGATTATTTAAGGACTTTGCTGCATTATTTAAGGACTTTATTGCATTATTTAAGGACTCTGCTGCATTATTTAAGGACTTTGTTGCATTATTTAAGGACTCTGCAGCATTATTTAATGACTTTGCTGCATTATTTAAGGACTTTGCTGCGGTATTTAAGGACTTTATTGCATTATTTAAGGACTGTTCTGCATTATTTAAGGACTTTGTTGCATTATTTAAGGACTCTGCTACAGTACTTAAAGACTCTGCTGCATTATTTAAGTACTTTGTTGCATTATTTAAGGACTCTGCTGCATTATTTAATGACTTTGCTGCATTATTTAAGGACTCTGCTGCATTATTTAAGGACTTTGCTGCATTATTTAAGGACTCTGCTGCATTATTTAAGGACTTTGCTGCATTATTTAAGGACTCTGATATGGTACTTAAGAACTCTGCTGCATTATTTAAGTACTTTGTTGCATTATTTAAGGACTCTGCTGCATTATTTAAGGACTTTGTTGCATTATTTAAGGACTCTTCTGCATTATTTAAGGACTTTGTTGCATTATTTAAGGACTTTGCTGCATTATTTAAGGACTCTGCTGCATTATTTAAGGAATTTGCTGCATTATTTAAGGACTCTGCTGCATTATTTAATGACTTTGCTGCATTATTTAAGGACTCTGCTGCATTATTTAAGGACTTTGCTGCGGTATTTAATGACTCTGCAGCATTATTTAATGACTTTGCTGCATTATTTAAGGACTCTGCTGCATTATTTAAGGACTTTGCTGCATTATTTAAGGACTCTGATACGGTACTTAAGAACTCTGCTGCATTATTTAAGTACTTTGTTGCATTATTTAAGGACTCTGCTGCATTATTTAAGGACTTTGTTGCATTATTTAAGGACTCTGCTGCATTATTTAAGGACCTTGTTGCATTATTTAAGGACTCTGCTGCATTATTTAAGGACCCTGCTGCGGTATTTCAGTACTCTGCTGCATTATTTAAGGACTTTGCTGCATTATTTTTGGACTTTATTGCATTATTTAAAGACTTTGCTGCATTATTTAAGGAATTTGCTGCATTATTTAAGGACTTTGCTGGATTATTTAAGGACTTTGCTGCATTATTTAAGGACTTTATTGCATTATTTAAGGACTCTGCTGCATTATTTAAGGACTTTGTTGCATTATTTAACGACTCTGCAGCATTATTTAATGACTTTGCTGCATTATTTAAGGACTTTGCTGCGGTATTTAAGGACTTTATTGCATTATTTAAGGACTGTTCTGCATTATTTAAGGACTTTGTTGCATTATTTAAGGACTCTGCTACAGTACTTAAAGACTCTGCTGCATTATTTAAGTACTTTGTTGCATTATTTAAGGACTCTGCTGCATTATTTAAGGACTTTGCTGCATTATTTAAGGACTCTGCTGCATTATTTAAGGACTTTGCTGCATTATTTAAGGACTCTGCTGCATTATTTAAGGACTTTGCTGCATTATTTAAGGACCCTGCTACGGTATTTCAGTAATCTACTGCATTATTTAAGGACTTTGTTGCATTATTTAAGGACTCTGCTGCATTATTTAAGGACCCTGCTGCGGTATTTCAGTACTCTGCTGCATTATTTAAGGACTCTGCTGCATTATTTATGGACTTTATTGTATTATTTAAAGACTTTGCTGAATTATTTAAGGAATTTGCTGCATTATTTAAGGACTTGGCTGGATTATTTAAGGACTCTGCTGCATTATTTAAGGACTTTGCTGCATTATTTAAGGACTCTGCTGCATTATTTAAGGACTTTGTTGCATTATTTAAGGACTCTGCTGCATTATTTAATTACTTTGTTGCATTATTTAAGGACTCTGCTGCATTATTTAAGGACCCTGCTGCGGTATTTCAGTATACTCTGCTGAATTATTTAAGGACTTTGCTGCATTATTTATGGACTTTATTGCATTATTTAAGGACTCTGCTGCATTATTTAAGGAATTTGCTGCATTATTTAGGTACTCTGCTGCATTATTTAAGGACTTTGCTGCGGTATTTAAGGACTTTATTGCATTATTTAAGGACTGTTCTGCATTATTTAAGGACTTTGTTGCATTATTTAAGGACTCTGCTACGGTACTTAAGGACTCTGCTGCATTATTTAAGTACTTTGTTGCATTATTTAAGGACTCTGCTGCATTATTTAAGGACTTTGCTGCATTATTTAAGGACTCTGCTGCATTATTTAAGGACTTTGCTGCATTATTTAAGGACTCTGCTGCATTATTTAAGGACCCTTCTGCCGTATTTCAGTACTCTGCTGCATTATTTAAGGACTTTGCTGCATTATTTTTGGACTTTATTGCATTATTTAAAGACTTTGCTGCATTATTTAAGGAATTGGCTGCATTATTTAAGGACTTGGCTGGATTATTTAAGGACTGTGCTACATTATTTAAGGACTTTGCTGCATTATTTAAGGACTCTGCTGCATTATTTAAGGACTTTGTTGCATTATTTAAGGACTCTGCTGCATTATTTAAGGACTTTGTTGCATTATTTAAGGACTCTGCTGCATTATTTAAGGACCCTGCTGCGGTATTTCAGTACTCTGCTGAATTATTTAAGGACTTTGCTGCATTATTTATGGACTTTATTGCATTATTTAAGGACTCTGCTGCATTAGTTAAGGAATTTGCTGCATTATTTAAGGACTCTGCTGCATTAATTAAGGACTTTGCTGCGGTATTTAAGGACTCTGCAGCATTATTTAATGACTTTGCTGCATTATTTAAGGACTCTGCTGCATTATTTAAGGACTTTGCTGCGGTATTTAAGGACTTTGCTGCGGTATTTAAGGACTCTGCAGCATTATTTGATGACTTTGCTGCTTTATTTAAGGACTCTGCTGCATTATTTAAGGACTTTGCTGCATTATTTAAGGACTCTGATACGGTACTTAAGGACTCTGCTGCATTATTTAAGTACTTTGTTGCATTATTTAAGGACTCTGCTGCATTATTTAAGGACTTTGTTGCATTATTTAAGGACTCTTCTGCATTATTTAAGGACTTTGCTGCATTATTTAAGGACTCTGATACGGTACTTAAGGACTCTGCTGCATTATTTAAGGACTTTGCTGCATTATTTATGGACTTTATTGCATTATTTAAAGACTTTGCTGCATTATTTAAGGAATTTGCTGCATTATTTAAGGACTTGGCTGGATTATTTAAGGACTGTGCTGCATTATTTAAGGACTTTGCTGCATTATTTAAGGACTCTGCTGCATTATTTAAGGACTTTGTTGCATTATTTAAGGACTCTGCTGCATTATTTAAGGACTTTGTTGCATTATTTAAGGACTCTGCTGCATTATTTAAGGACCCTGCTGCGGTATTTCAGTACTCTGCTGAATTATTTAAGGACTTTGCTGCATTATTTGTGGACTTTATTGCATTATTTAAGGACTCTGCTGCATTAGTTAAGGAATTTGCTGCATTATTTAAGGACTCTGCTGCATTATTTAATGACTTTGCTGCATTATTTAAGGACTCTGCTGCATTATTTAAGGACTTTGCTGCGGTATTTAAGGACTCTGCAGCATTATTTAATGACTTTGCTGCTTTATTTAAGGACTCTGCTGCATTATTTAAGGACTTTGCTGCATTATTTAAGGACTCTGATACGGTACTTAAGGACTCTGCTGCATTATTTAAGTACTTTGTTGCATTATTTAAGGACTCTGCTGCATTATTTAAGGACTTTGTTGCATTATTTAAGGACACTTCTGCATTATTTAAGGAGTTTGTTGCATTATTTAAGGACTTTGCTGCATTATTTAAGGACTTTGCTGCATTATTTAAGGACTCTGCTGCATTATTTAAGGACTTTGCTGCATTATTTAAGGACTCTGCTGCATTATTTAAGGACTTGGCTGGATTATTTAAGGACTTTGCTGCATTATTTAAGGACTTTATTGCATTATTTAAGGACTCTGCTGCATTATTTAAGGACTTTGTTGCATTATTTAAGGACTCTGCAGCATTATTTAATGACTTTGCTGCATTATTTAAGGACTTTGCTGCGGTATTTAAGGACTTTATTGCATTATTTAAGGACTGTTCTGCATTATTTAAGGACTTTGTTGCATTATTTAAGGACTCTGCTACAGTACTTAAGGACTCTGCTGCATTATTTAAGTACTTTGTTGCATTATTTAAGGACTCTGCTGCATTATGTAAGGACTTTGCTGCATTATTTAAGGACTTTGCTGCATTATTTATGGACTTTATTGCATTATTTAAGGACTCTGCTGCATTAGTTAAGGAATTTGCTGCATTATTTAAGGACTCTGCTGCATTAATTAAGGACTTTGCTGCGGTATTTAAGGACTCTGCAGCATTATTTAATGACTTTGCTGCATTATTTAAGGACTCTGCTGCATTATTTAAGGACTTTGCTGCGGTATTTAAGGACTTTGCTGCGGTATTTAAGGACTCTGCAGCATTATTTGATGACTTTGCTGCTTTATTTAAGGACTCTGCTGCATTATTTAAGGACTTTGCTGCATTATTTAAGGACTCTGATACGGTACTTAAGGACTCTGCTGCATTATTTAAGTACTTTGTTGCATTATTTAAGGACTCTGCTGCATTATTTAAGGACTTTGTTGCATTATTTAAGGACTCTTCTGCATTATTTAAGGACTTTGCTGCATTATTTAAGGACTCTGATACGGTACTTAAGGACTCTGCTGCATTATTTAAGGACTTTGCTGCATTATTTATGGACTTTATTGCATTATTTAAAGACTTTGCTGCATTATTTAAGGAATTTGCTGCATTATTTAAGGACTTGGCTGGATTATTTAAGGACTGTGCTGCATTATTTAAGGACTTTGCTGCATTATTTAAGGACTCTGCTGCATTATTTAAGGACTTTGTTGCATTATTTAAGGACTCTGCTGCATTATTTAAGGACTTTGTTGCATTATTTAAGGACTCTGCTGCATTATTTAAGGACCTTGTTGCATTATTTAAGGACTCTGCTGCATTATTTAAGGACCCTGCTGCGGTATTTCAGTACTCTGCTGCATTATTTAAGGACTTTGCTGCATTATTTTTGGACTTTATTGCATTATTTAAAGACTTTGCTGCATTATTTAAGGAATTTGCTGCATTATTTAAGGACTTTGCTGGATTATTTAAGGACTTTGCTGCATTATTTAAGGACTTTATTGCATTATTTAAGGACTCTGCTGCATTATTTAAGGACTTTGTTGCATTATTTAAGGACTCTGCAGCATTATTTAATGACTTTGCTGCATTATTTAAGGACTTTGCTGCGGTATTTAAGGACTTTATTGCATTATTTAAGGACTGTTCTGCATTATTTAAGGACTTTGTTGCATTATTTAAGGACTCTGCTACAGTACTTAAAGACTCTGCTGCATTATTTAAGTACTTTGTTGCATTATTTAAGGACTCTGCTGCATTATTTAATGACTTTGCTGCATTATTTAAGGACTCTGCTGCATTATTTAAGGACTTTGCTGCATTATTTAAGGACTCTGCTGCATTATTTAAGGACTTTGCTGCATTATTTAAGGACTCTGATATGGTACTTAAGAACTCTGCTGCATTATTTAAGTACTTTGTTGCATTATTTAAGGACTCTGCTGCATTATTTAAGGACTTTGTTGCATTATTTAAGGACTCTTCTGCATTATTTAAGGACTTTGTTGCATTATTTAAGGACTTTGCTGCATTATTTAAGGACTCTGCTGCATTATTTAAGGAATTTGCTGCATTATTTAAGGACTCTGCTGCATTATTTAATGACTTTGCTGCATTATTTAAGGACTCTGCTGCATTATTTAAGGACTTTGCTGCGGTATTTAATGACTCTGCAGCATTATTTAATGACTTTGCTGCATTATTTAAGGACTCTGCTGCATTATTTAAGGACTTTGCTGCATTATTTAAGGACTCTGATACGGTACTTAAGAACTCTGCTGCATTATTTAAGTACTTTGTTGCATTATTTAAGGACTCTGCTGCATTATTTAAGGACTTTGTTGCATTATTTAAGGACTCTTCTGCATTATTTAAGGACTTTGTTGCATTATTTAAGGACTTTGCTGCATTATTTAAGGACTTTGCTGCATTATTTAAGGACTCTGCTGCATTATTTAAAGACTTGGCTGGATTATTTAAGGACTCTGCTGCATTATTTAAGGAATTTGCTTCATTATTTAAGGACTCTGCTGCATTATTTAAGGACTTTGTTGCGTTATTTAAGGACTCTGCTGCATTATTTAAGGACTTTGTTGCATTATTTAAGGACTCTGCTGCATTATATAAGGACTTTGCTGCATTATTTAAGGACTTTATTGCATTATTTAAGGACTGTTCTGCATTATTTAAGGACTTTGTTGCATTATTTAAGGACTCTGCTGCATTATTTAAGGAATTTGCTGCATTATTTAAGGACTCTGCTGCATTATTTAACGACTTGCTGCATTATTTAAGGACTCTGCTACGGTACTTAAGGACTCTGCTGCATTATTTAAGTACTTTGTTGCATTATTTAAGGACTCTGCTGCATTATTTAAGGACTTTGCTGCATTATTTAAGGACTCTGCTGCATTATTTAAGGACTTTGCTGCATTATTTAAGGACTCTGCTGCATTATTTAAGGACTTTGCTGCATTATTTAAGGACTTTCTTGCATTATTTAAGGACTCTGCTGCATTATTTAAGGAATTTGCTGCATTATTTAAGGACTCTGCTGCATTATTTAAGGACCCTGCTGCGGTATTTCAGTACTCTGCTGCATTATTTAAGGACTTTGCTGCATTATTTAAGGACTCTGCTGCATTATTTAAGGACTTTGCTGCGGTATTTAATGACTCTGCAGCATTATTTAATGACTTTGCTGCATTATTTAAGGACTCTGCTGCATTATTTAAGGACTTTGCTGCATTATTTAAGGACTCTGATACGGTACTTAAGAACTCTGCTGCATTATTTAAGTACTTTGTTGCATTATTTAAGGACTCTGCTGCATTATTTAAGGACTTTGTTGCATTATTTAAGGACTCTTCTGCATTATTTAAGGACTTTGTTGCATTATTTAAGGACTTTGCTGCATTATTTAAGGACTTTGCTGCATTATTTAAGGACTCTGCTGCATTATTTAAAGACTTGGCTGGATTATTTAAGGACTCTGCTGCATTATTTAAGGAATTTGCTTCATTATTTAAGGACTCTGCTGCATTATTTAAGGACTTTGTTGCGTTATTTAAGGACTCTGCTGCATTATTTAAGGACTTTGTTGCATTATTTAAGGACTCTGCTGCATTATATAAGGACTTTGCTGCATTATTTAAGGACTTTATTGCATTATTTAAGGACTGTTCTGCATTATTTAAGGACTTTGTTGCATTATTTAAGGACTCTGCTGCATTATTTAAGGAATTTGCTGCATTATTTAAGGACTCTGCTGCATTATTTAACGACTTGCTGCATTATTTAAGGACTCTGCTACGGTACTTAAGGACTCTGCTGCATTATTTAAGTACTTTGTTGCATTATTTAAGGACTCTGCTGCATTATTTAAGGACTTTGCTGCATTATTTAAGGACTCTGCTGCATTATTTAAGGACTTTGCTGCATTATTTAAGGACTCTGCTGCATTATTTAAGGACTTTGTTGCATTATTTAAGGACTCTGCTGCATTATATAAGGACTTTGCTGCATTATTTAAGGACTTTATTGCATTATTTAAGGACTGTTCTGCATTATTTAAGGACTTTGTTGCATTATTTAAGGACTCTGCTGCATTATTTAAGGAATTTGCTGCATTATTTAAGGACTCTGCTGCATTATTTAACGACTTGCTGCATTATTTAAGGACTCTGCTACGGTACTTAAGGACTCTGCTGCATTATTTAAGTACTTTGTTGCATTATTTAAGGACTCTGCTGCATTATTTAAGGACTTTGCTGCATTATTTAAGGACTCTGCTGCATTATTTAAGGACTTTGCTGCATTATTTAAGGACTCTGCTGCATTATTTAAGGACTTTGCTGCATTATTTAAGGACTTTCTTGCATTATTTAAGGACTCTGCTGCATTATTTAAGGAATTTGCTGCATTATTTAAGGACTCTGCTGCATTATTTAAGGACCCTGCTGCGGTATTTCAGTACTCTGCTGCATTATTTAAGGACTTTGCTGCATTATTTAAGGACTCTGCTGCATTATTTAAGGACTTTGTTGCGTTATTTAAGGACTCTGCTGCATTAGTTAAGGAATTTGCTGCATTATTTAAGGACTCTGCTGCATTATTTAATGACTTTGCTGCATTATTTAAGGACTCTGCTGCATTATTTAAGGACTTTGCTGCGGTATTTAAGGACTCTGCAGCATTATTTAATGACTTTGCTGCTTTATTTAAGGACTCTGCTGCATTATTTAAGGACTTTGCTGCATTATTTAAGGACTCTGATACGGTACTTAAGGACTCTGCTGCATTATTTAAGTACTTTGTTGCATTATTTAAGGACTCTGCTGCATTATTTAAGGACTTTGTTGCATTATTTAAGGACACTTCTGCATTATTTAAGGAGTTTGTTGCATTATTTAAGGACTTTGCTGCATTATTTAAGGACTTTGCTGCATTATTTAAGGACTCTGCTGCATTATTTAAGGACTTTGCTGCATTATTTAAGGACTCTGCTGCATTATTTAAGGACTTGGCTGGATTATTTAAGGACTTTGCTGCATTATTTAAGGACTTTATTGCATTATTTAAGGACTCTGCTGCATTATTTAAGGACTTTGTTGCATTATTTAAGGACTCTGCAGCATTATTTAATGACTTTGCTGCATTATTTAAGGACTTTGCTGCGGTATTTAAGGACTTTATTGCATTATTTAAGGACTGTTCTGCATTATTTAAGGACTTTGTTGCATTATTTAAGGACTCTGCTACAGTACTTAAGGACTCTGCTGCATTATTTAAGTACTTTGTTGCATTATTTAAGGACTCTGCTGCATTATTTAAGGACTTTGCTGCATTATTTAAGGACTCTGCTGCATTATTTAAGGACTTTGCTGCATTATTTAAGGACTCTGCTGCATTATTTAAGGACCTTGTTGCATTATTTAAGGACTCTGCTGCATTATTTAAGGACCCTGCTGCGGTATTTCAGTACTCTGCTGCATTATTTAAGGACTTTGCTGCATTATTTTTGGACTTTATTGCATTATTTAAAGACTTTGCTGCATTATTTAAGGAATTTGCTGCATTATTTAAGGACTTTGCTGGATTATTTAAGGACTTTGCTGCATTATTTAAGGACTTTATTGCATTATTTAAGGACTCTGCTGCATTATTTAAGGACTTTGTTGCATTATTTAACGACTCTGCAGCATTATTTAATGACTTTGCTGCATTATTTAAGGACTTTGCTGCGGTATTTAAGGACTTTATTGCATTATTTAAGGACTGTTCTGCATTATTTAAGGACTTTGTTGCATTATTTAAGGACTCTGCTACAGTACTTAAAGACTCTGCTGCATTATTTAAGTACTTTGTTGCATTATTTAAGGACTCTGCTGCATTATTTAAGGACTTTGCTGCATTATTTAAGGACTCTGCTGCATTATTTAAGGACTTTGCTGCATTATTTAAGGACTCTGCTGCATTATTTAAGGACTTTGCTGCATTATTTAAGGACTCTGATATGGTACTTAAGAACTCTGCTGCATTATTTAAGTACTTTGTTGCATTATTTAAGGACTCTGCTGCATTATTTAAGGACTTTGTTGCATTATTTAAGGACTCTTCTGCATTATTTAAGGACTTTGTTGCATTATTTAAGGACTTTGCTGCATTATTTAAGGACTTTGCTGCATTATTTAAGGACTCTGCTGCATTATTTAAGGAATTTGCTTCATTATTTAAGGACTCTGCTGCATTATTTAATGACTTTGCTGCATTATTTAAGGACTCTGCTGCATTATTTAAGGACTTTGCTGCATTATTTAAGGACTCTGCTGCATTATTTAAGGAATTTGCTGCATTATTTAAGGACTCTGCTGCATTATTTAATGACTTTGCTGCATTATTTAAGGACTCTGCTGCATTATTTAAGGACTTTGCTGCGGTATTTAATGACTCTGCAGCATTATTTAATGACATTGCTGCATTATTTAAGGACTCTGCTGCATTATTTAAGGACTTTGCTGCATTATTTAAGGACTCTGATACGGTACTTAAGAACTCTGCTGCATTATTTAAGTACTTTGTTGCATTATTTAAGGACTCTGCTGCATTATTTAAGGACTTTGTTGCATTATTTAAGGACTCTTCTGCATTATTTAAGGACTTTGTTGCATTATTTAAGGACTTTGCTGCATTATTTAAGGACTTTGCTGCATTATTTAAGGACTCTGCTGCATTATTTAAAGACTTGGCTGGATTATTTAAGGACTCTGCTGCATTATTTAAGGAATTTGCTTCATTATTTAAGGACTCTGCTGCATTATTTAAGGACTTTGTTGCATTATTTAAGGACTCTGCTGCATTATTTAAGGACTTTGTTGCATTATTTAAGGACTCTGCTGCATTATATAAGGACTTTGCTGCATTATTTAAGGACTTTATTGCATTATTTAAGGACTGTTCTGCATTATTTAAGGACTTTGTTGCATTATTTAAGGACTCTGCTGCATTATTTAAGGAATTTGCTGCATTATTTAAGGACTCTGCTGCATTATTTAATGACTTGCTGCATTATTTAAGGACTCTGCTACGGTACTTAAGGACTCTGCTGCATTATTTAAGTACTTTGTTGCATTATTTAAGGACTCTGCTGCATTATTTAAGGACTTTGCTGCATTATTTAAGGACTCTGCTGCATTATTTAGGGACTTTGCTGCATTATTTAAGGACTCTGCTGCATTATTTAAGGACTTTGCTGCATTATTTAAGGACTTTCTTGCATTATTTAAGGACTCTGCTGCATTATTTAAGGAATTTGCTGCATTATTTAAGGACTCTGCTGCATTATTTAAGGACTTTGTTGCATTATTTAAGGACTCTGCTGCATTATTTAAGGACTTTGTTGCATTATTTAAGGACTCTGCTGCATTATTTAAGGACCCTGCTACGGTATTTCAGTAATCTACTGCATTATTTAAGGACTTTGTTGCATTATTTAAGGACTCTGCTGCATTATTTAAGGACCCTGCTGCGGTATTTCAGTACTCTGCTGCATTATTTAAGGACTCTGCTGCATTATTTATGGACTTTATTGTATTATTTAAAGACTTTGCTGAATTATTTAAGGAATTTGCTGCATTATTTAAGGACTTGGCTGGATTATTTAAGGACTCTGCTGCATTATTTAAGGACTTTGCTGCATTATTTAAGGACTCTGCTGCATTATTTAAGGACTTTGTTGCATTATTTAAGGACTCTGCTGCATTATTTAATTACTTTGTTGCATTATTTAAGGACTCTGCTGCATTATTTAAGGACCCTGCTGCGGTATTTCAGTATACTCTGCTGAATTATTTAAGGACTTTGCTGCATTATTTATGGACTTTATTGCATTATTTAAGGACTCTGCTGCATTATTTAAGGAATTTGCTGCATTATTTAGGTACTCTGCTGCATTATTTAAGGACTTTGCTGCGGTATTTAAGGACTTTATTGCATTATTTAAGGACTGTTCTGCATTATTTAAGGACTTTGTTGCATTATTTAAGGACTCTTCTACGGTACTTAAGGACTCTGCTGCATTATTTAAGTACTTTGTTGCATTATTTAAGGACTCTGCTGCATTATTTAAGGACTTTGCTGCATTATTTAAGGACTCTGCTGCATTATTTAAGGACTTTGCTGCATTATTTAAGGACTCTGCTGCATTATTTAAGGACCCTTCTGCCGTATTTCAGTACTCTGCTGCATTATTTAAGGACTTTGCTGCATTATTTTTGGACTTTATTGCATTATTTAAAGACTTTGCTGCATTATTTAAGGACTTGGCTGGATTATTTAAGGACTGTGCTACATTATTTAAGGACTTTGCTGCGGTATTTAAGGACTTTATTGCATTATTTAAGGACTGTTCTGCATTATTTAAGGACTTTGTTGCATTATTTAAGGACTCTTCTACGGTACTTAAGGACTCTGCTGCATTATTTAAGTACTTTGTTGCATTATTTAAGGACTCTGCTGCATTATTTAAGGACTTTGCTGCATTATTTAAGGACTCTGCTGCATTATTTAAGGACTTTGCTGCATTATTTAAGGACTCTGCTGCATTATTTAAGGACCCTTCTGCCGTATTTCAGTACTCTGCTGCATTATTTAAGGACTTTGCTGCATTATTTTTGGACTTTATTGCATTATTTAAAGACTTTGCTGCATTATTTAAGGACTTGGCTGGATTATTTAAGGACTGTGCTACATTATTTAAGGACTTTGCTGCATTATTTAAGGACTCTGCTGCATTATTTAAGGACTTTGTTGCATTATTTAAGGACTCTGCTGCATTATTTAAGGACTTTGTTGCATTATTTAAGGACTCTGCTGCATTATTTAAGGACCCTGCTGCGGTATTTCAGTACTCTGCTGAATTATTTAAGGACTTTGCTGCATTATTTATGGACTTTATTGCATTATTTAAGGACTCTGCTGCATTAGTTAAGGAATTTGCTGCATTATTTAAGGACTCTGCTGCATTAATTAAGGACTTTGCTGCGGTATTTAAGGACTCTGCAGCATTATTTAATGACTTTGCTGCATTATTTAAGGACTCTGCTGCATTATTTAAGGACTTTGCTGCGGTATTTAAGGACTTTGCTGCGGTATTTAAGGACTCTGCAGCATTATTTGATGACTTTGCTGCTTTATTTAAGGACTCTGCTGCATTATTTAAGGACTTTGCTGCATTATTTAAGGACTCTGATACGGTACTTAAGGACTCTGCTGCATTATTTAAGTACTTTGTTGCATTATTTAAGGACTCTGCTGCATTATTTAAGGACTTTGTTGCATTATTTAAGGACTCTTCTGCATTATTTAAGGACTTTGCTGCATTATTTAAGGACTCTGATACGGTACTTAAGGACTCTGCTGCATTATTTAAGGACTTTGCTGCATTATTTATGGACTTTATTGCATTATTTAAAGACTTTGCTGCATTATTTAAGGAATTTGCTGCATTATTTAAGGACTTGGCTGGATTATTTAAGGACTGTGCTGCATTATTTAAGGACTTTGCTGCATTATTTAAGGACTCTGCTGCATTATTTAAGGACTTTGTTGCATTATTTAAGGACTCTGCTGCATTATTTAAGGACTTTGTTGCATTATTTAAGGACTCTGCTGCATTATTTAAGGACCCTGCTGCGGTATTTCAGTACTCTGCTGAATTATTTAAGGACTTTGCTGCATTATTTGTGGACTTTATTGCATTATTTAAGGACTCTGCTGCATTAGTTAAGGAATTTGCTGCATTATTTAAGGACTCTGCTGCATTATTTAATGACTTTGCTGCATTATTTAAGGACTCTGCTGCATTATTTAAGGACTTTGCTGCGGTATTTAAGGACTCTGCAGCATTATTTAATGACTTTGCTGCTTTATTTAAGGACTCTGCTGCATTATTTAAGGACTTTGCTGCATTATTTAAGGACTCTGATACGGTACTTAAGGACTCTGCTGCATTATTTAAGTACTTTGTTGCATTATTTAAGGACTCTGCTGCATTATTTAAGGACTTTGTTGCATTATTTAAGGACACTTCTGCATTATTTAAGGAGTTTGTTGCATTATTTAAGGACTTTGCTGCATTATTTAAGGACTTTGCTGCATTATTTAAGGACTCTGCTGCATTATTTAAGGACTTTGCTGCATTATTTAAGGACTCTGCTGCATTATTTAAGGACTTGGCTGGATTATTTAAGGACTTTGCTGCATTATTTAAGGACTTTATTGCATTATTTAAGGACTCTGCTGCATTATTTAAGGACTTTGTTGCATTATTTAAGGACTCTGCAGCATTATTTAATGACTTTGCTGCATTATTTAAGGACTTTGCTGCGGTATTTAAGGACTTTATTGCATTATTTAAGGACTGTTCTGCATTATTTAAGGACTTTGTTGCATTATTTAAGGACTCTGCTACAGTACTTAAGGACTCTGCTGCATTATTTAAGTACTTTGTTGCATTATTTAAGGACTCTGCTGCATTATTTAAGGACTTTGCTGCATTATTTAAGGACTCTGCTGCATTATTTAAGGACTTTGCTGCATTATTTAAGGACTCTGCTGCATTATTTAAGGACCTTGTTGCATTATTTAAGGACTCTGCTGCATTATTTAAGGACCCTGCTGCGGTATTTCAGTACTCTGCTGCATTATTTAAGGACTTTGCTGCATTATTTTTGGACTTTATTGCATTATTTAAAGACTTTGCTGCATTATTTAAGGAATTTGCTGCATTATTTAAGGACTTTGCTGGATTATTTAAGGACTTTGCTGCATTATTTAAGGACTTTATTGCATTATTTAAGGACTCTGCTGCATTATTTAAGGACTTTGTTGCATTATTTAACGACTCTGCAGCATTATTTAATGACTTTGCTGCATTATTTAAGGACTTTGCTGCGGTATTTAAGGACTTTATTGCATTATTTAAGGACTGTTCTGCATTATTTAAGGACTTTGTTGCATTATTTAAGGACTCTGCTACAGTACTTAAAGACTCTGCTGCATTATTTAAGTACTTTGTTGCATTATTTAAGGACTCTGCTGCATTATTTAAGGACTTTGCTGCATTATTTAAGGACTCTGCTGCATTATTTAAGGACTTTGCTGCATTATTTAAGGACTCTGCTGCATTATTTAAGGACTTTGCTGCATTATTTAAGGACTCTGATATGGTACTTAAGAACTCTGCTGCATTATTTAAGTACTTTGTTGCATTATTTAAGGACTCTGCTGCATTATTTAAGGACTTTGTTGCATTATTTAAGGACTCTTCTGCATTATTTAAGGACTTTGTTGCATTATTTAAGGACTTTGCTGCATTATTTAAGGACTTTGCTGCATTATTTAAGGACTCTGCTGCATTATTTAAGGAATTTGCTTCATTATTTAAGGACTCTGCTGCATTATTTAATGACTTTGCTGCATTATTTAAGGACTCTGCTGCATTATTTAAGGACTTTGCTGCATTATTTAAGGACTCTGCTGCATTATTTAAGGAATTTGCTGCATTATTTAAGGACTCTGCTGCATTATTTAATGACTTTGCTGCATTATTTAAGGACTCTGCTGCATTATTTAAGGACTTTGCTGCGGTATTTAATGACTCTGCAGCATTATTTAATGACATTGCTGCATTATTTAAGGACTCTGCTGCATTATTTAAGGACTTTGCTGCATTATTTAAGGACTCTGATACGGTACTTAAGAACTCTGCTGCATTATTTAAGTACTTTGTTGCATTATTTAAGGACTCTGCTGCATTATTTAAGGACTTTGTTGCATTATTTAAGGACTCTTCTGCATTATTTAAGGACTTTGTTGCATTATTTAAGGACTTTGCTGCATTATTTAAGGACTTTGCTGCATTATTTAAGGACTCTGCTGCATTATTTAAAGACTTGGCTGGATTATTTAAGGACTCTGCTGCATTATTTAAGGAATTTGCTTCATTATTTAAGGACTCTGCTGCATTATTTAAGGACTTTGTTGCATTATTTAAGGACTCTGCTGCATTATTTAAGGACTTTGTTGCATTATTTAAGGACTCTGCTGCATTATATAAGGACTTTGCTGCATTATTTAAGGACTTTATTGCATTATTTAAGGACTGTTCTGCATTATTTAAGGACTTTGTTGCATTATTTAAGGACTCTGCTGCATTATTTAAGGAATTTGCTGCATTATTTAAGGACTCTGCTGCATTATTTAATGACTTGCTGCATTATTTAAGGACTCTGCTACGGTACTTAAGGACTCTGCTGCATTATTTAAGTACTTTGTTGCATTATTTAAGGACTCTGCTGCATTATTTAAGGACTTTGCTGCATTATTTAAGGACTCTGCTGCATTATTTAGGGACTTTGCTGCATTATTTAAGGACTCTGCTGCATTATTTAAGGACTTTGCTGCATTATTTAAGGACTTTCTTGCATTATTTAAGGACTCTGCTGCATTATTTAAGGAATTTGCTGCATTATTTAAGGACTCTGCTGCATTATTTAAGGACTTTGTTGCATTATTTAAGGACTCTGCTGCATTATTTAAGGACTTTGTTGCATTATTTAAGGACTCTGCTGCATTATTTAAGGACCCTGCTACGGTATTTCAGTAATCTACTGCATTATTTAAGGACTTTGTTGCATTATTTAAGGACTCTGCTGCATTATTTAAGGACCCTGCTGCGGTATTTCAGTACTCTGCTGCATTATTTAAGGACTCTGCTGCATTATTTATGGACTTTATTGTATTATTTAAAGACTTTGCTGAATTATTTAAGGAATTTGCTGCATTATTTAAGGACTTGGCTGGATTATTTAAGGACTCTGCTGCATTATTTAAGGACTTTGCTGCATTATTTAAGGACTCTGCTGCATTATTTAAGGACTTTGTTGCATTATTTAAGGACTCTGCTGCATTATTTAATTACTTTGTTGCATTATTTAAGGACTCTGCTGCATTATTTAAGGACCCTGCTGCGGTATTTCAGTATACTCTGCTGAATTATTTAAGGACTTTGCTGCATTATTTATGGACTTTATTGCATTATTTAAGGACTCTGCTGCATTATTTAAGGAATTTGCTGCATTATTTAGGTACTCTGCTGCATTATTTAAGGACTTTGCTGCGGTATTTAAGGACTTTATTGCATTATTTAAGGACTGTTCTGCATTATTTAAGGACTTTGTTGCATTATTTAAGGACTCTGCTACGGTACTTAAGGACTCTGCTGCATTATTTAAGTACTTTGTTGCATTATTTAAGGACTCTGCTGCATTATTTAAGGACTTTGCTGCATTATTTAAGGACTCTGCTGCATTATTTAAGGACTTTGCTGCATTATTTAAGGACTCTGCTGCATTATTTAAGGACCCTTCTGCCGTATTTCAGTACTCTGCTGCATTATTTAAGGACTTTGCTGCATTATTTTTGGACTTTATTGCATTATTTAAAGACTTTGCTGCATTATTTAAGGAATTTGCTGCATTATTTAAGGACTTGGCTGGATTATTTAAGGACTGTGCTACATTATTTAAGGACTTTGCTGCATTATTTAAGGACTCTGCTGCATTATTTAAGGACTTTGTTGCATTATTTAAGGACTCTGCTGCATTATTTAAGGACTTTGTTGCATTATTTAAGGACTCTGCTGCATTATTTAAGGACCCTGCTGCGGTATTTCAGTACTCTGCTGAATTATTTAAGGACTTTGCTGCATTATTTATGGACTTTATTGCATTATTTAAGGACTCTGCTGCATTAGTTAAGGAATTTGCTGCATTATTTAAGGACTCTGCTGCATTAATTAAGGACTTTGCTGCGGTATTTAAGGACTCTGCAGCATTATTTAATGACTTTGCTGCATTATTTAAGGACTCTGCTGCATTATTTAAGGACTTTGCTGCGGTATTTAAGGACTTTGCTGCGGTATTTAAGGACTCTGCAGCATTATTTGATGACTTTGCTGCTTTATTTAAGGACTCTGCTGCATTATTTAAGGACTTTGCTGCATTATTTAAGGACTCTGATACGGTACTTAAGGACTCTGCTGCATTATTTAAGTACTTTGTTGCATTATTTAAGGACTCTGCTGCATTATTTAAGGACTTTGTTGCATTATTTAAGGACTCTTCTGCATTATTTAAGGACTTTGCTGCATTATTTAAGGACTCTGATACGGTACTTAAGGACTCTGCTGCATTATTTAAGGACTTTGCTGCATTATTTATGGACTTTATTGCATTATTTAAAGACTTTGCTGCATTATTTAAGGAATTTGCTGCATTATTTAAGGACTTGGCTGGATTATTTAAGGACTGTGCTGCATTATTTAAGGACTTTGCTGCATTATTTAAGGACTCTGCTGCATTATTTAAGGACTTTGTTGCATTATTTAAGGACTCTGCTGCATTATTTAAGGACTTTGTTGCATTATTTAAGGACTCTGCTGCATTATTTAAGGACCCTGCTGCGGTATTTCAGTACTCTGCTGAATTATTTAAGGACTTTGCTGCATTATTTGTGGACTTTATTGCATTATTTAAGGACTCTGCTGCATTAGTTAAGGAATTTGCTGCATTATTTAAGGACTCTGCTGCATTATTTAATGACTTTGCTGCATTATTTAAGGACTCTGCTGCATTATTTAAGGACTTTGCTGCGGTATTTAAGGACTCTGCAGCATTATTTAATGACTTTGCTGCTTTATTTAAGGACTCTGCTGCATTATTTAAGGACTTTGCTGCATTATTTAAGGACTCTGATACGGTACTTAAGGACTCTGCTGCATTATTTAAGTACTTTGTTGCATTATTTAAGGACTCTGCTGCATTATTTAAGGACTTTGTTGCATTATTTAAGGACACTTCTGCATTATTTAAGGAGTTTGTTGCATTATTTAAGGACTTTGCTGCATTATTTAAGGACTTTGCTGCATTATTTAAGGACTCTGCTGCATTATTTAAGGACTTTGCTGCATTATTTAAGGACTCTGCTGCATTATTTAAGGACTTGGCTGGATTATTTAAGGACTTTGCTGCATTATTTAAGGACTTTATTGCATTATTTAAGGACTCTGCTGCATTATTTAAGGACTTTGTTGCATTATTTAAGGACTCTGCAGCATTATTTAATGACTTTGCTGCATTATTTAAGGACTTTGCTGCGGTATTTAAGGACTTTATTGCATTATTTAAGGACTGTTCTGCATTATTTAAGGACTTTGTTGCATTATTTAAGGACTCTGCTACAGTACTTAAGGACTCTGCTGCATTATTTAAGTACTTTGTTGCATTATTTAAGGACTCTGCTGCATTATGTAAGGACTTTGCTGCATTATTTAAGGACTTTGCTGCATTAGTTAAGGAATTTGCTGCATTATTTAAGGACTCTGCTGCATTAATTAAGGACTTTGCTGCGGTATTTAAGGACTCTGCAGCATTATTTAATGACTTTGCTGCATTATTTAAGGACTCTGCTGCATTATTTAAGGACTTTGCTGCGGTATTTAAGGACTTTGCTGCGGTATTTAAGGACTCTGCAGCATTATTTGATGACTTTGCTGCTTTATTTAAGGACTCTGCTGCATTATTTAAGGACTTTGCTGCATTATTTAAGGACTCTGATACGGTACTTAAGGACTCTGCTGCATTATTTAAGTACTTTGTTGCATTATTTAAGGACTCTGCTGCATTATTTAAGGACTTTGTTGCATTATTTAAGGACTCTTCTGCATTATTTAAGGACTTTGCTGCATTATTTAAGGACTCTGATACGGTACTTAAGGACTCTGCTGCATTATTTAAGGACTTTGCTGCATTATTTATGGACTTTATTGCATTATTTAAAGACTTTGCTGCATTATTTAAGGAATTTGCTGCATTATTTAAGGACTTGGCTGGATTATTTAAGGACTGTGCTGCATTATTTAAGGACTTTGCTGCATTATTTAAGGACTCTGCTGCATTATTTAAGGACTTTGTTGCATTATTTAAGGACTCTGCTGCATTATTTAAGGACTTTGTTGCATTATTTAAGGACTCTGCTGCATTATTTAAGGACCTTGTTGCATTATTTAAGGACTCTGCTGCATTATTTAAGGACCCTGCTGCGGTATTTCAGTACTCTGCTGCATTATTTAAGGACTTTGCTGCATTATTTTTGGACTTTATTGCATTATTTAAAGACTTTGCTGCATTATTTAAGGAATTTGCTGCATTATTTAAGGACTTTGCTGGATTATTTAAGGACTTTGCTGCATTATTTAAGGACTTTATTGCATTATTTAAGGACTCTGCTGCATTATTTAAGGACTTTGTTGCATTATTTAAGGACTCTGCAGCATTATTTAATGACTTTGCTGCATTATTTAAGGACTTTGCTGCGGTATTTAAGGACTTTATTGCATTATTTAAGGACTGTTCTGCATTATTTAAGGACTTTGTTGCATTATTTAAGGACTCTGCTACAGTACTTAAAGACTCTGCTGCATTATTTAAGTACTTTGTTGCATTATTTAAGGACTCTGCTGCATTATTTAATGACTTTGCTGCATTATTTAAGGACTCTGCTGCATTATTTAAGGACTTTGCTGCATTATTTAAGGACTCTGCTGCATTATTTAAGGACTTTGCTGCATTATTTAAGGACTCTGATATGGTACTTAAGAACTCTGCTGCATTATTTAAGTACTTTGTTGCATTATTTAAGGACTCTGCTGCATTATTTAAGGACTTTGTTGCATTATTTAAGGACTCTTCTGCATTATTTAAGGACTTTGTTGCATTATTTAAGGACTTTGCTGCATTATTTAAGGACTCTGCTGCATTATTTAAGGAATTTGCTGCATTATTTAAGGACTCTGCTGCATTATTTAATGACTTTGCTGCATTATTTAAGGACTCTGCTGCATTATTTAAGGACTTTGCTGCGGTATTTAATGACTCTGCAGCATTATTTAATGACTTTGCTGCATTATTTAAGGACTCTGCTGCATTATTTAAGGACTTTGCTGCATTATTTAAGGACTCTGATACGGTACTTAAGAACTCTGCTGCATTATTTAAGTACTTTGTTGCATTATTTAAGGACTCTGCTGCATTATTTAAGGACTTTGTTGCATTATTTAAGGACTCTTCTGCATTATTTAAGGACTTTGTTGCATTATTTAAGGACTTTGCTGCATTATTTAAGGACTTTGCTGCATTATTTAAGGACTCTGCTGCATTATTTAAAGACTTGGCTGGATTATTTAAGGACTCTGCTGCATTATTTAAGGAATTTGCTTCATTATTTAAGGACTCTGCTGCATTATTTAAGGACTTTGTTGCGTTATTTAAGGACTCTGCTGCATTATTTAAGGACTTTGTTGCATTATTTAAGGACTCTGCTGCATTATATAAGGACTTTGCTGCATTATTTAAGGACTTTATTGCATTATTTAAGGACTGTTCTGCATTATTTAAGGACTTTGTTGCATTATTTAAGGACTCTGCTGCATTATTTAAGGAATTTGCTGCATTATTTAAGGACTCTGCTGCATTATTTAACGACTTGCTGCATTATTTAAGGACTCTGCTACGGTACTTAAGGACTCTGCTGCATTATTTAAGTACTTTGTTGCATTATTTAAGGACTCTGCTGCATTATTTAAGGACTTTGCTGCATTATTTAAGGACTCTGCTGCATTATTTAAGGACTTTGCTGCATTATTTAAGGACTCTGCTGCATTATTTAAGGACTTTGCTGCATTATTTAAGGACTTTCTTGCATTATTTAAGGACTCTGCTGCATTATTTAAGGAATTTGCTGCATTATTTAAGGACTCTGCTGCATTATTTAAGGACCCTGCTGCGGTATTTCAGTACTCTGCTGCATTATTTAAGGACTTTGCTGCATTATTTAAGGACTCTGCTGCATTATTTAAGGACTTTGCTGCGGTATTTAATGACTCTGCAGCATTATTTAATGACTTTGCTGCATTATTTAAGGACTCTGCTGCATTATTTAAGGACTTTGCTGCATTATTTAAGGACTCTGATACGGTACTTAAGAACTCTGCTGCATTATTTAAGTACTTTGTTGCATTATTTAAGGACTCTGCTGCATTATTTAAGGACTTTGTTGCATTATTTAAGGACTCTTCTGCATTATTTAAGGACTTTGTTGCATTATTTAAGGACTTTGCTGCATTATTTAAGGACTTTGCTGCATTATTTAAGGACTCTGCTGCATTATTTAAAGACTTGGCTGGATTATTTAAGGACTCTGCTGCATTATTTAAGGAATTTGCTTCATTATTTAAGGACTCTGCTGCATTAGTTAAGGACTTTGTTGCGTTATTTAAGGACTCTGCTGCATTATTTAAGGACTTTGTTGCATTATTTAAGGACTCTGCTGCATTATATAAGGACTTTGCTGCATTATTTAAGGACTTTATTGCATTATTTAAGGACTGTTCTGCATTATTTAAGGACTTTGTTGCATTATTTAAGGACTCTGCTGCATTATTTAAGGAATTTGCTGCATTATTTAAGGACTCTGCTGCATTATTTAACGACTTGCTGCATTATTTAAGGACTCTGCTACGGTACTTAAGGACTCTGCTGCATTATTTAAGTACTTTGTTGCATTATTTAAGGACTCTGCTGCATTATTTAAGGACTTTGCTGCATTATTTAAGGACTCTGCTGCATTATTTAAGGACTTTGCTGCATTATTTAAGGACTCTGCTGCATTATTTAAGGACTTTGTTGCATTATTTAAGGACTCTGCTGCATTATATAAGGACTTTGCTGCATTATTTAAGGACTTTATTGCATTATTTAAGGACTGTTCTGCATTATTTAAGGACTTTGTTGCATTATTTAAGGACTCTGCTGCATTATTTAAGGAATTTGCTGCATTATTTAAGGACTCTGCTGCATTATTTAATGACTTGCTGCATTATTTAAGGACTCTGCTACGGTACTTAAGGACTCTGCTGCATTATTTAAGTACTTTGTTGCATTATTTAAGGACTCTGCTGCATTATTTAAGGACTTTGCTGCATTATTTAAGGACTCTGCTGCATTATTTAGGGACTTTGCTGCATTATTTAAGGACTCTGCTGCATTATTTAAGGACTTTGCTGCATTATTTAAGGACTTTCTTGCATTATTTAAGGACTCTGCTGCATTATTTAAGGAATTTGCTGCATTATTTAAGGACTCTGCTGCATTATTTAAGGACTTTGTTGCATTATTTAAGGACTCTGCTGCATTATTTAAGGACTTTGTTGCATTATTTAAGGACTCTGCTGCATTATTTAAGGACCCTGCTACGGTATTTCAGTAATCTACTGCATTATTTAAGGACTTTGTTGCATTATTTAAGGACTCTGCTGCATTATTTAAGGACCCTGCTGCGGTATTTCAGTACTCTGCTGCATTATTTAAGGACTCTGCTGCATTATTTATGGACTTTATTGTATTATTTAAAGACTTTGCTGAATTATTTAAGGAATTTGCTGCATTATTTAAGGACTTGGCTGGATTATTTAAGGACTCTGCTGCATTATTTAAGGACTTTGCTGCATTATTTAAGGACTCTGCTGCATTATTTAAGGACTTTGTTGCATTATTTAAGGACTCTGCTGCATTATTTAATTACTTTGTTGCATTATTTAAGGACTCTGCTGCATTATTTAAGGACCCTGCTGCGGTATTTCAGTATACTCTGCTGAATTATTTAAGGACTTTGCTGCATTATTTATGGACTTTATTGCATTATTTAAGGACTCTGCTGCATTATTTAAGGAATTTGCTGCATTATTTAGGTACTCTGCTGCATTATTTAAGGACTTTGCTGCGGTATTTAAGGACTTTATTGCATTATTTAAGGACTGTTCTGCATTATTTAAGGACTTTGTTGCATTATTTAAGGACTCTGCTACGGTACTTAAGGACTCTGCTGCATTATTTAAGTACTTTGTTGCATTATTTAAGGACTCTGCTGCATTATTTAAGGACTTTGCTGCATTATTTAAGGACTCTGCTGCATTATTTAAGGACTTTGCTGCATTATTTAAGGACTCTGCTGCATTATTTAAGGACCCTTCTGCCGTATTTCAGTACTCTGCTGCATTATTTAAGGACTTTGCTGCATTATTTTTGGACTTTATTGCATTATTTAAAGACTTTGCTGCATTATTTAAGGAATTTGCTGCATTATTTAAGGACTGTTCTGCATTATTTAAGGACTTTGTTGCATTATTTAAGGACTCTGCTACAGTACTTAAAGACTCTGCTGCATTATTTAAGTACTTTGTTGCATTATTTAAGGACTCTGCTGCATTATTTAATGACTTTGCTGCATTATTTAAGGACTCTGCTGCATTATTTAAGGACTTTGCTGCATTATTTAAGGACTCTGCTGCATTATTTAAGGACTTTGCTGCATTATTTAAGGACTCTGATATGGTACTTAAGAACTCTGCTGCATTATTTAAGTACTTTGTTGCATTATTTAAGGACTCTGCTGCATTATTTAAGGACTTTGTTGCATTATTTAAGGACTCTTCTGCATTATTTAAGGACTTTGTTGCATTATTTAAGGACTTTGCTGCATTATTTAAGGACTCTGCTGCATTATTTAAGGAATTTGCTGCATTATTTAGGTACTCTGCTGCATTATTTAAGGACTTTGCTGCGGTATTTAAGGACTTTATTGCATTATTTAAGGACTGTTCTGCATTATTTAAGGACTTTGTTGCATTATTTAAGGACTCTGCTGCATTATTTAAGGACCCTGCTACGGTATTTCAGTAATCTACTGCATTATTTAAGGACTTTGTTGCATTATTTAAGGACTCTGCTGCATTATTTAAGGACCCTGCTGCGGTATTTCAGTACTCTGCTGCATTATTTAAGGACTCTGCTGCATTATTTATGGACTTTATTGTATTATTTAAAGACTTTGCTGAATTATTTAAGGAATTTGCTGCATTATTTAAGGACTTGGCTGGATTATTTAAGGACTCTGCTGCATTATTTAAGGACTTTGCTGCATTATTTAAGGACTCTGCTGCATTATTTAAGGACTTTGTTGCATTATTTAAGGACTCTGCTGCATTATTTAATTACTTTGTTGCATTATTTAAGGACTCTGCTGCATTATTTAAGGACCCTGCTGCGGTATTTCAGTATACTCTGCTGAATTATTTAAGGACTTTGCTGCATTATTTATGGACTTTATTGCATTATTTAAGGACTCTGCTGCATTATTTAAGGAATTTGCTGCATTATTTAGGTACTCTGCTGCATTATTTAAGGACTTTGCTGCGGTATTTAAGGACTTTATTGCATTATTTAAGGACTGTTCTGCATTATTTAAGGACTTTGTTGCATTATTTAAGGACTCTGCTACGGTACTTAAGGACTCTGCTGCATTATTTAAGTACTTTGTTGCATTATTTAAGGACTCTGCTGCATTATTTAAGGACTTTGCTGCATTATTTAAGGACTCTGCTGCATTATTTAAGGACTTTGCTGCATTATTTAAGGACTCTGCTGCATTATTTAAGGACCCTTCTGCCGTATTTCAGTACTCTGCTGCATTATTTAAGGACTTTGCTGCATTATTTTTGGACTTTATTGCATTATTTAAAGACTTTGCTGCATTATTTAAGGAATTTGCTGCATTATTTAAGGACTGTTCTGCATTATTTAAGGACTTTGTTGCATTATTTAAGGACTCTGCTACAGTACTTAAAGACTCTGCTGCATTATTTAAGTACTTTGTTGCATTATTTAAGGACTCTGCTGCATTATTTAAAGACTTGGCTGGATTATTTAAGGACTCTGCTGCATTATTTAAGGAATTTGCTTCATTATTTAAGGACTCTGCTGCATTAGTTAAGGACTTTGTTGCGTTATTTAAGGACTCTGCTGCATTATTTAAGGACTTTGTTGCATTATTTAAGGACTCTGCTGCATTATATAAGGACTTTGCTGCATTATTTAAGGACTTTATTGCATTATTTAAGGACTGTTCTGCATTATTTAAGGACTTTGTTGCATTATTTAAGGACTCTGCTGCATTATTTAAGGAATTTGCTGCATTATTTAAGGACTCTGCTGCATTATTTAACGACTTGCTGCATTATTTAAGGACTCTGCTACGGTACTTAAGGACTCTGCTGCATTATTTAAGTACTTTGTTGCATTATTTAAGGACTCTGCTGCATTATTTAAGGACTTTGCTGCATTATTTAAGGACTCTGCTGCATTATTTAAGGACTTTGCTGCATTATTTAAGGACTCTGCTGCATTATTTAAGGACTTTGTTGCATTATTTAAGGACTCTGCTGCATTATATAAGGACTTTGCTGCATTATTTAAGGACTTTATTGCATTATTTAAGGACTGTTCTGCATTATTTAAGGACTTTGTTGCATTATTTAAGGACTCTGCTGCATTATTTAAGGAATTTGCTGCATTATTTAAGGACTCTGCTGCATTATTTAATGACTTGCTGCATTATTTAAGGACTCTGCTACGGTACTTAAGGACTCTGCTGCATTATTTAAGTACTTTGTTGCATTATTTAAGGACTCTGCTGCATTATTTAAGGACTTTGCTGCATTATTTAAGGACTCTGCTGCATTATTTAGGGACTTTGCTGCATTATTTAAGGACTCTGCTGCATTATTTAAGGACTTTGCTGCATTATTTAAGGACTTTCTTGCATTATTTAAGGACTCTGCTGCATTATTTAAGGAATTTGCTGCATTATTTAAGGACTCTGCTGCATTATTTAAGGACTTTGTTGCATTATTTAAGGACTCTGCTGCATTATTTAAGGACTTTGTTGCATTATTTAAGGACTCTGCTGCATTATTTAAGGACCCTGCTACGGTATTTCAGTAATCTACTGCATTATTTAAGGACTTTGTTGCATTATTTAAGGACTCTGCTGCATTATTTAAGGACCCTGCTGCGGTATTTCAGTACTCTGCTGCATTATTTAAGGACTCTGCTGCATTATTTATGGACTTTATTGTATTATTTAAAGACTTTGCTGAATTATTTAAGGAATTTGCTGCATTATTTAAGGACTTGGCTGGATTATTTAAGGACTCTGCTGCATTATTTAAGGACTTTGCTGCATTATTTAAGGACTCTGCTGCATTATTTAAGGACTTTGTTGCATTATTTAAGGACTCTGCTGCATTATTTAATTACTTTGTTGCATTATTTAAGGACTCTGCTGCATTATTTAAGGACCCTGCTGCGGTATTTCAGTATACTCTGCTGAATTATTTAAGGACTTTGCTGCATTATTTATGGACTTTATTGCATTATTTAAGGACTCTGCTGCATTATTTAAGGAATTTGCTGCATTATTTAGGTACTCTGCTGCATTATTTAAGGACTTTGCTGCGGTATTTAAGGACTTTATTGCATTATTTAAGGACTGTTCTGCATTATTTAAGGACTTTGTTGCATTATTTAAGGACTCTGCTACGGTACTTAAGGACTCTGCTGCATTATTTAAGTACTTTGTTGCATTATTTAAGGACTCTGCTGCATTATTTAAGGACTTTGCTGCATTATTTAAGGACTCTGCTGCATTATTTAAGGACTTTGCTGCATTATTTAAGGACTCTGCTGCATTATTTAAGGACCCTTCTGCCGTATTTCAGTACTCTGCTGCATTATTTAAGGACTTTGCTGCATTATTTTTGGACTTTATTGCATTATTTAAAGACTTTGCTGCATTATTTAAGGAATTTGCTGCATTATTTAAGGACTGTTCTGCATTATTTAAGGACTTTGTTGCATTATTTAAGGACTCTGCTACAGTACTTAAAGACTCTGCTGCATTATTTAAGTACTTTGTTGCATTATTTAAGGACTCTGCTGCATTATTTAATGACTTTGCTGCATTATTTAAGGACTCTGCTGCATTATTTAAGGACTTTGCTGCATTATTTAAGGACTCTGCTGCATTATTTAAGGACTTTGCTGCATTATTTAAGGACTCTGATATGGTACTTAAGAACTCTGCTGCATTATTTAAGTACTTTGTTGCATTATTTAAGGACTCTGCTGCATTATTTAAGGACTTTGTTGCATTATTTAAGGACTCTTCTGCATTATTTAAGGACTTTGTTGCATTATTTAAGGACTTTGCTGCATTATTTAAGGACTCTGCTGCATTATTTAAGGAATTTGCTGCATTATTTAGGTACTCTGCTGCATTATTTAAGGACTTTGCTGCGGTATTTAAGGACTTTATTGCATTATTTAAGGACTGTTCTGCATTATTTAAGGACTTTGTTGCATTATTTAAGGACTCTGCTGCATTATTTAAGGACCCTGCTACGGTATTTCAGTAATCTACTGCATTATTTAAGGACTTTGTTGCATTATTTAAGGACTCTGCTGCATTATTTAAGGACCCTGCTGCGGTATTTCAGTACTCTGCTGCATTATTTAAGGACTCTGCTGCATTATTTATGGACTTTATTGTATTATTTAAAGACTTTGCTGAATTATTTAAGGAATTTGCTGCATTATTTAAGGACTTGGCTGGATTATTTAAGGACTCTGCTGCATTATTTAAGGACTTTGCTGCATTATTTAAGGACTCTGCTGCATTATTTAAGGACTTTGTTGCATTATTTAAGGACTCTGCTGCATTATTTAATTACTTTGTTGCATTATTTAAGGACTCTGCTGCATTATTTAAGGACCCTGCTGCGGTATTTCAGTATACTCTGCTGAATTATTTAAGGACTTTGCTGCATTATTTATGGACTTTATTGCATTATTTAAGGACTCTGCTGCATTATTTAAGGAATTTGCTGCATTATTTAGGTACTCTGCTGCATTATTTAAGGACTTTGCTGCGGTATTTAAGGACTTTATTGCATTATTTAAGGACTGTTCTGCATTATTTAAGGACTTTGTTGCATTATTTAAGGACTCTGCTACGGTACTTAAGGACTCTGCTGCATTATTTAAGTACTTTGTTGCATTATTTAAGGACTCTGCTGCATTATTTAAGGACTTTGCTGCATTATTTAAGGACTCTGCTGCATTATTTAAGGACTTTGCTGCATTATTTAAGGACTCTGCTGCATTATTTAAGGACCCTTCTGCCGTATTTCAGTACTCTGCTGCATTATTTAAGGACTTTGCTGCATTATTTTTGGACTTTATTGCATTATTTAAAGACTTTGCTGCATTATTTAAGGAATTTGCTGCATTATTTAAGGACTGTTCTGCATTATTTAAGGACTTTGTTGCATTATTTAAGGACTCTGCTACAGTACTTAAAGACTCTGCTGCATTATTTAAGTACTTTGTTGCATTATTTAAGGACTCTGCTGCATTATTTAATGACTTTGCTGCATTATTTAAGGACTCTGCTGCATTATTTAAGGACTTTGTTGCATTATTTAAGGACTCTGCTGCATTATTTAAGGACTTTGTTGCATTATTTAAGGACTCTGCTGCATTATTTAAGGACCCTGCTACGGTATTTCAGTAATCTACTGCATTATTTAAGGACTTTGTTGCATTATTTAAGGACTCTGCTGCATTATTTAAGGACCCTGCTGCGGTATTTCAGTACTCTGCTGCATTATTTAAGGACTCTGCTGCATTATTTATGGACTTTATTGTATTATTTAAAGACTTTGCTGAATTATTTAAGGAATTTGCTGCATTATTTAAGGACTTGGCTGGATTATTTAAGGACTCTGCTGCATTATTTAAGGACTTTGCTGCATTATTTAAGGACTCTGCTGCATTATTTAAGGACTTTGTTGCATTATTTAAGGACTCTGCTGCATTATTTAATTACTTTGTTGCATTATTTAAGGACTCTGCTGCATTATTTAAGGACCCTGCTGCGGTATTTCAGTATACTCTGCTGAATTATTTAAGGACTTTGCTGCATTATTTATGGACTTTATTGCATTATTTAAGGACTCTGCTGCATTATTTAAGGAATTTGCTGCATTATTTAGGTACTCTGCTGCATTATTTAAGGACTTTGCTGCGGTATTTAAGGACTTTATTGCATTATTTAAGGACTGTTCTGCATTATTTAAGGACTTTGTTGCATTATTTAAGGACTCTGCTACGGTACTTAAGGACTCTGCTGCATTATTTAAGTACTTTGTTGCATTATTTAAGGACTCTGCTGCATTATTTAAGGACTTTGCTGCATTATTTAAGGACTCTGCTGCATTATTTAAGGACTTTGCTGCATTATTTAAGGACTCTGCTGCATTATTTAAGGACCCTTCTGCCGTATTTCAGTACTCTGCTGCATTATTTAAGGACTTTGCTGCATTATTTTTGGACTTTATTGCATTATTTAAAGACTTTGCTGCATTATTTAAGGAATTTGCTGCATTATTTAAGGACTGTTCTGCATTATTTAAGGACTTTGTTGCATTATTTAAGGACTCTGCTACAGTACTTAAAGACTCTGCTGCATTATTTAAGTACTTTGTTGCATTATTTAAGGACTCTGCTGCATTATTTAATGACTTTGCTGCATTATTTAAGGACTCTGCTGCATTATTTAAGGACTTTGCTGCATTATTTAAGGACTCTGCTGCATTATTTAAGGACTTTGCTGCATTATTTAAGGACTCTGATATGGTACTTAAGAACTCTGCTGCATTATTTAAGTACTTTGTTGCATTATTTAAGGACTCTGCTGCATTATTTAAGGACTTTGTTGCATTATTTAAGGACTCTTCTGCATTATTTAAGGACTTTGTTGCATTATTTAAGGACTTTGCTGCATTATTTAAGGACTCTGCTGCATTATTTAAGGAATTTGCTGCATTATTTAAGGACTCTGCTGCATTATTTAATGACTTTGCTGCATTATTTAAGGACTCTGCTGCATTATTTAAGGACTTTGCTGCGGTATTTAATGACTCTGCAGCATTATTTAATGACTTTGCTGCATTATTTAAGGACTCTGCTGCATTATTTAAGGACTTTGCTGCATTATTTAAGGACTCTGATACGGTACTTAAGAACTCTGCTGCATTATTTAAGTACTTTGTTGCATTATTTAAGGACTCTGCTGCATTATTTAAGGACTTTGTTGCATTATTTAAGGACTCTTCTGCATTATTTAAGGACTTTGCTGCATTATTTAAGGACTCTGCTGCATTATTTAAAGACTTGGCTGGATTATTTAAGGACTCTGCTGCATTATTTAAGGAATTTGCTTCATTATTTAAGGACTCTGCTGCATTATTTAAGGACTTTGTTGCGTTATTTAAGGACTCTGCTGCATTATTTAAGGACTTTGCTGCATTATTTAAGGACTTTGCTGCATTATTTAAGGACTCTGCTGCATTATTTAAAGACTTGGCTGGATTATTTAAGGACTCTGCTGCATTATTTAAGGAATTTGCTTCATTATTTAAGGACTCTGCTGCATTATTTAAGGACTTTGTTGCGTTATTTAAGGACTCTGCTGCATTATTTAAGGACTTTGTTGCATTATTTAAGGACTCTGCTGCATTATATAAGGACTTTGCTGCATTATTTAAGGACTTTATTGCATTATTTAAGGACTGTTCTGCATTATTTAAGGACTTTGTTGCATTATTTAAGGACTCTGCTGCATTATTTAAGGAATTTGCTGCATTATTTAAGGACTCTGCTGCATTATTTAACGACTTGCTGCATTATTTAAGGACTCTGCTACGGTACTTAAGGACTCTGCTGCATTATTTAAGTACTTTGTTGCATTATTTAAGGACTCTGCTGCATTATTTAAGGACTTTGCTGCATTATTTAAGGACTCTGCTGCATTATTTAAGGACTTTGCTGCATTATTTAAGGACTCTGCTGCATTATTTAAGGACTTTGCTGCATTATTTAAGGACTTTCTTGCATTATTTAAGGACTCTGCTGCATTATTTAAGGAATTTGCTGCATTATTTAAGGACTCTGCTGCATTATTTAAGGACCCTGCTGCGGTATTTCAGTACTCTGCTGCATTATTTAAGGACTTTGCTGCATTATTTAAGGACTCTGCTGCATTATTTAAGGACTTTGTTGCGTTATTTAAGGACTCTGCTGCATTAGTTAAGGAATTTGCTGCATTATTTAAGGACTCTGCTGCATTATTTAATGACTTTGCTGCATTATTTAAGGACTCTGCTGCATTATTTAAGGACTTTGCTGCGGTATTTAAGGACTCTGCAGCATTATTTAATGACTTTGCTGCTTTATTTAAGGACTCTGCTGCATTATTTAAGGACTTTGCTGCATTATTTAAGGACTCTGATACGGTACTTAAGGACTCTGCTGCATTATTTAAGTACTTTGTTGCATTATTTAAGGACTCTGCTGCATTATTTAAGGACTTTGTTGCATTATTTAAGGACTCTTCTGCATTATTTAAGGACTTTGTTGCATTATTTAAGGACTTTGCTGCATTATTTAAGGACTTTGCTGCATTATTTAAGGACTCTGCTGCATTATTTAAAGACTTGGCTGGATTATTTAAGGACTCTGCTGCATTATTTAAGGAATTTGCTTCATTATTTAAGGACTCTGCTGCATTATTTAAGGACTTTGTTGCGTTATTTAAGGACTCTGCTGCATTATTTAAGGACTTTGTTGCATTATTTAAGGACTCTGCTGCATTATATAAGGACTTTGCTGCATTATTTAAGGACTTTATTGCATTATTTAAGGACTGTTCTGCATTATTTAAGGACTTTGTTGCATTATTTAAGGACTCTGCTGCATTATTTAAGGAATTTGCTGCATTATTTAAGGACTCTGCTGCATTATTTAACGACTTGCTGCATTATTTAAGGACTCTGCTACGGTACTTAAGGACTCTGCTGCATTATTTAAGTACTTTGTTGCATTATTTAAGGACTCTGCTGCATTATTTAAGGACTTTGCTGCATTATTTAAGGACTCTGCTGCATTATTTAAGGACTTTGCTGCATTATTTAAGGACTCTGCTGCATTATTTAAGGACTTTGTTGCATTATTTAAGGACTCTGCTGCATTATATAAGGACTTTGCTGCATTATTTAAGGACTTTATTGCATTATTTAAGGACTGTTCTGCATTATTTAAGGACTTTGTTGCATTATTTAAGGACTCTGCTGCATTATTTAAGGAATTTGCTGCATTATTTAAGGACTCTGCTGCATTATTTAATGACTTGCTGCATTATTTAAGGACTCTGCTACGGTACTTAAGGACTCTGCTGCATTATTTAAGTACTTTGTTGCATTATTTAAGGACTCTGCTGCATTATTTAAGGACTTTGCTGCATTATTTAAGGACTCTGCTGCATTATTTAGGGACTTTGCTGCATTATTTAAGGACTCTGCTGCATTATTTAAGGACTTTGCTGCATTATTTAAGGACTTTCTTGCATTATTTAAGGACTCTGCTGCATTATTTAAGGAATTTGCTGCATTATTTAAGGACTCTGCTGCATTATTTAAGGACTTTGTTGCATTATTTAAGGACTCTGCTGCATTATTTAAGGACTTTGTTGCATTATTTAAGGACTCTGCTGCATTATTTAAGGACCCTGCTACGGTATTTCAGTAATCTACTGCATTATTTAAGGACTTTGTTGCATTATTTAAGGACTCTGCTGCATTATTTAAGGACCCTGCTGCGGTATTTCAGTACTCTGCTGCATTATTTAAGGACTCTGCTGCATTATTTATGGACTTTATTGTATTATTTAAAGACTTTGCTGAATTATTTAAGGAATTTGCTGCATTATTTAAGGACTTGGCTGGATTATTTAAGGACTCTGCTGCATTATTTAAGGACTTTGCTGCATTATTTAAGGACTCTGCTGCATTATTTAAGGACTTTGTTGCATTATTTAAGGACTCTGCTGCATTATTTAATTACTTTGTTGCATTATTTAAGGACTCTGCTGCATTATTTAAGGACCCTGCTGCGGTATTTCAGTATACTCTGCTGAATTATTTAAGGACTTTGCTGCATTATTTATGGACTTTATTGCATTATTTAAGGACTCTGCTGCATTATTTAAGGAATTTGCTGCATTATTTAGGTACTCTGCTGCATTATTTAAGGACTTTGCTGCGGTATTTAAGGACTTTATTGCATTATTTAAGGACTGTTCTGCATTATTTAAGGACTTTGTTGCATTATTTAAGGACTCTGCTACGGTACTTAAGGACTCTGCTGCATTATTTAAGTACTTTGTTGCATTATTTAAGGACTCTGCTGCATTATTTAAGTACTTTGTTGCATTATTTAAGGACTCTGCTGCATTATTTAAGGACTTTGTTGCATTATTTAAGGACTCTTCTGCATTATTTAAGGACTTTGTTGCATTATTTAAGGACTTTGCTGCATTATTTAAGGACTTTGCTGCATTATTTAAGGACTCTGCTGCATTATTTAAAGACTTGGCTGGATTATTTAAGGACTCTGCTGCATTATTTAAGGAATTTGCTTCATTATTTAAGGACTCTGCTGCATTAGTTAAGGACTTTGTTGCGTTATTTAAGGACTCTGCTGCATTATTTAAGGACTTTGTTGCATTATTTAAGGACTCTGCTGCATTATATAAGGACTTTGCTGCATTATTTAAGGACTTTATTGCATTATTTAAGGACTGTTCTGCATTATTTAAGGACTTTGTTGCATTATTTAAGGACTCTGCTGCATTATTTAAGGAATTTGCTGCATTATTTAAGGACTCTGCTGCATTATTTAACGACTTGCTGCATTATTTAAGGACTCTGCTACGGTACTTAAGGACTCTGCTGCATTATTTAAGTACTTTGTTGCATTATTTAAGGACTCTGCTGCATTATTTAAGGACTTTGCTGCATTATTTAAGGACTCTGCTGCATTATTTAAGGACTTTGCTGCATTATTTAAGGACTCTGCTGCATTATTTAAGGACTTTGTTGCATTATTTAAGGACTCTGCTGCATTATATAAGGACTTTGCTGCATTATTTAAGGACTTTATTGCATTATTTAAGGACTGTTCTGCATTATTTAAGGACTTTGTTGCATTATTTAAGGACTCTGCTGCATTATTTAAGGAATTTGCTGCATTATTTAAGGACTCTGCTGCATTATTTAATGACTTGCTGCATTATTTAAGGACTCTGCTACGGTACTTAAGGACTCTGCTGCATTATTTAAGTACTTTGTTGCATTATTTAAGGACTCTGCTGCATTATTTAAGGACTTTGCTGCATTATTTAAGGACTCTGCTGCATTATTTAGGGACTTTGCTGCATTATTTAAGGACTCTGCTGCATTATTTAAGGACTTTGCTGCATTATTTAAGGACTTTCTTGCATTATTTAAGGACTCTGCTGCATTATTTAAGGAATTTGCTGCATTATTTAAGGACTCTGCTGCATTATTTAAGGACTTTGTTGCATTATTTAAGGACTCTGCTGCATTATTTAAGGACTTTGTTGCATTATTTAAGGACTCTGCTGCATTATTTAAGGACCCTGCTACGGTATTTCAGTAATCTACTGCATTATTTAAGGACTTTGTTGCATTATTTAAGGACTCTGCTGCATTATTTAAGGACCCTGCTGCGGTATTTCAGTACTCTGCTGCATTATTTAAGGACTCTGCTGCATTATTTATGGACTTTATTGTATTATTTAAAGACTTTGCTGAATTATTTAAGGAATTTGCTGCATTATTTAAGGACTTGGCTGGATTATTTAAGGACTCTGCTGCATTATTTAAGGACTTTGCTGCATTATTTAAGGACTCTGCTGCATTATTTAAGGACTTTGTTGCATTATTTAAGGACTCTGCTGCATTATTTAATTACTTTGTTGCATTATTTAAGGACTCTGCTGCATTATTTAAGGACCCTGCTGCGGTATTTCAGTATACTCTGCTGAATTATTTAAGGACTTTGCTGCATTATTTATGGACTTTATTGCATTATTTAAGGACTCTGCTGCATTATTTAAGGAATTTGCTGCATTATTTAGGTACTCTGCTGCATTATTTAAGGACTTTGCTGCGGTATTTAAGGACTTTATTGCATTATTTAAGGACTGTTCTGCATTATTTAAGGACTTTGTTGCATTATTTAAGGACTCTGCTACGGTACTTAAGGACTCTGCTGCATTATTTAAGTACTTTGTTGCATTATTTAAGGACTCTGCTGCATTATTTAAGGACTTTGCTGCATTATTTAAGGACTCTGCTGCATTATTTAAGGACTTTGCTGCATTATTTAAGGACTCTGCTGCATTATTTAAGGACCCTTCTGCCGTATTTCAGTACTCTGCTGCATTATTTAAGGACTTTGCTGCATTATTTTTGGACTTTATTGCATTATTTAAAGACTTTGCTGCATTATTTAAGGAATTTGCTGCATTATTTAAGGACTGTTCTGCATTATTTAAGGACTTTGTTGCATTATTTAAGGACTCTGCTACAGTACTTAAAGACTCTGCTGCATTATTTAAGTACTTTGTTGCATTATTTAAGGACTCTGCTGCATTATTTAATGACTTTGCTGCATTATTTAAGGACTCTGCTGCATTATTTAAGGACTTTGCTGCATTATTTAAGGACTCTGCTGCATTATTTAAGGACTTTGCTGCATTATTTAAGGACTCTGATATGGTACTTAAGAACTCTGCTGCATTATTTAAGTACTTTGTTGCATTATTTAAGGACTCTGCTGCATTATTTAAGGACTTTGTTGCATTATTTAAGGACTCTTCTGCATTATTTAAGGACTTTGTTGCATTATTTAAGGACTTTGCTGCATTATTTAAGGACTCTGCTGCATTATTTAAGGAATTTGCTGCATTATTTAGGTACTCTGCTGCATTATTTAAGGACTTTGCTGCGGTATTTAAGGACTTTATTGCATTATTTAAGGACTGTTCTGCATTATTTAAGGACTTTGTTGCATTATTTAAGGACTCTGCTGCATTATTTAAGGACCCTGCTACGGTATTTCAGTAATCTACTGCATTATTTAAGGACTTTGTTGCATTATTTAAGGACTCTGCTGCATTATTTAAGGACCCTGCTGCGGTATTTCAGTACTCTGCTGCATTATTTAAGGACTCTGCTGCATTATTTATGGACTTTATTGTATTATTTAAAGACTTTGCTGAATTATTTAAGGAATTTGCTGCATTATTTAAGGACTTGGCTGGATTATTTAAGGACTCTGCTGCATTATTTAAGGACTTTGCTGCATTATTTAAGGACTCTGCTGCATTATTTAAGGACTTTGTTGCATTATTTAAGGACTCTGCTGCATTATTTAATTACTTTGTTGCATTATTTAAGGACTCTGCTGCATTATTTAAGGACCCTGCTGCGGTATTTCAGTATACTCTGCTGAATTATTTAAGGACTTTGCTGCATTATTTATGGACTTTATTGCATTATTTAAGGACTCTGCTGCATTATTTAAGGAATTTGCTGCATTATTTAGGTACTCTGCTGCATTATTTAAGGACTTTGCTGCGGTATTTAAGGACTTTATTGCATTATTTAAGGACTGTTCTGCATTATTTAAGGACTTTGTTGCATTATTTAAGGACTCTGCTACGGTACTTAAGGACTCTGCTGCATTATTTAAGTACTTTGTTGCATTATTTAAGGACTCTGCTGCATTATTTAAGGACTTTGCTGCATTATTTAAGGACTCTGCTGCATTATTTAAGGACTTTGCTGCATTATTTAAGGACTCTGCTGCATTATTTAAGGACCCTTCTGCCGTATTTCAGTACTCTGCTGCATTATTTAAGGACTTTGCTGCATTATTTTTGGACTTTATTGCATTATTTAAAGACTTTGCTGCATTATTTAAGGAATTTGCTGCATTATTTAAGGACTGTTCTGCATTATTTAAGGACTTTGTTGCATTATTTAAGGACTCTGCTACAGTACTTAAAGACTCTGCTGCATTATTTAAGTACTTTGTTGCATTATTTAAGGACTCTGCTGCATTATTTAATGACTTTGCTGCATTATTTAAGGACTCTGCTGCATTATTTAAGGACTTTGTTGCATTATTTAAGGACTCTGCTGCATTATTTAAGGACTTTGTTGCATTATTTAAGGACTCTGCTGCATTATTTAAGGACCCTGCTACGGTATTTCAGTAATCTACTGCATTATTTAAGGACTTTGTTGCATTATTTAAGGACTCTGCTGCATTATTTAAGGACCCTGCTGCGGTATTTCAGTACTCTGCTGCATTATTTAAGGACTCTGCTGCATTATTTATGGACTTTATTGTATTATTTAAAGACTTTGCTGAATTATTTAAGGAATTTGCTGCATTATTTAAGGACTTGGCTGGATTATTTAAGGACTCTGCTGCATTATTTAAGGACTTTGCTGCATTATTTAAGGACTCTGCTGCATTATTTAAGGACTTTGTTGCATTATTTAAGGACTCTGCTGCATTATTTAATTACTTTGTTGCATTATTTAAGGACTCTGCTGCATTATTTAAGGACCCTGCTGCGGTATTTCAGTATACTCTGCTGAATTATTTAAGGACTTTGCTGCATTATTTATGGACTTTATTGCATTATTTAAGGACTCTGCTGCATTATTTAAGGAATTTGCTGCATTATTTAGGTACTCTGCTGCATTATTTAAGGACTTTGCTGCGGTATTTAAGGACTTTATTGCATTATTTAAGGACTGTTCTGCATTATTTAAGGACTTTGTTGCATTATTTAAGGACTCTGCTACGGTACTTAAGGACTCTGCTGCATTATTTAAGTACTTTGTTGCATTATTTAAGGACTCTGCTGCATTATTTAAGGACTTTGCTGCATTATTTAAGGACTCTGCTGCATTATTTAAGGACTTTGCTGCATTATTTAAGGACTCTGCTGCATTATTTAAGGACCCTTCTGCCGTATTTCAGTACTCTGCTGCATTATTTAAGGACTTTGCTGCATTATTTTTGGACTTTATTGCATTATTTAAAGACTTTGCTGCATTATTTAAGGAATTTGCTGCATTATTTAAGGACTGTTCTGCATTATTTAAGGACTTTGTTGCATTATTTAAGGACTCTGCTACAGTACTTAAAGACTCTGCTGCATTATTTAAGTACTTTGTTGCATTATTTAAGGACTCTGCTGCATTATTTAATGACTTTGCTGCATTATTTAAGGACTCTGCTGCATTATTTAAGGACTTTGCTGCATTATTTAAGGACTCTGCTGCATTATTTAAGGACTTTGCTGCATTATTTAAGGACTCTGATATGGTACTTAAGAACTCTGCTGCATTATTTAAGTACTTTGTTGCATTATTTAAGGACTCTGCTGCATTATTTAAGGACTTTGTTGCATTATTTAAGGACTCTTCTGCATTATTTAAGGACTTTGTTGCATTATTTAAGGACTTTGCTGCATTATTTAAGGACTCTGCTGCATTATTTAAGGAATTTGCTGCATTATTTAGGTACTCTGCTGCATTATTTAAGGACTTTGCTGCGGTATTTAAGGACTTTATTGCATTATTTAAGGACTGTTCTGCATTATTTAAGGACTTTGTTGCATTATTTAAGGACTCTGCTGCATTATTTAAGGACCCTGCTACGGTATTTCAGTAATCTACTGCATTATTTAAGGACTTTGTTGCATTATTTAAGGACTCTGCTGCATTATTTAAGGACCCTGCTGCGGTATTTCAGTACTCTGCTGCATTATTTAAGGACTCTGCTGCATTATTTATGGACTTTATTGTATTATTTAAAGACTTTGCTGAATTATTTAAGGAATTTGCTGCATTATTTAAGGACTTGGCTGGATTATTTAAGGACTCTGCTGCATTATTTAAGGACTTTGCTGCATTATTTAAGGACTCTGCTGCATTATTTAAGGACTTTGTTGCATTATTTAAGGACTCTGCTGCATTATTTAATTACTTTGTTGCATTATTTAAGGACTCTGCTGCATTATTTAAGGACCCTGCTGCGGTATTTCAGTATACTCTGCTGAATTATTTAAGGACTTTGCTGCATTATTTATGGACTTTATTGCATTATTTAAGGACTCTGCTGCATTATTTAAGGAATTTGCTGCATTATTTAGGTACTCTGCTGCATTATTTAAGGACTTTGCTGCGGTATTTAAGGACTTTATTGCATTATTTAAGGACTGTTCTGCATTATTTAAGGACTTTGTTGCATTATTTAAGGACTCTGCTACGGTACTTAAGGACTCTGCTGCATTATTTAAGTACTTTGTTGCATTATTTAAGGACTCTGCTGCATTATTTAAGGACTTTGCTGCATTATTTAAGGACTCTGCTGCATTATTTAAGGACTTTGCTGCATTATTTAAGGACTCTGCTGCATTATTTAAGGACCCTTCTGCCGTATTTCAGTACTCTGCTGCATTATTTAAGGACTTTGCTGCATTATTTTTGGACTTTATTGCATTATTTAAAGACTTTGCTGCATTATTTAAGGAATTTGCTGCATTATTTAAGGACTGTTCTGCATTATTTAAGGACTTTGTTGCATTATTTAAGGACTCTGCTACAGTACTTAAAGACTCTGCTGCATTATTTAAGTACTTTGTTGCATTATTTAAGGACTCTGCTGCATTATTTAATGACTTTGCTGCATTATTTAAGGACTCTGCTGCATTATTTAAGGACTTTGTTGCATTATTTAAGGACTCTGCTGCATTATTTAAGGACTTTGTTGCATTATTTAAGGACTCTGCTGCATTATTTAAGGACCCTGCTACGGTATTTCAGTAATCTACTGCATTATTTAAGGACTTTGTTGCATTATTTAAGGACTCTGCTGCATTATTTAAGGACCCTGCTGCGGTATTTCAGTACTCTGCTGCATTATTTAAGGACTCTGCTGCATTATTTATGGACTTTATTGTATTATTTAAAGACTTTGCTGAATTATTTAAGGAATTTGCTGCATTATTTAAGGACTTGGCTGGATTATTTAAGGACTCTGCTGCATTATTTAAGGACTTTGCTGCATTATTTAAGGACTCTGCTGCATTATTTAAGGACTTTGTTGCATTATTTAAGGACTCTGCTGCATTATTTAATTACTTTGTTGCATTATTTAAGGACTCTGCTGCATTATTTAAGGACCCTGCTGCGGTATTTCAGTATACTCTGCTGAATTATTTAAGGACTTTGCTGCATTATTTATGGACTTTATTGCATTATTTAAGGACTCTGCTGCATTATTTAAGGAATTTGCTGCATTATTTAGGTACTCTGCTGCATTATTTAAGGACTTTGCTGCGGTATTTAAGGACTTTATTGCATTATTTAAGGACTGTTCTGCATTATTTAAGGACTTTGTTGCATTATTTAAGGACTCTGCTACGGTACTTAAGGACTCTGCTGCATTATTTAAGTACTTTGTTGCATTATTTAAGGACTCTGCTGCATTATTTAAGGACTTTGCTGCATTATTTAAGGACTCTGCTGCATTATTTAAGGACTTTGCTGCATTATTTAAGGACTCTGCTGCATTATTTAAGGACCCTTCTGCCGTATTTCAGTACTCTGCTGCATTATTTAAGGACTTTGCTGCATTATTTTTGGACTTTATTGCATTATTTAAAGACTTTGCTGCATTATTTAAGGAATTTGCTGCATTATTTAAGGACTGTTCTGCATTATTTAAGGACTTTGTTGCATTATTTAAGGACTCTGCTACAGTACTTAAAGACTCTGCTGCATTATTTAAGTACTTTGTTGCATTATTTAAGGACTCTGCTGCATTATTTAATGACTTTGCTGCATTATTTAAGGACTCTGCTGCATTATTTAAGGACTTTGCTGCATTATTTAAGGACTCTGCTGCATTATTTAAGGACTTTGCTGCATTATTTAAGGACTCTGATATGGTACTTAAGAACTCTGCTGCATTATTTAAGTACTTTGTTGCATTATTTAAGGACTCTGCTGCATTATTTAAGGACTTTGTTGCATTATTTAAGGACTCTTCTGCATTATTTAAGGACTTTGTTGCATTATTTAAGGACTTTGCTGCATTATTTAAGGACTCTGCTGCATTATTTAAGGAATTTGCTGCATTATTTAAGGACTCTGCTGCATTATTTAATGACTTTGCTGCATTATTTAAGGACTCTGCTGCATTATTTAAGGACTTTGCTGCGGTATTTAATGACTCTGCAGCATTATTTAATGACTTTGCTGCATTATTTAAGGACTCTGCTGCATTATTTAAGGACTTTGCTGCATTATTTAAGGACTCTGATACGGTACTTAAGAACTCTGCTGCATTATTTAAGTACTTTGTTGCATTATTTAAGGACTCTGCTGCATTATTTAAGGACTTTGTTGCATTATTTAAGGACTCTTCTGCATTATTTAAGGACTTTGCTGCATTATTTAAGGACTCTGCTGCATTATTTAAAGACTTGGCTGGATTATTTAAGGACTCTGCTGCATTATTTAAGGAATTTGCTTCATTATTTAAGGACTCTGCTGCATTATTTAAGGACTTTGTTGCGTTATTTAAGGACTCTGCTGCATTATTTAAGGACTTTGCTGCATTATTTAAGGACTTTGCTGCATTATTTAAGGACTCTGCTGCATTATTTAAAGACTTGGCTGGATTATTTAAGGACTCTGCTGCATTATTTAAGGAATTTGCTTCATTATTTAAGGACTCTGCTGCATTATTTAAGGACTTTGTTGCGTTATTTAAGGACTCTGCTGCATTATTTAAGGACTTTGTTGCATTATTTAAGGACTCTGCTGCATTATATAAGGACTTTGCTGCATTATTTAAGGACTTTATTGCATTATTTAAGGACTGTTCTGCATTATTTAAGGACTTTGTTGCATTATTTAAGGACTCTGCTGCATTATTTAAGGAATTTGCTGCATTATTTAAGGACTCTGCTGCATTATTTAACGACTTGCTGCATTATTTAAGGACTCTGCTACGGTACTTAAGGACTCTGCTGCATTATTTAAGTACTTTGTTGCATTATTTAAGGACTCTGCTGCATTATTTAAGGACTTTGCTGCATTATTTAAGGACTCTGCTGCATTATTTAAGGACTTTGCTGCATTATTTAAGGACTCTGCTGCATTATTTAAGGACTTTGCTGCATTATTTAAGGACTTTCTTGCATTATTTAAGGACTCTGCTGCATTATTTAAGGAATTTGCTGCATTATTTAAGGACTCTGCTGCATTATTTAAGGACCCTGCTGCGGTATTTCAGTACTCTGCTGCATTATTTAAGGACTTTGCTGCATTATTTAAGGACTCTGCTGCATTATTTAAGGACTTTGTTGCGTTATTTAAGGACTCTGCTGCATTAGTTAAGGAATTTGCTGCATTATTTAAGGACTCTGCTGCATTATTTAATGACTTTGCTGCATTATTTAAGGACTCTGCTGCATTATTTAAGGACTTTGCTGCGGTATTTAAGGACTCTGCAGCATTATTTAATGACTTTGCTGCTTTATTTAAGGACTCTGCTGCATTATTTAAGGACTTTGCTGCATTATTTAAGGACTCTGATACGGTACTTAAGGACTCTGCTGCATTATTTAAGTACTTTGTTGCATTATTTAAGGACTCTGCTGCATTATTTAAGGACTTTGTTGCATTATTTAAGGACTCTTCTGCATTATTTAAGGACTTTGTTGCATTATTTAAGGACTTTGCTGCATTATTTAAGGACTTTGCTGCATTATTTAAGGACTCTGCTGCATTATTTAAAGACTTGGCTGGATTATTTAAGGACTCTGCTGCATTATTTAAGGAATTTGCTTCATTATTTAAGGACTCTGCTGCATTATTTAAGGACTTTGTTGCGTTATTTAAGGACTCTGCTGCATTATTTAAGGACTTTGTTGCATTATTTAAGGACTCTGCTGCATTATATAAGGACTTTGCTGCATTATTTAAGGACTTTATTGCATTATTTAAGGACTGTTCTGCATTATTTAAGGACTTTGTTGCATTATTTAAGGACTCTGCTGCATTATTTAAGGAATTTGCTGCATTATTTAAGGACTCTGCTGCATTATTTAACGACTTGCTGCATTATTTAAGGACTCTGCTACGGTACTTAAGGACTCTGCTGCATTATTTAAGTACTTTGTTGCATTATTTAAGGACTCTGCTGCATTATTTAAGGACTTTGCTGCATTATTTAAGGACTCTGCTGCATTATTTAAGGACTTTGCTGCATTATTTAAGGACTCTGCTGCATTATTTAAGGACTTTGTTGCATTATTTAAGGACTCTGCTGCATTATATAAGGACTTTGCTGCATTATTTAAGGACTTTATTGCATTATTTAAGGACTGTTCTGCATTATTTAAGGACTTTGTTGCATTATTTAAGGACTCTGCTGCATTATTTAAGGAATTTGCTGCATTATTTAAGGACTCTGCTGCATTATTTAATGACTTGCTGCATTATTTAAGGACTCTGCTACGGTACTTAAGGACTCTGCTGCATTATTTAAGTACTTTGTTGCATTATTTAAGGACTCTGCTGCATTATTTAAGGACTTTGCTGCATTATTTAAGGACTCTGCTGCATTATTTAGGGACTTTGCTGCATTATTTAAGGACTCTGCTGCATTATTTAAGGACTTTGCTGCATTATTTAAGGACTTTCTTGCATTATTTAAGGACTCTGCTGCATTATTTAAGGAATTTGCTGCATTATTTAAGGACTCTGCTGCATTATTTAAGGACTTTGTTGCATTATTTAAGGACTCTGCTGCATTATTTAAGGACTTTGTTGCATTATTTAAGGACTCTGCTGCATTATTTAAGGACCCTGCTACGGTATTTCAGTAATCTACTGCATTATTTAAGGACTTTGTTGCATTATTTAAGGACTCTGCTGCATTATTTAAGGACCCTGCTGCGGTATTTCAGTACTCTGCTGCATTATTTAAGGACTCTGCTGCATTATTTATGGACTTTATTGTATTATTTAAAGACTTTGCTGAATTATTTAAGGAATTTGCTGCATTATTTAAGGACTTGGCTGGATTATTTAAGGACTCTGCTGCATTATTTAAGGACTTTGCTGCATTATTTAAGGACTCTGCTGCATTATTTAAGGACTTTGTTGCATTATTTAAGGACTCTGCTGCATTATTTAATTACTTTGTTGCATTATTTAAGGACTCTGCTGCATTATTTAAGGACCCTGCTGCGGTATTTCAGTATACTCTGCTGAATTATTTAAGGACTTTGCTGCATTATTTATGGACTTTATTGCATTATTTAAGGACTCTGCTGCATTATTTAAGGAATTTGCTGCATTATTTAGGTACTCTGCTGCATTATTTAAGGACTTTGCTGCGGTATTTAAGGACTTTATTGCATTATTTAAGGACTGTTCTGCATTATTTAAGGACTTTGTTGCATTATTTAAGGACTCTGCTACGGTACTTAAGGACTCTGCTGCATTATTTAAGTACTTTGTTGCATTATTTAAGGACTCTGCTGCATTATTTAAGGACTTTGCTGCATTATTTAAGGACTCTGCTGCATTATTTAAGGACTTTGCTGCATTATTTAAGGACTCTGCTGCATTATTTAAGGACCCTTCTGCCGTATTTCAGTACTCTGCTGCATTATTTAAGGACTTTGCTGCATTATTTTTGGACTTTATTGCATTATTTAAAGACTTTGCTGCATTATTTAAGGAATTTGCTGCATTATTTAAGGACTGTTCTGCATTATTTAAGGACTTTGTTGCATTATTTAAGGACTCTGCTACAGTACTTAAAGACTCTGCTGCATTATTTAAGTACTTTGTTGCATTATTTAAGGACTCTGCTGCATTATTTAATGACTTTGCTGCATTATTTAAGGACTCTGCTGCATTATTTAAGGACTTTGCTGCATTATTTAAGGACTCTGCTGCATTATTTAAGGACTTTGCTGCATTATTTAAGGACTCTGATATGGTACTTAAGAACTCTGCTGCATTATTTAAGTACTTTGTTGCATTATTTAAGGACTCTGCTGCATTATTTAAGGACTTTGTTGCATTATTTAAGGACTCTTCTGCATTATTTAAGGACTTTGTTGCATTATTTAAGGACTTTGCTGCATTATTTAAGGACTCTGCTGCATTATTTAAGGAATTTGCTGCATTATTTAAGGACTCTGCTGCATTATTTAATGACTTTGCTGCATTATTTAAGGACTCTGCTGCATTATTTAAGGACTTTGCTGCGGTATTTAATGACTCTGCAGCATTATTTAATGACTTTGCTGCATTATTTAAGGACTCTGCTGCATTATTTAAGGACTTTGCTGCATTATTTAAGGACTCTGATACGGTACTTAAGAACTCTGCTGCATTATTTAAGTACTTTGTTGCATTATTTAAGGACTCTGCTGCATTATTTAAGGACTTTGTTGCATTATTTAAGGACTCTTCTGCATTATTTAAGGACTTTGTTGCATTATTTAAGGACTTTGCTGCATTATTTAAGGACTTTGCTGCATTATTTAAGGACTCTGCTGCATTATTTAAAGACTTGGCTGGATTATTTAAGGACTCTGCTGCATTATTTAAGGAATTTGCTTCATTATTTAAGGACTCTGCTGCATTATTTAAGGACTTTGTTGCGTTATTTAAGGACTCTGCTGCATTATTTAAGGACTTTGTTGCATTATTTAAGGACTCTGCTGCATTATATAAGGACTTTGCTGCATTATTTAAGGACTTTATTGCATTATTTAAGGACTGTTCTGCATTATTTAAGGACTTTGTTGCATTATTTAAGGACTCTGCTGCATTATTTAAGGAATTTGCTGCATTATTTAAGGACTCTGCTGCATTATTTAACGACTTGCTGCATTATTTAAGGACTCTGCTACGGTACTTAAGGACTCTGCTGCATTATTTAAGTACTTTGTTGCATTATTTAAGGACTCTGCTGCATTATTTAAGGACTTTGCTGCATTATTTAAGGACTCTGCTGCATTATTTAAGGACTTTGCTGCATTATTTAAGGACTCTGCTGCATTATTTAAGGACTTTGCTGCATTATTTAAGGACTTTCTTGCATTATTTAAGGACTCTGCTGCATTATTTAAGGAATTTGCTGCATTATTTAAGGACTCTGCTGCATTATTTAAGGACCCTGCTGCGGTATTTCAGTACTCTGCTGCATTATTTAAGGACTTTGCTGCATTATTTAAGGACTCTGCTGCATTATTTAAGGACTTTGTTGCGTTATTTAAGGACTCTGCTGCATTAGTTAAGGAATTTGCTGCATTATTTAAGGACTCTGCTGCATTATTTAATGACTTTGCTGCATTATTTAAGGACTCTGCTGCATTATTTAAGGACTTTGCTGCGGTATTTAAGGACTCTGCAGCATTATTTAATGACTTTGCTGCTTTATTTAAGGACTCTGCTGCATTATTTAAGGACTTTGCTGCATTATTTAAGGACTCTGATACGGTACTTAAGGACTCTGCTGCATTATTTAAGTACTTTGTTGCATTATTTAAGGACTCTGCTGCATTATTTAAGGACTTTGTTGCATTATTTAAGGACACTTCTGCATTATTTAAGGAGTTTGTTGCATTATTTAAGGACTTTGCTGCATTATTTAAGGACTTTGCTGCATTATTTAAGGACTCTGCTGCATTATTTAAGGACTTTGCTGCATTATTTAAGGACTCTGCTGCATTATTTAAGGACTTGGCTGGATTATTTAAGGACTTTGCTGCATTATTTAAGGACTTTATTGCATTATTTAAGGACTCTGCTGCATTATTTAAGGACTTTGTTGCATTATTTAAGGACTCTGCAGCATTATTTAATGACTTTGCTGCATTATTTAAGGACTTTGCTGCGGTATTTAAGGACTTTATTGCATTATTTAAGGACTGTTCTGCATTATTTAAGGACTTTGTTGCATTATTTAAGGACTCTGCTACAGTACTTAAGGACTCTGCTGCATTATTTAAGTACTTTGTTGCATTATTTAAGGACTCTGCTGCATTATTTAAGGACTTTGCTGCATTATTTAAGGACTCTGCTGCATTATTTAAGGACTTTGCTGCATTATTTAAGGACTCTGCTGCATTATTTAAGGACCTTGTTGCATTATTTAAGGACTCTGCTGCATTATTTAAGGACCCTGCTGCGGTATTTCAGTACTCTGCTGCATTATTTAAGGACTTTGCTGCATTATTTTTGGACTTTATTGCATTATTTAAAGACTTTGCTGCATTATTTAAGGAATTTGCTGCATTATTTAAGGACTTTGCTGGATTATTTAAGGACTTTGCTGCATTATTTAAGGACTTTATTGCATTATTTAAGGACTCTGCTGCATTATTTAAGGACTTTGTTGCATTATTTAACGACTCTGCAGCATTATTTAATGACTTTGCTGCATTATTTAAGGACTTTGCTGCGGTATTTAAGGACTTTATTGCATTATTTAAGGACTGTTCTGCATTATTTAAGGACTTTGTTGCATTATTTAAGGACTCTGCTACAGTACTTAAAGACTCTGCTGCATTATTTAAGTACTTTGTTGCATTATTTAAGGACTCTGCTGCATTATTTAAGGACTTTGCTGCATTATTTAAGGACTCTGCTGCATTATTTAAGGACTTTGCTGCATTATTTAAGGACTCTGCTGCATTATTTAAGGACTTTGCTGCATTATTTAAGGACTCTGATATGGTACTTAAGAACTCTGCTGCATTATTTAAGTACTTTGTTGCATTATTTAAGGACTCTGCTGCATTATTTAAGGACTTTGTTGCATTATTTAAGGACTCTTCTGCATTATTTAAGGACTTTGTTGCATTATTTAAGGACTTTGCTGCATTATTTAAGGACTTTGCTGCATTATTTAAGGACTCTGCTGCATTATTTAAGGAATTTGCTTCATTATTTAAGGACTCTGCTGCATTATTTAATGACTTTGCTGCATTATTTAAGGACTCTGCTGCATTATTTAAGGACTTTGCTGCATTATTTAAGGACTCTGCTGCATTATTTAAGGAATTTGCTGCATTATTTAAGGACTCTGCTGCATTATTTAATGACTTTGCTGCATTATTTAAGGACTCTGCTGCATTATTTAAGGACTTTGCTGCGGTATTTAATGACTCTGCAGCATTATTTAATGACATTGCTGCATTATTTAAGGACTCTGCTGCATTATTTAAGGACTTTGCTGCATTATTTAAGGACTCTGATACGGTACTTAAGAACTCTGCTGCATTATTTAAGTACTTTGTTGCATTATTTAAGGACTCTGCTGCATTATTTAAGGACTTTGTTGCATTATTTAAGGACTCTTCTGCATTATTTAAGGACTTTGTTGCATTATTTAAGGACTTTGCTGCATTATTTAAGGACTTTGCTGCATTATTTAAGGACTCTGCTGCATTATTTAAAGACTTGGCTGGATTATTTAAGGACTCTGCTGCATTATTTAAGGAATTTGCTTCATTATTTAAGGACTCTGCTGCATTATTTAAGGACTTTGTTGCATTATTTAAGGACTCTGCTGCATTATTTAAGGACTTTGTTGCATTATTTAAGTACTCTGCTGCATTATATAAGGACTTTGCTGCATTATTTAAGGACTTTATTGCATTATTTAAGGACTGTTCTGCATTATTTAAGGACTTTGTTGCATTATTTAAGGACTCTGCTGCATTATTTAAGGAATTTGCTGCATTATTTAAGGACTCTGCTGCATTATTTAATGACTTGCTGCATTATTTAAGGACTCTGCTACGGTACTTAAGGACTCTGCTGCATTATTTAAGTACTTTGTTGCATTATTTAAGGACTCTGCTGCATTATTTAAGGACTTTGCTGCATTATTTAAGGACTCTGCTGCATTATTTAGGGACTTTGCTGCATTATTTAAGGACTCTGCTGCATTATTTAAGGACTTTGCTGCATTATTTAAGGACTTTCTTGCATTATTTAAGGACTCTGCTGCATTATTTAAGGAATTTGCTGCATTATTTAAGGACTCTGCTGCATTATTTAAGGACTTTGTTGCATTATTTAAGGACTCTGCTGCATTATTTAAGGACTTTGTTGCATTATTTAAGGACTCTGCTGCATTATTTAAGGACCCTGCTACGGTATTTCAGTAATCTACTGCATTATTTAAGGACTTTGTTGCATTATTTAAGGACTCTGCTGCATTATTTAAGGACCCTGCTGCGGTATTTCAGTACTCTGCTGCATTATTTAAGGACTCTGCTGCATTATTTATGGACTTTATTGTATTATTTAAAGACTTTGCTGAATTATTTAAGGAATTTGATGCATTATTTAAGGACTTGGCTGGATTATTTAAGGACTCTGCTGCATTATTTAAGGACTTTGCTGCATTATTTAAGGACTCTGCTGCATTATTTAAGGACTTTGTTGCATTATTTAAGGACTCTGCTGCATTATTTAATTACTTTGTTGCATTATTTAAGGACTCTGCTGCATTATTTAAGGACCCTGCTGCGGTATTTCAGTATACTCTGCTGAATTATTTAAGGACTTTGCTGCATTATTTATGGACTTTATTGCATTATTTAAGGACTCTGCTGCATTATTTAAGGAATTTGCTGCATTATTTAGGTACTCTGCTGCATTATTTAAGGACTTTGCTGCGGTATTTAAGGACTTTATTGCATTATTTAAGGACTGTTCTGCATTATTTAAGGACTTTGTTGCATTATTTAAGGACTCTGCTACGGTACTTAAGGACTCTGCTGCATTATTTAAGTACTTTGTTGCATTATTTAAGGACTCTGCTGCATTATTTAAGGACTTTGCTGCATTATTTAAGGACTCTGCTGCATTATTTAAGGACTTTGCTGCATTATTTAAGGACTCTGCTGCATTATTTAAGGACCCTTCTGCCGTATTTCAGTACTCTGCTGCATTATTTAAGGACTTTGCTGCATTATTTTTGGACTTTATTGCATTATTTAAAGACTTTGCTGCATTATTTAAGGAATTTGCTGCATTATTTAAGGACTTGGCTGGATTATTTAAGGACTGTGCTACATTATTTAAGGACTTTGCTGCATTATTTAAGGACTCTGCTGCATTATTTAAGGACTTTGTTGCATTATTTAAGGACTCTGCTGCATTATTTAAGGACTTTGTTGCATTATTTAAGGACTCTGCTGCATTATTTAAGGACCCTGCTGCGGTATTTCAGTACTCTGCTGAATTATTTAAGGACTTTGCTGCATTATTTATGGACTTTATTGCATTATTTAAGGACTCTGCTGCATTAGTTAAGGAATTTGCTGCATTATTTAAGGACTCTGCTGCATTAATTAAGGACTTTGCTGCGGTATTTAAGGACTCTGCAGCATTATTTAATGACTTTGCTGCATTATTTAAGGACTCTGCTGCATTATTTAAGGACTTTGCTGCGGTATTTAAGGACTTTGCTGCGGTATTTAAGGACTCTGCAGCATTATTTGATGACTTTGCTGCTTTATTTAAGGACTCTGCTGCATTATTTAAGGACTTTGCTGCATTATTTAAGGACTCTGATACGGTACTTAAGGACTCTGCTGCATTATTTAAGTACTTTGTTGCATTATTTAAGGACTCTGCTGCATTATTTAAGGACTTTGTTGCATTATTTAAGGACTCTTCTGCATTATTTAAGGACTTTGCTGCATTATTTAAGGACTCTGATACGGTACTTAAGGACTCTGCTGCATTATTTAAGGACTTTGCTGCATTATTTATGGACTTTATTGCATTATTTAAAGACTTTGCTGCATTATTTAAGGAATTTGCTGCATTATTTAAGGACTTGGCTGGATTATTTAAGGACTGTGCTGCATTATTTAAGGACTTTGCTGCATTATTTAAGGACTCTGCTGCATTATTTAAGGACTTTGTTGCATTATTTAAGGACTCTGCTGCATTATTTAAGGACTTTGTTGCATTATTTAAGGACTCTGCTGCATTATTTAAGGACCCTGCTGCGGTATTTCAGTACTCTGCTGAATTATTTAAGGACTTTGCTGCATTATTTGTGGACTTTATTGCATTATTTAAGGACTCTGCTGCATTAGTTAAGGAATTTGCTGCATTATTTAAGGACTCTGCTGCATTATTTAATGACTTTGCTGCATTATTTAAGGACTTTATTGCATTATTTAAGGACTGTTCTGCATTATTTAAGGACTTTGTTGCATTATTTAAGGACTCTGCTGCATTATTTAAGGAATTTGCTTCATTATTTAAGGACTCTGCTGCATTATTTAAGGACTTTGTTGCGTTATTTAAGGACTCTGCTGCATTATTTAAGGACTTTGTTGCATTATTTAAGGACTCTGCTGCATTATATAAGGACTTTGCTGCATTATTTAAGGACTTTATTGCATTATTTAAGGACTGTTCTGCATTATTTAAGGACTTTGTTGCATTATTTAAGGACTCTGCTGCATTATTTAAGGAATTTGCTGCATTATTTAAGGACTCTGCTGCATTATTTAACGACTTGCTGCATTATTTAAGGACTCTGCTACGGTACTTAAGGACTCTGCTGCATTATTTAAGTACTTTGTTGCATTATTTAAGGACTCTGCTGCATTATTTAAGGACTTTGCTGCATTATTTAAGGACTCTGCTGCATTATTTAAGGACTTTGCTGCATTATTTAAGGACTCTGCTGCATTATTTAAGGACTCTGCTGCATTATATAAGGACTTTGCTGCATTATTTAAGGACTTTATTGCATTATTTAAGGACTGTTCTGCATTATTTAAGGACTTTGTTGCATTATTTAAGGACTCTGCTGCATTATTTAAGGAATTTGCTGCATTATTTAAGGACTCTGCTGCATTATTTAATGACTTGCTGCATTATTTAAGGACTCTGCTACGGTACTTAAGGACTCTGCTGCATTATTTAAGTACTTTGTTGCATTATTTAAGGACTCTGCTGCATTATTTAAGGACTTTGCTGCATTATTTAAGGACTCTGCTGCATTATTTAGGGACTTTGCTGCATTATTTAAGGACTCTGCTGCATTATTTAAGGACTTTGCTGCATTATTTAAGGACTTTCTTGCATTATTTAAGGACTCTGCTGCATTATTTAAGGAATTTGCTGCATTATTTAAGGACTCTGCTGCATTATTTAAGGACTTTGTTGCATTATTTAAGGACTCTGCTGCATTATTTAAGGACTTTGTTGCATTATTTAAGGACTCTGCTGCATTATTTAAGGACCCTGCTACGGTATTTCAGTAATCTACTGCATTATTTAAGGACTTTGTTGCATTATTTAAGGACTCTGCTGCATTATTTAAGGACCCTGCTGCGGTATTTCAGTACTCTGCTGCATTATTTAAGGACTCTGCTGCATTATTTATGGACTTTATTGTATTATTTAAAGACTTTGCTGAATTATTTAAGGAATTTGCTGCATTATTTAAGGACTTGGCTGGATTATTTAAGGACTCTGCTGCATTATTTAAGGACTTTGCTGCATTATTTAAGGACTCTGCTGCATTATTTAAGGACTTTGTTGCATTATTTAAGGACTCTGCTGCATTATTTAATTACTTTGTTGCATTATTTAAGGACTCTGCTGCATTATTTAAGGACCCTGCTGCGGTATTTCAGTATACTCTGCTGAATTATTTAAGGACTTTGCTGCATTATTTATGGACTTTATTGCATTATTTAAGGACTCTGCTGCATTATTTAAGGAATTTGCTGCATTATTTAGGTACTCTGCTGCATTATTTAAGGACTTTGCTGCGGTATTTAAGGACTTTATTGCATTATTTAAGGACTGTTCTGCATTATTTAAGGACTTTGTTGCATTATTTAAGGACTCTGCTACGGTACTTAAGGACTCTGCTGCATTATTTAAGTACTTTGTTGCATTATTTAAGGACTCTGCTGCATTATTTAAGGACTTTGCTGCATTATTTAAGGACTCTGCTGCATTATTTAAGGACTTTGCTGCATTATTTAAGGACTCTGCTGCATTATTTAAGGACCCTTCTGCCGTATTTCAGTACTCTGCTGCATTATTTAAGGACTTTGCTGCATTATTTTTGGACTTTATTGCATTATTTAAAGACTTTGCTGCATTATTTAAGGAATTTGCTGCATTATTTAAGGACTGTTCTGCATTATTTAAGGACTTTGTTGCATTATTTAAGGACTCTGCTACAGTACTTAAAGACTCTGCTGCATTATTTAAGTACTTTGTTGCATTATTTAAGGACTCTGCTGCATTATTTAATGACTTTGCTGCATTATTTAAGGACTCTGCTGCATTATTTAAGGACTTTGCTGCATTATTTAAGGACTCTGCTGCATTATTTAAGGACTTTGCTGCATTATTTAAGGACTCTGATATGGTACTTAAGAACTCTGCTGCATTATTTAAGTACTTTGTTGCATTATTTAAGGACTCTGCTGCATTATTTAAGGACTTTGTTGCATTATTTAAGGACTCTTCTGCATTATTTAAGGACTTTGTTGCATTATTTAAGGACTTTGCTGCATTATTTAAGGACTCTGCTGCATTATTTAAGGAATTTGCTGCATTATTTAAGGACTCTGCTGCATTATTTAATGACTTTGCTGCATTATTTAAGGACTCTGCTGCATTATTTAAGGACTTTGCTGCGGTATTTAATGACTCTGCAGCATTATTTAATGACTTTGCTGCATTATTTAAGGACTCTGCTGCATTATTTAAGGACTTTGCTGCATTATTTAAGGACTCTGATACGGTACTTAAGAACTCTGCTGCATTATTTAAGTACTTTGTTGCATTATTTAAGGACTCTGCTGCATTATTTAAGGACTTTGTTGCATTATTTAAGGACTCTTCTGCATTATTTAAGGACTTTGTTGCATTATTTAAGGACTTTGCTGCATTATTTAAGGACTTTGCTGCATTATTTAAGGACTCTGCTGCATTATTTAAAGACTTGGCTGGATTATTTAAGGACTCTGCTGCATTATTTAAGGAATTTGCTTCATTATTTAAGGACTCTGCTGCATTATTTAAGGACTTTGTTGCGTTATTTAAGGACTCTGCTGCATTATTTAAGGACTTTGTTGCATTATTTAAGGACTCTGCTGCATTATATAAGGACTTTGCTGCATTATTTAAGGACTTTATTGCATTATTTAAGGACTGTTCTGCATTATTTAAGGACTTTGTTGCATTATTTAAGGACTCTGCTGCATTATTTAAGGAATTTGCTGCATTATTTAAGGACTCTGCTGCATTATTTAACGACTTGCTGCATTATTTAAGGACTCTGCTACGGTACTTAAGGACTCTGCTGCATTATTTAAGTACTTTGTTGCATTATTTAAGGACTCTGCTGCATTATTTAAGGACTTTGCTGCATTATTTAAGGACTCTGCTGCATTATTTAAGGACTTTGCTGCATTATTTAAGGACTCTGCTGCATTATTTAAGGACTTTGCTGCATTATTTAAGGACTTTCTTGCATTATTTAAGGACTCTGCTGCATTATTTAAGGAATTTGCTGCATTATTTAAGGACTCTGCTGCATTATTTAAGGACCCTGCTGCGGTATTTCAGTACTCTGCTGCATTATTTAAGGACTTTGCTGCATTATTTAAGGACTCTGCTGCATTATTTAAGGACTTTGTTGCATTATTTAAGGACTCTGCTGCATTATTTAAGGAATTTGCTGCATTATTTAAGGACTCTGCTGCATTATTTAAGGACTTTGTTGCATTATTTAAGGACTCTGCTGCATTATTTAAGGACTTTGTTGCATTATTTAAGGACTCTGCTGCATTATTTAAGGACCCTGCTACGGTATTTCAGTAATCTACTGCATTATTTAAGGACTTTGTTGCATTATTTAAGGACTCTGCTGCATTATTTAAGGACCCTGCTGCGGTATTTCAGTACTCTGCTGCATTATTTAAGGACTCTGCTGCATTATTTATGGACTTTATTGTATTATTTAAAGACTTTGCTGAATTATTTAAGGAATTTGATGCATTATTTAAGGACTTGGCTGGATTATTTAAGGACTCTGCTGCATTATTTAAGGACTTTGCTGCATTATTTAAGGACTCTGCTGCATTATTTAAGGACTTTGTTGCATTATTTAAGGACTCTGCTGCATTATTTAATTACTTTGTTGCATTATTTAAGGACTCTGCTGCATTATTTAAGGACCCTGCTGCGGTATTTCAGTATACTCTGCTGAATTATTTAAGGACTTTGCTGCATTATTTATGGACTTTATTGCATTATTTAAGGACTCTGCTGCATTATTTAAGGAATTTGCTGCATTATTTAGGTACTCTGCTGCATTATTTAAGGACTTTGCTGCGGTATTTAAGGACTTTATTGCATTATTTAAGGACTGTTCTGCATTATTTAAGGACTTTGTTGCATTATTTAAGGACTCTGCTACGGTACTTAAGGACTCTGCTGCATTATTTAAGTACTTTGTTGCATTATTTAAGGACTCTGCTGCATTATTTAAGGACTTTGCTGCATTATTTAAGGACTCTGCTGCATTATTTAAGGACTTTGCTGCATTATTTAAGGACTCTGCTGCATTATTTAAGGACCCTTCTGCCGTATTTCAGTACTCTGCTGCATTATTTAAGGACTTTGCTGCATTATTTTTGGACTTTATTGCATTATTTAAAGACTTTGCTGCATTATTTAAGGAATTTGCTGCATTATTTAAGGACTTGGCTGGATTATTTAAGGACTGTGCTACATTATTTAAGGACTTTGCTGCATTATTTAAGGACTCTGCTGCATTATTTAAGGACTTTGTTGCATTATTTAAGGACTCTGCTGCATTATTTAAGGACTTTGTTGCATTATTTAAGGACTCTGCTGCATTATTTAAGGACCCTGCTGCGGTATTTCAGTACTCTGCTGAATTATTTAAGGACTTTGCTGCATTATTTATGGACTTTATTGCATTATTTAAGGACTCTGCTGCATTAGTTAAGGAATTTGCTGCATTATTTAAGGACTCTGCTGCATTAATTAAGGACTTTGCTGCGGTATTTAAGGACTCTGCAGCATTATTTAATGACTTTGCTGCATTATTTAAGGACTCTGCTGCATTATTTAAGGACTTTGCTGCGGTATTTAAGGACTTTGCTGCGGTATTTAAGGACTCTGCAGCATTATTTGATGACTTTGCTGCTTTATTTAAGGACTCTGCTGCATTATTTAAGGACTTTGCTGCATTATTTAAGGACTCTGATACGGTACTTAAGGACTCTGCTGCATTATTTAAGTACTTTGTTGCATTATTTAAGGACTCTGCTGCATTATTTAAGGACTTTGTTGCATTATTTAAGGACTCTTCTGCATTATTTAAGGACTTTGCTGCATTATTTAAGGACTCTGATACGGTACTTAAGGACTCTGCTGCATTATTTAAGGACTTTGCTGCATTATTTATGGACTTTATTGCATTATTTAAAGACTTTGCTGCATTATTTAAGGAATTTGCTGCATTATTTAAGGACTTGGCTGGATTATTTAAGGACTGTGCTGCATTATTTAAGGACTTTGCTGCATTATTTAAGGACTCTGCTGCATTATTTAAGGACTTTGTTGCATTATTTAAGGACTCTGCTGCATTATTTAAGGACTTTGTTGCATTATTTAAGGACTCTGCTGCATTATTTAAGGACCCTGCTGCGGTATTTCAGTACTCTGCTGAATTATTTAAGGACTTTGCTGCATTATTTGTGGACTTTATTGCATTATTTAAGGACTCTGCTGCATTAGTTAAGGAATTTGCTGCATTATTTAAGGACTCTGCTGCATTATTTAATGACTTTGCTGCATTATTTAAGGACTTTATTGCATTATTTAAGGACTGTTCTGCATTATTTAAGGACTTTGTTGCATTATTTAAGGACTCTGCTGCATTATTTAAGGAATTTGCTTCATTATTTAAGGACTCTGCTGCATTATTTAAGGACTTTGTTGCGTTATTTAAGGACTCTGCTGCATTATTTAAGGACTTTGTTGCATTATTTAAGGACTCTGCTGCATTATATAAGGACTTTGCTGCATTATTTAAGGACTTTATTGCATTATTTAAGGACTGTTCTGCATTATTTAAGGACTTTGTTGCATTATTTAAGGACTCTGCTGCATTATTTAAGGAATTTGCTGCATTATTTAAGGACTCTGCTGCATTATTTAACGACTTGCTGCATTATTTAAGGACTCTGCTACGGTACTTAAGGACTCTGCTGCATTATTTAAGTACTTTGTTGCATTATTTAAGGACTCTGCTGCATTATTTAAGGACTTTGCTGCATTATTTAAGGACTCTGCTGCATTATTTAAGGACTTTGCTGCATTATTTAAGGACTCTGCTGCATTATTTAAGGACTTTGTTGCATTATTTAAGGACTCTGCTGCATTATATAAGGACTTTGCTGCATTATTTAAGGACTTTATTGCATTATTTAAGGACTGTTCTGCATTATTTAAGGACTTTGTTGCATTATTTAAGGACTCTGCTGCATTATTTAAGGAATTTGCTGCATTATTTAAGGACTCTGCTGCATTATTTAATGACTTGCTGCATTATTTAAGGACTCTGCTACGGTACTTAAGGACTCTGCTGCATTATTTAAGTACTTTGTTGCATTATTTAAGGACTCTGCTGCATTATTTAAGGACTTTGCTGCATTATTTAAGGACTCTGCTGCATTATTTAGGGACTTTGCTGCATTATTTAAGGACTCTGCTGCATTATTTAAGGACTTTGCTGCATTATTTAAGGACTTTCTTGCATTATTTAAGGACTCTGCTGCATTATTTAAGGAATTTGCTGCATTATTTAAGGACTCTGCTGCATTATTTAAGGACTTTGTTGCATTATTTAAGGACTCTGCTGCATTATTTAAGGACTTTGTTGCATTATTTAAGGACTCTGCTGCATTATTTAAGGACCCTGCTACGGTATTTCAGTAATCTACTGCATTATTTAAGGACTTTGTTGCATTATTTAAGGACTCTGCTGCATTATTTAAGGACCCTGCTGCGGTATTTCAGTACTCTGCTGCATTATTTAAGGACTCTGCTGCATTATTTATGGACTTTATTGTATTATTTAAAGACTTTGCTGAATTATTTAAGGAATTTGCTGCATTATTTAAGGACTTGGCTGGATTATTTAAGGACTCTGCTGCATTATTTAAGGACTTTGCTGCATTATTTAAGGACTCTGCTGCATTATTTAAGGACTTTGTTGCATTATTTAAGGACTCTGCTGCATTATTTAATTACTTTGTTGCATTATTTAAGGACTCTGCTGCATTATTTAAGGACCCTGCTGCGGTATTTCAGTATACTCTGCTGAATTATTTAAGGACTTTGCTGCATTATTTATGGACTTTATTGCATTATTTAAGGACTCTGCTGCATTATTTAAGGAATTTGCTGCATTATTTAGGTACTCTGCTGCATTATTTAAGGACTTTGCTGCGGTATTTAAGGACTTTATTGCATTATTTAAGGACTGTTCTGCATTATTTAAGGACTTTGTTGCATTATTTAAGGACTCTGCTACGGTACTTAAGGACTCTGCTGCATTATTTAAGTACTTTGTTGCATTATTTAAGGACTCTGCTGCATTATTTAAGGACTTTGCTGCATTATTTAAGGACTCTGCTGCATTATTTAAGGACTTTGCTGCATTATTTAAGGACTCTGCTGCATTATTTAAGGACCCTTCTGCCGTATTTCAGTACTCTGCTGCATTATTTAAGGACTTTGCTGCATTATTTTTGGACTTTATTGCATTATTTAAAGACTTTGCTGCATTATTTAAGGAATTTGCTGCATTATTTAAGGACTGTTCTGCATTATTTAAGGACTTTGTTGCATTATTTAAGGACTCTGCTACAGTACTTAAAGACTCTGCTGCATTATTTAAGTACTTTGTTGCATTATTTAAGGACTCTGCTGCATTATTTAATGACTTTGCTGCATTATTTAAGGACTCTGCTGCATTATTTAAGGACTTTGCTGCATTATTTAAGGACTCTGCTGCATTATTTAAGGACTTTGCTGCATTATTTAAGGACTCTGATATGGTACTTAAGAACTCTGCTGCATTATTTAAGTACTTTGTTGCATTATTTAAGGACTCTGCTGCATTATTTAAGGACTTTGTTGCATTATTTAAGGACTCTTCTGCATTATTTAAGGACTTTGTTGCATTATTTAAGGACTTTGCTGCATTATTTAAGGACTCTGCTGCATTATTTAAGGAATTTGCTGCATTATTTAAGGACTCTGCTGCATTATTTAATGACTTTGCTGCATTATTTAAGGACTCTGCTGCATTATTTAAGGACTTTGCTGCGGTATTTAATGACTCTGCAGCATTATTTAATGACTTTGCTGCATTATTTAAGGACTCTGCTGCATTATTTAAGGACTTTGCTGCATTATTTAAGGACTCTGATACGGTACTTAAGAACTCTGCTGCATTATTTAAGTACTTTGTTGCATTATTTAAGGACTCTGCTGCATTATTTAAGGACTTTGTTGCATTATTTAAGGACTCTTCTGCATTATTTAAGGACTTTGTTGCATTATTTAAGGACTTTGCTGCATTATTTAAGGACTTTGCTGCATTATTTAAGGACTCTGCTGCATTATTTAAAGACTTGGCTGGATTATTTAAGGACTCTGCTGCATTATTTAAGGAATTTGCTTCATTATTTAAGGACTCTGCTGCATTATTTAAGGACTTTGTTGCGTTATTTAAGGACTCTGCTGCATTATTTAAGGACTTTGTTGCATTATTTAAGGACTCTGCTGCATTATATAAGGACTTTGCTGCATTATTTAAGGACTTTATTGCATTATTTAAGGACTGTTCTGCATTATTTAAGGACTTTGTTGCATTATTTAAGGACTCTGCTGCATTATTTAAGGAATTTGCTGCATTATTTAAGGACTCTGCTGCATTATTTAACGACTTGCTGCATTATTTAAGGACTCTGCTACGGTACTTAAGGACTCTGCTGCATTATTTAAGTACTTTGTTGCATTATTTAAGGACTCTGCTGCATTATTTAAGGACTTTGCTGCATTATTTAAGGACTCTGCTGCATTATTTAAGGACTTTGCTGCATTATTTAAGGACTCTGCTGCATTATTTAAGGACTTTGCTGCATTATTTAAGGACTTTCTTGCATTATTTAAGGACTCTGCTGCATTATTTAAGGAATTTGCTGCATTATTTAAGGACTCTGCTGCATTATTTAAGGACCCTGCTGCGGTATTTCAGTACTCTGCTGCATTATTTAAGGACTTTGCTGCATTATTTAAGGACTCTGCTGCATTATTTAAGGACTTTGTTGCGTTATTTAAGGACTCTGCTGCATTAGTTAAGGAATTTGCTGCATTATTTAAGGACTCTGCTGCATTATTTAATGACTTTGCTGCATTATTTAAGGACTCTGCTGCATTATTTAAGGACTTTGCTGCGGTATTTAAGGACTCTGCAGCATTATTTAATGACTTTGCTGCTTTATTTAAGGACTCTGCTGCATTATTTAAGGACTTTGCTGCATTATTTAAGGACTCTGATACGGTACTTAAGGACTCTGCTGCATTATTTAAGTACTTTGTTGCATTATTTAAGGACTCTGCTGCATTATTTAAGGACTTTGTTGCATTATTTAAGGACACTTCTGCATTATTTAAGGAGTTTGTTGCATTATTTAAGGACTTTGCTGCATTATTTAAGGACTTTGCTGCATTATTTAAGGACTCTGCTGCATTATTTAAGGACTTTGCTGCATTATTTAAGGACTCTGCTGCATTATTTAAGGACTTTCTTGCATTATTTAAGGACTCTGCTGCATTATTTAAGGAATTTGCTGCATTATTTAAGGACTCTGCTGCATTATTTAAGGACCCTGCTGCGGTATTTCAGTACTCTGCTGCATTATTTAAGGACTTTGCTGCATTATTTAAGGACTCTGCTGCATTATTTAAGGACTTTGTTGCGTTATTTAAGGACTCTGCTGCATTAGTTAAGGAATTTGCTGCATTATTTAAGGACTCTGCTGCATTATTTAATGACTTTGCTGCATTATTTAAGGACTCTGCTGCATTATTTAAGGACTTTGCTGCGGTATTTAAGGACTCTGCAGCATTATTTAATGACTTTGCTGCTTTATTTAAGGACTCTGCTGCATTATTTAAGGACTTTGCTGCATTATTTAAGGACTCTGATATGGTACTTAAGAACTCTGCTGCATTATTTAAGTACTTTGTTGCATTATTTAAGGACTCTGCTGCATTATTTAAGGACTTTGTTGCATTATTTAAGGACTCTTCTGCATTATTTAAGGACTTTGTTGCATTATTTAAGGACTTTGCTGCATTATTTAAGGACTCTGCTGCATTATTTAAGGAATTTGCTGCATTATTTAAGGACTCTGCTGCATTATTTAATGACTTTGCTGCATTATTTAAGGACTCTGCTGCATTATTTAAGGACTTTGCTGCGGTATTTAATGACTCTGCAGCATTATTTAATGACTTTGCTGCATTATTTAAGGACTCTGCTGCATTATTTAAGGACTTTGCTGCATTATTTAAGGACTCTGATACGGTACTTAAGAACTCTGCTGCATTATTTAAGTACTTTGTTGCATTATTTAAGGACTCTGCTGCATTATTTAAGGACTTTGTTGCATTATTTAAGGACTCTTCTGCATTATTTAAGGACTTTGTTGCATTATTTAAGGACTTTGCTGCATTATTTAAGGACTTTGCTGCATTATTTAAGGACTCTGCTGCATTATTTAAAGACTTGGCTGGATTATTTAAGGACTCTGCTGCATTATTTAAGGAATTTGCTTCATTATTTAAGGACTCTGCTGCATTATTTAAGGACTTTGTTGCGTTATTTAAGGACTCTGCTGCATTATTTAAGGACTTTGTTGCATTATTTAAGGACTCTGCTGCATTATATAAGGACTTTGCTGCATTATTTAAGGACTTTATTGCATTATTTAAGGACTGTTCTGCATTATTTAAGGACTTTGTTGCATTATTTAAGGACTCTGCTGCATTATTTAAGGAATTTGCTGCATTATTTAAGGACTCTGCTGCATTATTTAACGACTTGCTGCATTATTTAAGGACTCTGCTACGGTACTTAAGGACTCTGCTGCATTATTTAAGTACTTTGTTGCATTATTTAAGGACTCTGCTGCATTATTTAAGGACTTTGCTGCATTATTTAAGGACTCTGCTGCATTATTTAAGGACTTTGCTGCATTATTTAAGGACTCTGCTGCATTATTTAAGGACTTTGCTGCATTATTTAAGGACTTTCTTGCATTATTTAAGGACTCTGCTGCATTATTTAAGGAATTTGCTGCATTATTTAAGGACTCTGCTGCATTATTTAAGGACCCTGCTGCGGTATTTCAGTACTCTGCTGCATTATTTAAGGACTTTGCTGCATTATTTAAGGACTCTGCTGCATTATTTAAGGACTTTGTTGCATTATTTAAGGACTCTGCTGCATTATTTAAGGAATTTGCTGCATTATTTAAGGACTCTGCTGCATTATTTAAGGACTTTGTTGCATTATTTAAGGACTCTGCTGCATTATTTAAGGACTTTGTTGCATTATTTAAGGACTCTGCTGCATTATTTAAGGACCCTGCTACGGTATTTCAGTAATCTACTGCATTATTTAAGGACTTTGTTGCATTATTTAAGGACTCTGCTGCATTATTTAAGGACCCTGCTGCGGTATTTCAGTACTCTGCTGCATTATTTAAGGACTCTGCTGCATTATTTATGGACTTTATTGTATTATTTAAAGACTTTGCTGAATTATTTAAGGAATTTGATGCATTATTTAAGGACTTGGCTGGATTATTTAAGGACTCTGCTGCATTATTTAAGGACTTTGCTGCATTATTTAAGGACTCTGCTGCATTATTTAAGGACTTTGTTGCATTATTTAAGGACTCTGCTGCATTATTTAATTACTTTGTTGCATTATTTAAGGACTCTGCTGCATTATTTAAGGACCCTGCTGCGGTATTTCAGTATACTCTGCTGAATTATTTAAGGACTTTGCTGCATTATTTATGGACTTTATTGCATTATTTAAGGACTCTGCTGCATTATTTAAGGAATTTGCTGCATTATTTAGGTACTCTGCTGCATTATTTAAGGACTTTGCTGCGGTATTTAAGGACTTTATTGCATTATTTAAGGACTGTTCTGCATTATTTAAGGACTTTGTTGCATTATTTAAGGACTCTGCTACGGTACTTAAGGACTCTGCTGCATTATTTAAGTACTTTGTTGCATTATTTAAGGACTCTGCTGCATTATTTAAGGACTTTGCTGCATTATTTAAGGACTCTGCTGCATTATTTAAGGACTTTGCTGCATTATTTAAGGACTCTGCTGCATTATTTAAGGACCCTTCTGCCGTATTTCAGTACTCTGCTGCATTATTTAAGGACTTTGCTGCATTATTTTTGGACTTTATTGCATTATTTAAAGACTTTGCTGCATTATTTAAGGAATTTGCTGCATTATTTAAGGACTTGGCTGGATTATTTAAGGACTGTGCTACATTATTTAAGGACTTTGCTGCATTATTTAAGGACTCTGCTGCATTATTTAAGGACTTTGTTGCATTATTTAAGGACTCTGCTGCATTATTTAAGGACTTTGTTGCATTATTTAAGGACTCTGCTGCATTATTTAAGGACCCTGCTGCGGTATTTCAGTACTCTGCTGAATTATTTAAGGACTTTGCTGCATTATTTATGGACTTTATTGCATTATTTAAGGACTCTGCTGCATTAGTTAAGGAATTTGCTGCATTATTTAAGGACTCTGCTGCATTAATTAAGGACTTTGCTGCGGTATTTAAGGACTCTGCAGCATTATTTAATGACTTTGCTGCATTATTTAAGGACTCTGCTGCATTATTTAAGGACTTTGCTGCGGTATTTAAGGACTTTGCTGCGGTATTTAAGGACTCTGCAGCATTATTTGATGACTTTGCTGCTTTATTTAAGGACTCTGCTGCATTATTTAAGGACTTTGCTGCATTATTTAAGGACTCTGATACGGTACTTAAGGACTCTGCTGCATTATTTAAGTACTTTGTTGCATTATTTAAGGACTCTGCTGCATTATTTAAGGACTTTGTTGCATTATTTAAGGACTCTTCTGCATTATTTAAGGACTTTGCTGCATTATTTAAGGACTCTGATACGGTACTTAAGGACTCTGCTGCATTATTTAAGGACTTTGCTGCATTATTTATGGACTTTATTGCATTATTTAAAGACTTTGCTGCATTATTTAAGGAATTTGCTGCATTATTTAAGGACTTGGCTGGATTATTTAAGGACTGTGCTGCATTATTTAAGGACTTTGCTGCATTATTTAAGGACTCTGCTGCATTATTTAAGGACTTTGTTGCATTATTTAAGGACTCTGCTGCATTATTTAAGGACTTTGTTGCATTATTTAAGGACTCTGCTGCATTATTTAAGGACCCTGCTGCGGTATTTCAGTACTCTGCTGAATTATTTAAGGACTTTGCTGCATTATTTGTGGACTTTATTGCATTATTTAAGGACTCTGCTGCATTAGTTAAGGAATTTGCTGCATTATTTAAGGACTCTGCTGCATTATTTAATGACTTTGCTGCATTATTTAAGGACTTTATTGCATTATTTAAGGACTGTTCTGCATTATTTAAGGACTTTGTTGCATTATTTAAGGACTCTGCTGCATTATTTAAGGAATTTGCTTCATTATTTAAGGACTCTGCTGCATTATTTAAGGACTTTGTTGCGTTATTTAAGGACTCTGCTGCATTATTTAAGGACTTTGTTGCATTATTTAAGGACTCTGCTGCATTATATAAGGACTTTGCTGCATTATTTAAGGACTTTATTGCATTATTTAAGGACTGTTCTGCATTATTTAAGGACTTTGTTGCATTATTTAAGGACTCTGCTGCATTATTTAAGGAATTTGCTGCATTATTTAAGGACTCTGCTGCATTATTTAACGACTTGCTGCATTATTTAAGGACTCTGCTACGGTACTTAAGGACTCTGCTGCATTATTTAAGTACTTTGTTGCATTATTTAAGGACTCTGCTGCATTATTTAAGGACTTTGCTGCATTATTTAAGGACTCTGCTGCATTATTTAAGGACTTTGCTGCATTATTTAAGGACTCTGCTGCATTATTTAAGGACTTTGTTGCATTATTTAAGGACTCTGCTGCATTATATAAGGACTTTGCTGCATTATTTAAGGACTTTATTGCATTATTTAAGGACTGTTCTGCATTATTTAAGGACTTTGTTGCATTATTTAAGGACTCTGCTGCATTATTTAAGGAATTTGCTGCATTATTTAAGGACTCTGCTGCATTATTTAATGACTTGCTGCATTATTTAAGGACTCTGCTACGGTACTTAAGGACTCTGCTGCATTATTTAAGTACTTTGTTGCATTATTTAAGGACTCTGCTGCATTATTTAAGGACTTTGCTGCATTATTTAAGGACTCTGCTGCATTATTTAGGGACTTTGCTGCATTATTTAAGGACTCTGCTGCATTATTTAAGGACTTTGCTGCATTATTTAAGGACTTTCTTGCATTATTTAAGGACTCTGCTGCATTATTTAAGGAATTTGCTGCATTATTTAAGGACTCTGCTGCATTATTTAAGGACTTTGTTGCATTATTTAAGGACTCTGCTGCATTATTTAAGGACTTTGTTGCATTATTTAAGGACTCTGCTGCATTATTTAAGGACCCTGCTACGGTATTTCAGTAATCTACTGCATTATTTAAGGACTTTGTTGCATTATTTAAGGACTCTGCTGCATTATTTAAGGACCCTGCTGCGGTATTTCAGTACTCTGCTGCATTATTTAAGGACTCTGCTGCATTATTTATGGACTTTATTGTATTATTTAAAGACTTTGCTGAATTATTTAAGGAATTTGCTGCATTATTTAAGGACTTGGCTGGATTATTTAAGGACTCTGCTGCATTATTTAAGGACTTTGCTGCATTATTTAAGGACTCTGCTGCATTATTTAAGGACTTTGTTGCATTATTTAAGGACTCTGCTGCATTATTTAATTACTTTGTTGCATTATTTAAGGACTCTGCTGCATTATTTAAGGACCCTGCTGCGGTATTTCAGTATACTCTGCTGAATTATTTAAGGACTTTGCTGCATTATTTATGGACTTTATTGCATTATTTAAGGACTCTGCTGCATTATTTAAGGAATTTGCTGCATTATTTAGGTACTCTGCTGCATTATTTAAGGACTTTGCTGCGGTATTTAAGGACTTTATTGCATTATTTAAGGACTGTTCTGCATTATTTAAGGACTTTGTTGCATTATTTAAGGACTCTGCTACGGTACTTAAGGACTCTGCTGCATTATTTAAGTACTTTGTTGCATTATTTAAGGACTCTGCTGCATTATTTAAGGACTTTGCTGCATTATTTAAGGACTCTGCTGCATTATTTAAGGACTTTGCTGCATTATTTAAGGACTCTGCTGCATTATTTAAGGACCCTTCTGCCGTATTTCAGTACTCTGCTGCATTATTTAAGGACTTTGCTGCATTATTTTTGGACTTTATTGCATTATTTAAAGACTTTGCTGCATTATTTAAGGAATTTGCTGCATTATTTAAGGACTGTTCTGCATTATTTAAGGACTTTGTTGCATTATTTAAGGACTCTGCTACAGTACTTAAAGACTCTGCTGCATTATTTAAGTACTTTGTTGCATTATTTAAGGACTCTGCTGCATTATTTAATGACTTTGCTGCATTATTTAAGGACTCTGCTGCATTATTTAAGGACTTTGCTGCATTATTTAAGGACTCTGCTGCATTATTTAAGGACTTTGCTGCATTATTTAAGGACTCTGATATGGTACTTAAGAACTCTGCTGCATTATTTAAGTACTTTGTTGCATTATTTAAGGACTCTGCTGCATTATTTAAGGACTTTGTTGCATTATTTAAGGACTCTTCTGCATTATTTAAGGACTTTGTTGCATTATTTAAGGACTTTGCTGCATTATTTAAGGACTCTGCTGCATTATTTAAGGAATTTGCTGCATTATTTAAGGACTCTGCTGCATTATTTAATGACTTTGCTGCATTATTTAAGGACTCTGCTGCATTATTTAAGGACTTTGCTGCGGTATTTAATGACTCTGCAGCATTATTTAATGACTTTGCTGCATTATTTAAGGACTCTGCTGCATTATTTAAGGACTTTGCTGCATTATTTAAGGACTCTGATACGGTACTTAAGAACTCTGCTGCATTATTTAAGTACTTTGTTGCATTATTTAAGGACTCTGCTGCATTATTTAAGGACTTTGTTGCATTATTTAAGGACTCTTCTGCATTATTTAAGGACTTTGTTGCATTATTTAAGGACTTTGCTGCATTATTTAAGGACTTTGCTGCATTATTTAAGGACTCTGCTGCATTATTTAAAGACTTGGCTGGATTATTTAAGGACTCTGCTGCATTATTTAAGGAATTTGCTTCATTATTTAAGGACTCTGCTGCATTATTTAAGGACTTTGTTGCGTTATTTAAGGACTCTGCTGCATTATTTAAGGACTTTGTTGCATTATTTAAGGACTCTGCTGCATTATATAAGGACTTTGCTGCATTATTTAAGGACTTTATTGCATTATTTAAGGACTGTTCTGCATTATTTAAGGACTTTGTTGCATTATTTAAGGACTCTGCTGCATTATTTAAGGAATTTGCTGCATTATTTAAGGACTCTGCTGCATTATTTAACGACTTGCTGCATTATTTAAGGACTCTGCTACGGTACTTAAGGACTCTGCTGCATTATTTAAGTACTTTGTTGCATTATTTAAGGACTCTGCTGCATTATTTAAGGACTTTGCTGCATTATTTAAGGACTCTGCTGCATTATTTAAGGACTTTGCTGCATTATTTAAGGACTCTGCTGCATTATTTAAGGACTTTGCTGCATTATTTAAGGACTTTCTTGCATTATTTAAGGACTCTGCTGCATTATTTAAGGAATTTGCTGCATTATTTAAGGACTCTGCTGCATTATTTAAGGACCCTGCTGCGGTATTTCAGTACTCTGCTGCATTATTTAAGGACTTTGCTGCATTATTTAAGGACTCTGCTGCATTATTTAAGGACTTTGTTGCGTTATTTAAGGACTCTGCTGCATTAGTTAAGGAATTTGCTGCATTATTTAAGGACTCTGCTGCATTATTTAATGACTTTGCTGCATTATTTAAGGACTCTGCTGCATTATTTAAGGACTTTGCTGCGGTATTTAAGGACTCTGCAGCATTATTTAATGACTTTGCTGCTTTATTTAAGGACTCTGCTGCATTATTTAAGGACTTTGCTGCATTATTTAAGGACTCTGATACGGTACTTAAGGACTCTGCTGCATTATTTAAGTACTTTGTTGCATTATTTAAGGACTCTGCTGCATTATTTAAGGACTTTGTTGCATTATTTAAGGACACTTCTGCATTATTTAAGGAGTTTGTTGCATTATTTAAGGACTTTGCTGCATTATTTAAGGACTTTGCTGCATTATTTAAGGACTCTGCTGCATTATTTAAGGACTTTGCTGCATTATTTAAGGACTCTGCTGCATTATTTAAGGACTTTCTTGCATTATTTAAGGACTCTGCTGCATTATTTAAGGAATTTGCTGCATTATTTAAGGACTCTGCTGCATTATTTAAGGACCCTGCTGCGGTATTTCAGTACTCTGCTGCATTATTTAAGGACTTTGCTGCATTATTTAAGGACTCTGCTGCATTATTTAAGGACTTTGTTGCGTTATTTAAGGACTCTGCTGCATTAGTTAAGGAATTTGCTGCATTATTTAAGGACTCTGCTGCATTATTTAATGACTTTGCTGCATTATTTAAGGACTCTGCTGCATTATTTAAGGACTTTGCTGCGGTATTTAAGGACTCTGCAGCATTATTTAATGACTTTGCTGCTTTATTTAAGGACTCTGCTGCATTATTTAAGGACTTTGCTGCATTATTTAAGGACTCTGATATGGTACTTAAGAACTCTGCTGCATTATTTAAGTACTTTGTTGCATTATTTAAGGACTCTGCTGCATTATTTAAGGACTTTGTTGCATTATTTAAGGACTCTTCTGCATTATTTAAGGACTTTGTTGCATTATTTAAGGACTTTGCTGCATTATTTAAGGACTCTGCTGCATTATTTAAGGAATTTGCTGCATTATTTAAGGACTCTGCTGCATTATTTAATGACTTTGCTGCATTATTTAAGGACTCTGCTGCATTATTTAAGGACTTTGCTGCGGTATTTAATGACTCTGCAGCATTATTTAATGACTTTGCTGCATTATTTAAGGACTCTGCTGCATTATTTAAGGACTTTGCTGCATTATTTAAGGACTCTGATACGGTACTTAAGAACTCTGCTGCATTATTTAAGTACTTTGTTGCATTATTTAAGGACTCTGCTGCATTATTTAAGGACTTTGTTGCATTATTTAAGGACTCTTCTGCATTATTTAAGGACTTTGTTGCATTATTTAAGGACTTTGCTGCATTATTTAAGGACTTTGCTGCATTATTTAAGGACTCTGCTGCATTATTTAAAGACTTGGCTGGATTATTTAAGGACTCTGCTGCATTATTTAAGGAATTTGCTTCATTATTTAAGGACTCTGCTGCATTATTTAAGGACTTTGTTGCGTTATTTAAGGACTCTGCTGCATTATTTAAGGACTTTGTTGCATTATTTAAGGACTCTGCTGCATTATATAAGGACTTTGCTGCATTATTTAAGGACTTTATTGCATTATTTAAGGACTGTTCTGCATTATTTAAGGACTTTGTTGCATTATTTAAGGACTCTGCTGCATTATTTAAGGAATTTGCTGCATTATTTAAGGACTCTGCTGCATTATTTAACGACTTGCTGCATTATTTAAGGACTCTGCTACGGTACTTAAGGACTCTGCTGCATTATTTAAGTACTTTGTTGCATTATTTAAGGACTCTGCTGCATTATTTAAGGACTTTGCTGCATTATTTAAGGACTCTGCTGCATTATTTAAGGACTTTGCTGCATTATTTAAGGACTCTGCTGCATTATTTAAGGACTTTGCTGCATTATTTAAGGACTTTCTTGCATTATTTAAGGACTCTGCTGCATTATTTAAGGAATTTGCTGCATTATTTAAGGACTCTGCTGCATTATTTAAGGACCCTGCTGCGGTATTTCAGTACTCTGCTGCATTATTTAAGGACTTTGCTGCATTATTTAAGGACTCTGCTGCATTATTTAAGGACTTTGTTGCGTTATTTAAGGACTCTGCTGCATTAGTTAAGGAATTTGCTGCATTATTTAAGGACTCTGCTGCATTATTTAATGACTTTGCTGCATTATTTAAGGACTCTGCTGCATTATTTAAGGACTTTGCTGCGGTATTTAAGGACTCTGCAGCATTATTTAATGACTTTGCTGCTTTATTTAAGGACTCTGCTGCATTATTTAAGGACTTTGCTGCATTATTTAAGGACTCTGATACGGTACTTAAGGACTCTGCTGCATTATTTAAGTACTTTGTTGCATTATTTAAGGACTCTGCTGCATTATTTAAGGACTTTGTTGCATTATTTAAGGACACTTCTGCATTATTTAAGGAGTTTGTTGCATTATTTAAGGACTTTGCTGCATTATTTAAGGACTTTGCTGCATTATTTAAGGACTCTGCTGCATTATTTAAGGACTTTGCTGCATTATTTAAGGACTCTGCTGCATTATTTAAGGACTTGGCTGGATTATTTAAGGACTTTGCTGCATTATTTAAGGACTTTATTGCATTATTTAAGGACTCTGCTGCATTATTTAAGGACTTTGTTGCATTATTTAAGGACTCTGCAGCATTATTTAATGACTTTGCTGCATTATTTAAGGACTTTGCTGCGGTATTTAAGGACTTTATTGCATTATTTAAGGACTGTTCTGCATTATTTAAGGACTTTGTTGCATTATTTAAGGACTCTGCTACAGTACTTAAGGACTCTGCTGCATTATTTAAGTACTTTGTTGCATTATTTAAGGACTCTGCTGCATTATTTAAGGACTTTGCTGCATTATTTAAGGACTCTGCTGCATTATTTAAGGACTTTGCTGCATTATTTAAGGACTCTGCTGCATTATTTAAGGACCTTGTTGCATTATTTAAGGACTCTGCTGCATTATTTAAGGACCCTGCTGCGGTATTTCAGTACTCTGCTGCATTATTTAAGGACTTTGCTGCATTATTTTTGGACTTTATTGCATTATTTAAAGACTTTGCTGCATTATTTAAGGAATTTGCTGCATTATTTAAGGACTTTGCTGGATTATTTAAGGACTTTGCTGCATTATTTAAGGACTTTATTGCATTATTTAAGGACTCTGCTGCATTATTTAAGGACTTTGTTGCATTATTTAACGACTCTGCAGCATTATTTAATGACTTTGCTGCATTATTTAAGGACTTTGCTGCGGTATTTAAGGACTTTATTGCATTATTTAAGGACTGTTCTGCATTATTTAAGGACTTTGTTGCATTATTTAAGGACTCTGCTACAGTACTTAAAGACTCTGCTGCATTATTTAAGTACTTTGTTGCATTATTTAAGGACTCTGCTGCATTATTTAAGGACTTTGCTGCATTATTTAAGGACTCTGCTGCATTATTTAAGGACTTTGCTGCATTATTTAAGGACTCTGCTGCATTATTTAAGGACTTTGCTGCATTATTTAAGGACTCTGATATGGTACTTAAGAACTCTGCTGCATTATTTAAGTACTTTGTTGCATTATTTAAGGACTCTGCTGCATTATTTAAGGACTTTGTTGCATTATTTAAGGACTCTTCTGCATTATTTAAGGACTTTGTTGCATTATTTAAGGACTTTGCTGCATTATTTAAGGACTTTGCTGCATTATTTAAGGACTCTGCTGCATTATTTAAGGAATTTGCTTCATTATTTAAGGACTCTGCTGCATTATTTAATGACTTTGCTGCATTATTTAAGGACTCTGCTGCATTATTTAAGGACTTTGCTGCATTATTTAAGGACTCTGCTGCATTATTTAAGGAATTTGCTGCATTATTTAAGGACTCTGCTGCATTATTTAATGACTTTGCTGCATTATTTAAGGACTCTGCTGCATTATTTAAGGACTTTGCTGCGGTATTTAATGACTCTGCAGCATTATTTAATGACATTGCTGCATTATTTAAGGACTCTGCTGCATTATTTAAGGACTTTGCTGCATTATTTAAGGACTCTGATACGGTACTTAAGAACTCTGCTGCATTATTTAAGTACTTTGTTGCATTATTTAAGGACTCTGCTGCATTATTTAAGGACTTTGTTGCATTATTTAAGGACTCTTCTGCATTATTTAAGGACTTTGTTGCATTATTTAAGGACTTTGCTGCATTATTTAAGGACTTTGCTGCATTATTTAAGGACTCTGCTGCATTATTTAAAGACTTGGCTGGATTATTTAAGGACTCTGCTGCATTATTTAAGGAATTTGCTTCATTATTTAAGGACTCTGCTGCATTATTTAAGGACTTTGTTGCATTATTTAAGGACTCTGCTGCATTATTTAAGGACTTTGTTGCATTATTTAAGGACTCTGCTGCATTATATAAGGACTTTGCTGCATTATTTAAGGACTTTATTGCATTATTTAAGGACTGTTCTGCATTATTTAAGGACTTTGTTGCATTATTTAAGGACTCTGCTGCATTATTTAAGGAATTTGCTGCATTATTTAAGGACTCTGCTGCATTATTTAATGACTTGCTGCATTATTTAAGGACTCTGCTACGGTACTTAAGGACTCTGCTGCATTATTTAAGTACTTTGTTGCATTATTTAAGGACTCTGCTGCATTATTTAAGGACTTTGCTGCATTATTTAAGGACTCTGCTGCATTATTTAGGGACTTTGCTGCATTATTTAAGGACTCTGCTGCATTATTTAAGGACTTTGCTGCATTATTTAAGGACTTTCTTGCATTATTTAAGGACTCTGCTGCATTATTTAAGGAATTTGCTGCATTATTTAAGGACTCTGCTGCATTATTTAAGGACTTTGTTGCATTATTTAAGGACTCTGCTGCATTATTTAAGGACTTTGTTGCATTATTTAAGGACTCTGCTGCATTATTTAAGGACCCTGCTACGGTATTTCAGTAATCTACTGCATTATTTAAGGACTTTGTTGCATTATTTAAGGACTCTGCTGCATTATTTAAGGACCCTGCTGCGGTATTTCAGTACTCTGCTGCATTATTTAAGGACTCTGCTGCATTATTTATGGACTTTATTGTATTATTTAAAGACTTTGCTGAATTATTTAAGGAATTTGATGCATTATTTAAGGACTTGGCTGGATTATTTAAGGACTCTGCTGCATTATTTAAGGACTTTGCTGCATTATTTAAGGACTCTGCTGCATTATTTAAGGACTTTGTTGCATTATTTAAGGACTCTGCTGCATTATTTAATTACTTTGTTGCATTATTTAAGGACTCTGCTGCATTATTTAAGGACCCTGCTGCGGTATTTCAGTATACTCTGCTGAATTATTTAAGGACTTTGCTGCATTATTTATGGACTTTATTGCATTATTTAAGGACTCTGCTGCATTATTTAAGGAATTTGCTGCATTATTTAGGTACTCTGCTGCATTATTTAAGGACTTTGCTGCGGTATTTAAGGACTTTATTGCATTATTTAAGGACTGTTCTGCATTATTTAAGGACTTTGTTGCATTATTTAAGGACTCTGCTACGGTACTTAAGGACTCTGCTGCATTATTTAAGTACTTTGTTGCATTATTTAAGGACTCTGCTGCATTATTTAAGGACTTTGCTGCATTATTTAAGGACTCTGCTGCATTATTTAAGGACTTTGCTGCATTATTTAAGGACTCTGCTGCATTATTTAAGGACCCTTCTGCCGTATTTCAGTACTCTGCTGCATTATTTAAGGACTTTGCTGCATTATTTTTGGACTTTATTGCATTATTTAAAGACTTTGCTGCATTATTTAAGGAATTTGCTGCATTATTTAAGGACTGTTCTGCATTATTTAAGGACTTTGTTGCATTATTTAAGGACTCTGCTACAGTACTTAAAGACTCTGCTGCATTATTTAAGTACTTTGTTGCATTATTTAAGGACTCTGCTGCATTATTTAATGACTTTGCTGCATTATTTAAGGACTCTGCTGCATTATTTAAGGACTTTGCTGCATTATTTAAGGACTCTGCTGCATTATTTAAGGACTTTGCTGCATTATTTAAGGACTCTGATATGGTACTTAAGAACTCTGCTGCATTATTTAAGTACTTTGTTGCATTATTTAAGGACTCTGCTGCATTATTTAAGGACTTTGTTGCATTATTTAAGGACTCTTCTGCATTATTTAAGGACTTTGTTGCATTATTTAAGGACTTTGCTGCATTATTTAAGGACTCTGCTGCATTATTTAAGGAATTTGCTGCATTATTTAAGGACTCTGCTGCATTATTTAATGACTTTGCTGCATTATTTAAGGACTCTGCTGCATTATTTAAGGACTTTGCTGCGGTATTTAATGACTCTGCAGCATTATTTAATGACTTTGCTGCATTATTTAAGGACTCTGCTGCATTATTTAAGGACTTTGCTGCATTATTTAAGGACTCTGATACGGTACTTAAGAACTCTGCTGCATTATTTAAGTACTTTGTTGCATTATTTAAGGACTCTGCTGCATTATTTAAGGACTTTGTTGCATTATTTAAGGACTCTTCTGCATTATTTAAGGACTTTGTTGCATTATTTAAGGACTTTGCTGCATTATTTAAGGACTTTGCTGCATTATTTAAGGACTCTGCTGCATTATTTAAAGACTTGGCTGGATTATTTAAGGACTCTGCTGCATTATTTAAGGAATTTGCTTCATTATTTAAGGACTCTGCTGCATTATTTAAGGACTTTGTTGCGTTATTTAAGGACTCTGCTGCATTATTTAAGGACTTTGTTGCATTATTTAAGGACTCTGCTGCATTATATAAGGACTTTGCTGCATTATTTAAGGACTTTATTGCATTATTTAAGGACTGTTCTGCATTATTTAAGGACTTTGTTGCATTATTTAAGGACTCTGCTGCATTATTTAAGGAATTTGCTGCATTATTTAAGGACTCTGCTGCATTATTTAACGACTTGCTGCATTATTTAAGGACTCTGCTACGGTACTTAAGGACTCTGCTGCATTATTTAAGTACTTTGTTGCATTATTTAAGGACTCTGCTGCATTATTTAAGGACTTTGCTGCATTATTTAAGGACTCTGCTGCATTATTTAAGGACTTTGCTGCATTATTTAAGGACTCTGCTGCATTATTTAAGGACTTTGCTGCATTATTTAAGGACTTTCTTGCATTATTTAAGGACTCTGCTGCATTATTTAAGGAATTTGCTGCATTATTTAAGGACTCTGCTGCATTATTTAAGGACCCTGCTGCGGTATTTCAGTACTCTGCTGCATTATTTAAGGACTTTGCTGCATTATTTAAGGACTCTGCTGCATTATTTAAGGACTTTGTTGCGTTATTTAAGGACTCTGCTGCATTAGTTAAGGAATTTGCTGCATTATTTAAGGACTCTGCTGCATTATTTAATGACTTTGCTGCATTATTTAAGGACTCTGCTGCATTATTTAAGGACTTTGCTGCGGTATTTAAGGACTCTGCAGCATTATTTAATGACTTTGCTGCTTTATTTAAGGACTCTGCTGCATTATTTAAGGACTTTGCTGCATTATTTAAGGACTCTGATACGGTACTTAAGGACTCTGCTGCATTATTTAAGTACTTTGTTGCATTATTTAAGGACTCTGCTGCATTATTTAAGGACTTTGTTGCATTATTTAAGGACACTTCTGCATTATTTAAGGAGTTTGTTGCATTATTTAAGGACTTTGCTGCATTATTTAAGGACTTTGCTGCATTATTTAAGGACTCTGCTGCATTATTTAAGGACTTTGCTGCATTATTTAAGGACTCTGCTGCATTATTTAAGGACTTGGCTGGATTATTTAAGGACTTTGCTGCATTATTTAAGGACTTTATTGCATTATTTAAGGACTCTGCTGCATTATTTAAGGACTTTGTTGCATTATTTAAGGACTCTGCAGCATTATTTAATGACTTTGCTGCATTATTTAAGGACTTTGCTGCGGTATTTAAGGACTTTATTGCATTATTTAAGGACTGTTCTGCATTATTTAAGGACTTTGTTGCATTATTTAAGGACTCTGCTACAGTACTTAAGGACTCTGCTGCATTATTTAAGTACTTTGTTGCATTATTTAAGGACTCTGCTGCATTATTTAAGGACTTTGCTGCATTATTTAAGGACTCTGCTGCATTATTTAAGGACTTTGCTGCATTATTTAAGGACTCTGCTGCATTATTTAAGGACCTTGTTGCATTATTTAAGGACTCTGCTGCATTATTTAAGGACCCTGCTGCGGTATTTCAGTACTCTGCTGCATTATTTAAGGACTTTGCTGCATTATTTTTGGACTTTATTGCATTATTTAAAGACTTTGCTGCATTATTTAAGGAATTTGCTGCATTATTTAAGGACTTTGCTGGATTATTTAAGGACTTTGCTGCATTATTTAAGGACTTTATTGCATTATTTAAGGACTCTGCTGCATTATTTAAGGACTTTGTTGCATTATTTAACGACTCTGCAGCATTATTTAATGACTTTGCTGCATTATTTAAGGACTTTGCTGCGGTATTTAAGGACTTTATTGCATTATTTAAGGACTGTTCTGCATTATTTAAGGACTTTGTTGCATTATTTAAGGACTCTGCTACAGTACTTAAAGACTCTGCTGCATTATTTAAGTACTTTGTTGCATTATTTAAGGACTCTGCTGCATTATTTAAGGACTTTGTTGCATTATTTAAGGACTCTGCTGCATTATTTAAGGACTTTGCTGCATTATTTAAGGACTCTGCTGCATTATTTAAGGACTTTGCTGCATTATTTAAGGACTCTGATATGGTACTTAAGAACTCTGCTGCATTATTTAAGTACTTTGTTGCATTATTTAAGGACTCTGCTGCATTATTTAAGGACTTTGTTGCATTATTTAAGGACTCTTCTGCATTATTTAAGGACTTTGTTGCATTATTTAAGGACTTTGCTGCATTATTTAAGGACTTTGCTGCATTATTTAAGGACTCTGCTGCATTATTTAAGGAATTTGCTTCATTATTTAAGGACTCTGCTGCATTATTTAATGACTTTGCTGCATTATTTAAGGACTCTGCTGCATTATTTAAGGACTTTGCTGCATTATTTAAGGACTCTGCTGCATTATTTAAGGAATTTGCTGCATTATTTAAGGACTCTGCTGCATTATTTAATGACTTTGCTGCATTATTTAAGGACTCTGCTGCATTATTTAAGGACTTTGCTGCGGTATTTAATGACTCTGCAGCATTATTTAATGACATTGCTGCATTATTTAAGGACTCTGCTGCATTATTTAAGGACTTTGCTGCATTATTTAAGGACTCTGATACGGTACTTAAGAACTCTGCTGCATTATTTAAGTACTTTGTTGCATTATTTAAGGACTCTGCTGCATTATTTAAGGACTTTGTTGCATTATTTAAGGACTCTTCTGCATTATTTAAGGACTTTGTTGCATTATTTAAGGACTTTGCTGCATTATTTAAGGACTTTGCTGCATTATTTAAGGACTCTGCTGCATTATTTAAAGACTTGGCTGGATTATTTAAGGACTCTGCTGCATTATTTAAGGAATTTGCTTCATTATTTAAGGACTCTGCTGCATTATTTAAGGACTTTGTTGCATTATTTAAGGACTCTGCTGCATTATTTAAGGACTTTGTTGCATTATTTAAGGACTCTGCTGCATTATATAAGGACTTTGCTGCATTATTTAAGGACTTTATTGCATTATTTAAGGACTGTTCTGCATTATTTAAGGACTTTGTTGCATTATTTAAGGACTCTGCTGCATTATTTAAGGAATTTGCTGCATTATTTAAGGACTCTGCTGCATTATTTAATGACTTGCTGCATTATTTAAGGACTCTGCTACGGTACTTAAGGACTCTGCTGCATTATTTAAGTACTTTGTTGCATTATTTAAGGACTCTGCTGCATTATTTAAGGACTTTGCTGCATTATTTAAGGACTCTGCTGCATTATTTAGGGACTTTGCTGCATTATTTAAGGACTCTGCTGCATTATTTAAGGACTTTGCTGCATTATTTAAGGACTTTCTTGCATTATTTAAGGACTCTGCTGCATTATTTAAGGAATTTGCTGCATTATTTAAGGACTCTGCTGCATTATTTAAGGACTTTGTTGCATTATTTAAGGACTCTGCTGCATTATTTAAGGACTTTGTTGCATTATTTAAGGACTCTGCTGCATTATTTAAGGACCCTGCTACGGTATTTCAGTAATCTACTGCATTATTTAAGGACTTTGTTGCATTATTTAAGGACTCTGCTGCATTATTTAAGGACCCTGCTGCGGTATTTCAGTACTCTGCTGCATTATTTAAGGACTCTGCTGCATTATTTATGGACTTTATTGTATTATTTAAAGACTTTGCTGAATTATTTAAGGAATTTGATGCATTATTTAAGGACTTGGCTGGATTATTTAAGGACTCTGCTGCATTATTTAAGGACTTTGCTGCATTATTTAAGGACTCTGCTGCATTATTTAAGGACTTTGTTGCATTATTTAAGGACTCTGCTGCATTATTTAATTACTTTGTTGCATTATTTAAGGACTCTGCTGCATTATTTAAGGACCCTGCTGCGGTATTTCAGTATACTCTGCTGAATTATTTAAGGACTTTGCTGCATTATTTATGGACTTTATTGCATTATTTAAGGACTCTGCTGCATTATTTAAGGAATTTGCTGCATTATTTAGGTACTCTGCTGCATTATTTAAGGACTTTGCTGCGGTATTTAAGGACTTTATTGCATTATTTAAGGACTGTTCTGCATTATTTAAGGACTTTGTTGCATTATTTAAGGACTCTGCTACGGTACTTAAGGACTCTGCTGCATTATTTAAGTACTTTGTTGCATTATTTAAGGACTCTGCTGCATTATTTAAGGACTTTGCTGCATTATTTAAGGACTCTGCTGCATTATTTAAGGACTTTGCTGCATTATTTAAGGACTCTGCTGCATTATTTAAGGACCCTTCTGCCGTATTTCAGTACTCTGCTGCATTATTTAAGGACTTTGCTGCATTATTTTTGGACTTTATTGCATTATTTAAAGACTTTGCTGCATTATTTAAGGAATTTGCTGCATTATTTAAGGACTTGGCTGGATTATTTAAGGACTGTGCTACATTATTTAAGGACTTTGCTGCATTATTTAAGGACTCTGCTGCATTATTTAAGGACTTTGTTGCATTATTTAAGGACTCTGCTGCATTATTTAAGGACTTTGTTGCATTATTTAAGGACTCTGCTGCATTATTTAAGGACCCTGCTGCGGTATTTCAGTACTCTGCTGAATTATTTAAGGACTTTGCTGCATTATTTATGGACTTTATTGCATTATTTAAGGACTCTGCTGCATTAGTTAAGGAATTTGCTGCATTATTTAAGGACTCTGCTGCATTAATTAAGGACTTTGCTGCGGTATTTAAGGACTCTGCAGCATTATTTAATGACTTTGCTGCATTATTTAAGGACTCTGCTGCATTATTTAAGGACTTTGCTGTGGTATTTAAGGACTTTGCTGCGGTATTTAAGGACTCTGCAGCATTATTTGATGACTTTGCTGCTTTATTTAAGGACTCTGCTGCATTATTTAAGGACTTTGCTGCATTATTTAAGGACTCTGATACGGTACTTAAGGACTCTGCTGCATTATTTAAGTACTTTGTTGCATTATTTAAGGACTCTGCTGCATTATTTAAGGACTTTGTTGCATTATTTAAGGACTCTTCTGCATTATTTAAGGACTTTGCTGCATTATTTAAGGACTCTGATACGGTACTTAAGGACTCTGCTGCATTATTTAAGGACTTTGCTGCATTATTTATGGACTTTATTGCATTATTTAAAGACTTTGCTGCATTATTTAAGGAATTTGCTGCATTATTTAAGGACTTGGCTGGATTATTTAAGGACTGTGCTGCATTATTTAAGGACTTTGCTGCATTATTTAAGGACTCTGCTGCATTATTTAAGGACTTTGTTGCATTATTTAAGGACTCTGCTGCATTATTTAAGGACTTTGTTGCATTATTTAAGGACTCTGCTGCATTATTTAAGGACCCTGCTGCGGTATTTCAGTACTCTGCTGAATTATTTAAGGACTTTGCTGCATTATTTGTGGACTTTATTGCATTATTTAAGGACTCTGCTGCATTAGTTAAGGAATTTGCTGCATTATTTAAGGACTCTGCTGCATTATTTAATGACTTTGCTGCATTATTTAAGGACTCTGCTGCATTATTTAAGGACTTTGCTGCGGTATTTAAGGACTCTGCAGCATTATTTAATGACTTTGCTGCTTTATTTAAGGACTCTGCTGCATTATTTAAGGACTTTGCTGCATTATTTAAGGACTCTGATACGGTACTTAAGGACTCTGCTGCATTATTTAAGTACTTTGTTGCATTATTTAAGGACTCTGCTGCATTATTTAAGGACTTTGTTGCATTATTTAAGGACACTTCTGCATTATTTAAGGAGTTTGTTGCATTATTTAAGGACTTTGCTGCATTATTTAAGGACTTTGCTGCATTATTTAAGGACTCTGCTGCATTATTTAAGGACTTTGCTGCATTATTTAAGGACTCTGCTGCATTATTTAAGGACTTGGCTGGATTATTTAAGGACTTTGCTGCATTATTTAAGGACTTTATTGCATTATTTAAGGACTCTGCTGCATTATTTAAGGACTTTGTTGCATTATTTAAGGACTCTGCAGCATTATTTAATGACTTTGCTGCATTATTTAAGGACTTTGCTGCGGTATTTAAGGACTTTATTGCATTATTTAAGGACTGTTCTGCATTATTTAAGGACTTTGTTGCATTATTTAAGGACTCTGCTACAGTACTTAAGGACTCTGCTGCATTATTTAAGTACTTTGTTGCATTATTTAAGGACTCTGCTGCATTATGTAAGGACTTTGCTGCATTATTTAAGGACTTTGCTGCATTATTTATGGACTTTATTGCATTATTTAAGGACTCTGCTGCATTAGTTAAGGAATTTGCTGCATTATTTAAGGACTCTGCTGCATTAATTAAGGACTTTGCTGCGGTATTTAAGGACTCTGCAGCATTATTTAATGACTTTGCTGCATTATTTAAGGACTCTGCTGCATTATTTTAGGACTTTGCTGCGGTATTTAAGGACTTTGCTGCGGTATTTAAGGACTCTGCAGCATTATTTGATGACTTTGCTGCTTTATTTAAGGACTCTGCTGCATTATTTAAGGACTTTGCTGCATTATTTAAGGACTCTGATACGGTACTTAAGGACTCTGCTGCATTATTTAAGTACTTTGTTGCATTATTTAAGGACTCTGCTGCATTATTTAAGGACTTTGTTGCATTATTTAAGGACTCTTCTGCATTATTTAAGGACTTTGCTGCATTATTTAAGGACTCTGATACGGTACTTAAGGACTCTGCTGCATTATTTAAGGACTTTGCTGCATTATTTATGGACTTTATTGCATTATTTAAAGACTTTGCTGCATTATTTAAGGAATTTGCTGCATTATTTAAGGACTTGGCTGGATTATTTAAGGACTGTGCTGCATTATTTAAGGACTTTGCTGCATTATTTAAGGACTCTGCTGCATTATTTAAGGACTTTGTTGCATTATTTAAGGACTCTGCTGCATTATTTAAGGACTTTGTTGCATTATTTAAGGACTCTGCTGCATTATTTAAGGACCTTGTTGCATTATTTAAGGACTCTGCTGCATTATTTAAGGACCCTGCTGCGGTATTTCAGTACTCTGCTGCATTATTTAAGGACTTTGCTGCATTATTTTTGGACTTTATTGCATTATTTAAAGACTTTGCTGCATTATTTAAGGAATTTGCTGCATTATTTAAGGACTTTGCTGGATTATTTAAGGACTTTGCTGCATTATTTAAGGACTTTATTGCATTATTTAAGGACTCTGCTGCATTATTTAAGGACTTTGTTGCATTATTTAAGGACTCTGCAGCATTATTTAATGACTTTGCTGCATTATTTAAGGACTTTGCTGCGGTATTTAAGGACTTTATTGCATTATTTAAGGACTGTTCTGCATTATTTAAGGACTTTGTTGCATTATTTAAGGACTCTGCTACAGTACTTAAAGACTCTGCTGCATTATTTAAGTACTTTGTTGCATTATTTAAGGACTCTGCTGCATTATTTAATGACTTTGCTGCATTATTTAAGGACTCTGCTGCATTATTTAAGGACTTTGCTGCATTATTTAAGGACTCTGCTGCATTATTTAAGGACTTTGCTGCATTATTTAAGGACTCTGATATGGTACTTAAGAACTCTGCTGCATTATTTAAGTACTTTGTTGCATTATTTAAGGACTCTGCTGCATTATTTAAGGACTTTGTTGCATTATTTAAGGACTCTTCTGCATTATTTAAGGACTTTGTTGCATTATTTAAGGACTTTGCTGCATTATTTAAGGACTCTGCTGCATTATTTAAGGAATTTGCTGCATTATTTAAGGACTCTGCTGCATTATTTAATGACTTTGCTGCATTATTTAAGGACTCTGCTGCATTATTTAAGGACTTTGCTGCGGTATTTAATGACTCTGCAGCATTATTTAATGACTTTGCTGCATTATTTAAGGACTCTGCTGCATTATTTAAGGACTTTGCTGCATTATTTAAGGACTCTGATACGGTACTTAAGAACTCTGCTGCATTATTTAAGTACTTTGTTGCATTATTTAAGGACTCTGCTGCATTATTTAAGGACTTTGTTGCATTATTTAAGGACTCTTCTGCATTATTTAAGGACTTTGTTGCATTATTTAAGGACTTTGCTGCATTATTTAAGGACTTTGCTGCATTATTTAAGGACTCTGCTGCATTATTTAAAGACTTGGCTGGATTATTTAAGGACTCTGCTGCATTATTTAAGGAATTTGCTTCATTATTTAAGGACTCTGCTGCATTATTTAAGGACTTTGTTGCGTTATTTAAGGACTCTGCTGCATTATTTAAGGACTTTGTTGCATTATTTAAGGACTCTGCTGCATTATATAAGGACTTTGCTGCATTATTTAAGGACTTTATTGCATTATTTAAGGACTGTTCTGCATTATTTAAGGACTTTGTTGCATTATTTAAGGACTCTGCTGCATTATTTAAGGAATTTGCTGCATTATTTAAGGACTCTGCTGCATTATTTAACGACTTGCTGCATTATTTAAGGACTCTGCTACGGTACTTAAGGACTCTGCTGCATTATTTAAGTACTTTGTTGCATTATTTAAGGACTCTGCTGCATTATTTAAGGACTTTGCTGCATTATTTAAGGACTCTGCTGCATTATTTAAGGACTTTGCTGCATTATTTAAGGACTCTGCTGCATTATTTAAGGACTTTGCTGCATTATTTAAGGACTTTCTTGCATTATTTAAGGACTCTGCTGCATTATTTAAGGAATTTGCTGCATTATTTAAGGACTCTGCTGCATTATTTAAGGACCCTGCTGCGGTATTTCAGTACTCTGCTGCATTATTTAAGGACTTTGCTGCATTATTTAAGGACTCTGCTGCATTATTTAAGGACTTTGCTGCGGTATTTAATGACTCTGCAGCATTATTTAATGACTTTGCTGCATTATTTAAGGACTCTGCTGCATTATTTAAGGACTTTGCTGCATTATTTAAGGACTCTGATACGGTACTTAAGAACTCTGCTGCATTATTTAAGTACTTTGTTGCATTATTTAAGGACTCTGCTGCATTATTTAAGGACTTTGTTGCATTATTTAAGGACTCTTCTGCATTATTTAAGGACTTTGTTGCATTATTTAAGGACTTTGCTGCATTATTTAAGGACTTTGCTGCATTATTTAAGGACTCTGCTGCATTATTTAAAGACTTGGCTGGATTATTTAAGGACTCTGCTGCATTATTTAAGGAATTTGCTTCATTATTTAAGGACTCTGCTGCATTATTTAAGGACTTTGTTGCGTTATTTAAGGACTCTGCTGCATTATTTAAGGACTTTGTTGCATTATTTAAGGACTCTGCTGCATTATATAAGGACTTTGCTGCATTATTTAAGGACTTTATTGCATTATTTAAGGACTGTTCTGCATTATTTAAGGACTTTGTTGCATTATTTAAGGACTCTGCTGCATTATTTAAGGAATTTGCTGCATTATTTAAGGACTCTGCTGCATTATTTAACGACTTGCTGCATTATTTAAGGACTCTGCTACGGTACTTAAGGACTCTGCTGCATTATTTAAGTACTTTGTTGCATTATTTAAGGACTCTGCTGCATTATTTAAGGACTTTGCTGCATTATTTAAGGACTCTGCTGCATTATTTAAGGACTTTGCTGCATTATTTAAGGACTCTGCTGCATTATTTAAGGACTTTGTTGCATTATTTAAGGACTCTGCTGCATTATATAAGGACTTTGCTGCATTATTTAAGGACTTTATTGCATTATTTAAGGACTGTTCTGCATTATTTAAGGACTTTGTTGCATTATTTAAGGACTCTGCTGCATTATTTAAGGAATTTGCTGCATTATTTAAGGACTCTGCTGCATTATTTAATGACTTGCTGCATTATTTAAGGACTCTGCTACGGTACTTAAGGACTCTGCTGCATTATTTAAGTACTTTGTTGCATTATTTAAGGACTCTGCTGCATTATTTAAGGACTTTGCTGCATTATTTAAGGACTCTGCTGCATTATTTAGGGACTTTGCTGCATTATTTAAGGACTCTGCTGCATTATTTAAGGACTTTGCTGCATTATTTAAGGACTTTCTTGCATTATTTAAGGACTCTGCTGCATTATTTAAGGAATTTGCTGCATTATTTAAGGACTCTGCTGCATTATTTAAGGACTTTGTTGCATTATTTAAGGACTCTGCTGCATTATTTAAGGACTTTGTTGCATTATTTAAGGACTCTGCTGCATTATTTAAGGACCCTGCTACGGTATTTCAGTAATCTACTGCATTATTTAAGGACTTTGTTGCATTATTTAAGGACTCTGCTGCATTATTTAAGGACCCTGCTGCGGTATTTCAGTACTCTGCTGCATTATTTAAGGACTCTGCTGCATTATTTATGGACTTTATTGTATTATTTAAAGACTTTGCTGAATTATTTAAGGAATTTGCTGCATTATTTAAGGACTTGGCTGGATTATTTAAGGACTCTGCTGCATTATTTAAGGACTTTGCTGCATTATTTAAGGACTCTGCTGCATTATTTAAGGACTTTGTTGCATTATTTAAGGACTCTGCTGCATTATTTAATTACTTTGTTGCATTATTTAAGGACTCTGCTGCATTATTTAAGGACCCTGCTGCGGTATTTCAGTATACTCTGCTGAATTATTTAAGGACTTTGCTGCATTATTTATGGACTTTATTGCATTATTTAAGGACTCTGCTGCATTATTTAAGGAATTTGCTGCATTATTTAGGTACTCTGCTGCATTATTTAAGGACTTTGCTGCGGTATTTAAGGACTTTATTGCATTATTTAAGGACTGTTCTGCATTATTTAAGGACTTTGTTGCATTATTTAAGGACTCTGCTACGGTACTTAAGGACTCTGCTGCATTATTTAAGTACTTTGTTGCATTATTTAAGGACTCTGCTGCATTATTTAAGGACTTTGCTGCATTATTTAAGGACTCTGCTGCATTATTTAAGGACTTTGCTGCATTATTTAAGGACTCTGCTGCATTATTTAAGGACCCTTCTGCCGTATTTCAGTACTCTGCTGCATTATTTAAGGACTTTGCTGCATTATTTTTGGACTTTATTGCATTATTTAAAGACTTTGCTGCATTATTTAAGGAATTTGCTGCATTATTTAAGGACTTGGCTGGATTATTTAAGGACTGTGCTACATTATTTAAGGACTTTGCTGCATTATTTAAGGACTCTGCTGCATTATTTAAGGACTTTGTTGCATTATTTAAGGACTCTGCTGCATTATTTAAGGACTTTGTTGCATTATTTAAGGACTCTGCTGCATTATTTAAGGACCCTGCTGCGGTATTTCAGTACTCTGCTGAATTATTTAAGGACTTTGCTGCATTATTTATGGACTTTATTGCATTATTTAAGGACTCTGCTGCATTAGTTAAGGAATTTGCTGCATTATTTAAGGACTCTGCTGCATTAATTAAGGACTTTGCTGCGGTATTTAAGGACTCTGCAGCATTATTTGATGACTTTGCTGCTTTATTTAAGGACTCTGCTGCATTATTTAAGGACTTTGCTGCATTATTTAAGGACTCTGATACGGTACTTAAGGACTCTGCTGCATTATTTAAGTACTTTGTTGCATTATTTAAGGACTCTGCTGCATTATTTAAGGACTTTGTTGCATTATTTAAGGACTCTTCTGCATTATTTAAGGACTTTGCTGCATTATTTAAGGACTCTGATACGGTACTTAAGGACTCTGCTGCATTATTTAAGGACTTTGCTGCATTATTTATGGACTTTATTGCATTATTTAAAGACTTTGCTGCATTATTTAAGGAATTTGCTGCATTATTTAAGGACTTGGCTGGATTATTTAAGGACTGTGCTGCATTATTTAAGGACTTTGCTGCATTATTTAAGGACTGTTCTGCATTATTTAAGGACTTTGTTGCATTATTTAAGGACTCTGCTACGGTACTTAAGGACTCTGCTGCATTATTTAAGTACTTTGTTGCATTATTTAAGGACTCTGCTGCATTATTTAAGGACTTTGCTGCATTATTTAAGGACTCTGCTGCATTATTTAAGGACTTTGCTGCATTATTTAAGGACTCTGCTGCATTATTTAAGGACCCTTCTGCCGTATTTCAGTACTCTGCTGCATTATTTAAGGACTTTGCTGCATTATTTTTGGACTTTATTGCATTATTTAAAGACTTTGCTGCATTATTTAAGGAATTTGCTGCATTATTTAAGGACTTGGCTGGATTATTTAAGGACTGTGCTACATTATTTAAGGACTTTGCTGCATTATTTAAGGACTCTGCTGCATTATTTAAGGACTTTGTTGCATTATTTAAGGACTCTGCTGCATTATTTAAGGACTTTGTTGCATTATTTAAGGACTCTGCTGCATTATTTAAGGACCCTGCTGCGGTATTTCAGTACTCTGCTGAATTATTTAAGGACTTTGCTGCATTATTTATGGACTTTATTGCATTATTTAAGGACTCTGCTGCATTAGTTAAGGAATTTGCTGCATTATTTAAGGACTCTGCTGCATTAATTAAGGACTTTGCTGCGGTATTTAAGGACTCTGCAGCATTATTTGATGACTTTGCTGCTTTATTTAAGGACTCTGCTGCATTATTTAAGGACTTTGCTGCATTATTTAAGGACTCTGATACGGTACTTAAGGACTCTGCTGCATTATTTAAGTACTTTGTTGCATTATTTAAGGACTCTGCTGCATTATTTAAGGACTTTGTTGCATTATTTAAGGACTCTTCTGCATTATTTAAGGACTTTGCTGCATTATTTAAGGACTCTGATACGGTACTTAAGGACTCTGCTGCATTATTTAAGGACTTTGCTGCATTATTTATGGACTTTATTGCATTATTTAAAGACTTTGCTGCATTATTTAAGGAATTTGCTGCATTATTTAAGGACTTGGCTGGATTATTTAAGGACTGTGCTGCATTATTTAAGGACTTTGCTGCATTATTTAAGGACTCTGCTGCATTATTTAAGGACTTTGTTGCATTATTTAAGGACTCTGCTGCATTATTTAAGGACTTTGTTGCATTATTTAAGGACTCTGCTGCATTATTTAAGGACCCTGCTGCGGTATTTCAGTACTCTGCTGAATTATTTAAGGACTTTGCTGCATTATTTGTGGACTTTATTGCATTATTTAAGGACTCTGCTGCATTAGTTAAGGAATTTGCTGCATTATTTAAGGACTCTGCTGCATTATTTAATGACTTTGCTGCATTATTTAAGGACTCTGCTGCATTATTTAAGGACTTTGCTGCGGTATTTAAGGACTCTGCAGCATTATTTAATGACTTTGCTGCTTTATTTAAGGACTCTGCTGCATTATTTAAGGACTTTGCTGCATTATTTAAGGACTCTGATACGGTACTTAAGGACTCTGCTGCATTATTTAAGTACTTTGTTGCATTATTTAAGGACTCTGCTGCATTATTTAAGGACTTTGTTGCATTATTTAAGGACACTTCTGCATTATTTAAGGAGTTTGTTGCATTATTTAAGGACTTTGCTGCATTATTTAAGGACTTTGCTGCATTATTTAAGGACTCTGCTGCATTATTTAAGGACTTTGCTGCATTATTTAAGGACTCTGCTGCATTATTTAAGGACTTGGCTGGATTATTTAAGGACTTTGCTGCATTATTTAAGGACTTTATTGCATTATTTAAGGACTCTGCTGCATTATTTAAGGACTTTGTTGCATTATTTAAGGACTCTGCAGCATTATTTAATGACTTTGCTGCATTATTTAAGGACTTTGCTGCGGTATTTAAGGACTTTATTGCATTATTTAAGGACTGTTCTGCATTATTTAAGGACTTTGTTGCATTATTTAAGGACTCTGCTACAGTACTTAAGGACTCTGCTGCATTATTTAAGTACTTTGTTGCATTATTTAAGGACTCTGCTGCATTATGTAAGGACTTTGCTGCATTATTTAAGGACTTTGCTGCATTATTTATGGACTTTATTGCATTATTTAAGGACTCTGCTGCATTAGTTAAGGAATTTGCTGCATTATTTAAGGACTCTGCTGCATTAATTAAGGACTTTGCTGCGGTATTTAAGGACTCTGCAGCATTATTTAATGACTTTGCTGCATTATTTAAGGACTCTGCTGCATTATTTAAGGACTTTGCTGCGGTATTTAAGGACTTTGCTGCGGTATTTAAGGACTCTGCAGCATTATTTGATGACTTTGCTGCTTTATTTAAGGACTCTGCTGCATTATTTAAGGACTTTGCTGCATTATTTAAGGACTCTGATACGGTACTTAAGGACTCTGCTGCATTATTTAAGTACTTTGTTGCATTATTTAAGGACTCTGCTGCATTATTTAAGGACTTTGTTGCATTATTTAAGGACTCTTCTGCATTATTTAAGGACTTTGCTGCATTATTTAAGGACTCTGATACGGTACTTAAGGACTCTGCTGCATTATTTAAGGACTTTGCTGCATTATTTATGGACTTTATTGCATTATTTAAAGACTTTGCTGCATTATTTAAGGAATTTGCTGCATTATTTAAGGACTTGGCTGGATTATTTAAGGACTGTGCTGCATTATTTAAGGACTTTGCTGCATTATTTAAGGACCTTGTTGCATTATTTAAGGACTCTGCTGCATTATTTAAGGACCCTGCTGCGGTATTTCAGTACTCTGCTGCATTATTTAAGGACTTTGCTGCATTATTTTTGGACTTTATTGCATTATTTAAAGACTTTGCTGCATTATTTAAGGAATTTGCTGCATTATTTAAGGACTTTGCTGGATTATTTAAGGACTTTGCTGCATTATTTAAGGACTTTATTGCATTATTTAAGGACTCTGCTGCATTATTTAAGGACTTTGTTGCATTATTTAAGGACTCTGCAGCATTATTTAATGACTTTGCTGCATTATTTAAGGACTTTGCTGCGGTATTTAAGGACTTTATTGCATTATTTAAGGACTGTTCTGCATTATTTAAGGACTTTGTTGCATTATTTAAGGACTCTGCTACAGTACTTAAAGACTCTGCTGCATTATTTAAGTACTTTGTTGCATTATTTAAGGACTCTGCTGCATTATTTAATGACTTTGCTGCATTATTTAAGGACTCTGCTGCATTATTTAAGGACTTTGCTGCATTATTTAAGGACTCTGCTGCATTATTTAAGGACTTTGCTGCATTATTTAAGGACTCTGATATGGTACTTAAGAACTCTGCTGCATTATTTAAGTACTTTGTTGCATTATTTAAGGACTCTGCTGCATTATTTAAGGACTTTGTTGCATTATTTAAGGACTCTTCTGCATTATTTAAGGACTTTGTTGCATTATTTAAGGACTTTGCTGCATTATTTAAGGACTCTGCTGCATTATTTAAGGAATTTGCTGCATTATTTAAGGACTCTGCTGCATTATTTAATGACTTTGCTGCATTATTTAAGGACTCTGCTGCATTATTTAAGGACTTTGCTGCGGTATTTAATGACTCTGCAGCATTATTTAATGACTTTGCTGCATTATTTAAGGACTCTGCTGCATTATTTAAGGACTTTGCTGCATTATTTAAGGACTCTGATACGGTACTTAAGAACTCTGCTGCATTATTTAAGTACTTTGTTGCATTATTTAAGGACTCTGCTGCATTATTTAAGGACTTTGTTGCATTATTTAAGGACTCTTCTGCATTATTTAAGGACTTTGTTGCATTATTTAAGGACTTTGCTGCATTATTTAAGGACTTTGCTGCATTATTTAAGGACTCTGCTGCATTATTTAAAGACTTGGCTGGATTATTTAAGGACTCTGCTGCATTATTTAAGGAATTTGCTTCATTATTTAAGGACTCTGCTGCATTATTTAAGGACTTTGTTGCGTTATTTAAGGACTCTGCTGCATTATTTAAGGACTTTGTTGCATTATTTAAGGACTCTGCTGCATTATATAAGGACTTTGCTGCATTATTTAAGGACTTTATTGCATTATTTAAGGACTGTTCTGCATTATTTAAGGACTTTGTTGCATTATTTAAGGACTCTGCTGCATTATTTAAGGAATTTGCTGAATTATTTAAGGACTCTGCTGCATTATTTAACGACTTGCTGCATTATTTAAGGACTCTGCTACGGTACTTAAGGACTCTGCTGCATTATTTAAGTACTTTGTTGCATTATTTAAGGACTCTGCTGCATTATTTAAGGACTTTGCTGCATTATTTAAGGACTCTGCTGCATTATTTAAGGACTTTGCTGCATTATTTAAGGACTCTGCTGCATTATTTAAGGACTTTGCTGCATTATTTAAGGACTTTCTTGCATTATTTAAGGACTCTGCTGCATTATTTAAGGAATTTGCTGCATTATTTAAGGACTCTGCTGCATTATTTAAGGACCCTGCTGCGGTATTTCAGTACTCTGCTGCATTATTTAAGGACTTTGCTGCATTATTTAAGGACTCTGCTGCATTATTTAAGGACTTTGCTGCGGTATTTAATGACTCTGCAGCATTATTTAATGACTTTGCTGCATTATTTAAGGACTCTGCTGCATTATTTAAGGACTTTGCTGCATTATTTAAGGACTCTGATACGGTACTTAAGAACTCTGCTGCATTATTTAAGTACTTTGTTGCATTATTTAAGGACTCTGCTGCATTATTTAAGGACTTTGTTGCATTATTTAAGGACTCTTCTGCATTATTTAAGGACTTTGTTGCATTATTTAAGGACTTTGCTGCATTATTTAAGGACTTTGCTGCATTATTTAAGGACTCTGCTGCATTATTTAAAGACTTGGCTGGATTATTTAAGGACTCTGCTGCATTATTTAAGGAATTTGCTTCATTATTTAAGGACTCTGCTGCATTATTTAAGGACTTTGTTGCGTTATTTAAGGACTCTGCTGCATTATTTAAGGACTTTGTTGCATTATTTAAGGACTCTGCTGCATTATATAAGGACTTTGCTGCATTATTTAAGGACTTTATTGCATTATTTAAGGACTGTTCTGCATTATTTAAGGACTTTGTTGCATTATTTAAGGACTCTGCTGCATTATTTAAGGAATTTGCTGCATTATTTAAGGACTCTGCTGCATTATTTAACGACTTGCTGCATTATTTAAGGACTCTGCTACGGTACTTAAGGACTCTGCTGCATTATTTAAGTACTTTGTTGCATTATTTAAGGACTCTGCTGCATTATTTAAGGACTTTGCTGCATTATTTAAGGACTCTGCTGCATTATTTAAGGACTTTGCTGCATTATTTAAGGACTCTGCTGCATTATTTAAGGACTTTGCTGCATTATTTAAGGACTTTCTTGCATTATTTAAGGACTCTGCTGCATTATTTAAGGAATTTGCTGCATTATTTAAGGACTCTGCTGCATTATTTAAGGACCCTGCTGCGGTATTTCAGTACTCTGCTGCATTATTTAAGGACTTTGCTGCATTATTTAAGGACTCTGCTGCATTATTTAAGGACTTTGTTGCGTTATTTAAGGACTCTGCTGCATTAGTTAAGGAATTTGCTGCATTATTTAAGGACTCTGCTGCATTATTTAATGACTTTGCTGCATTATTTAAGGACTCTGCTGCATTATTTAAGGACTTTGCTGCGGTATTTAAGGACTCTGCAGCATTATTTAATGACTTTGCTGCTTTATTTAAGGACTCTGCTGCATTATTTAAGGACTTTGCTGCATTATTTAAGGACTCTGATACGGTACTTAAGGACTCTGCTGCATTATTTAAGTACTTTGTTGCATTATTTAAGGACTCTGCTGCATTATTTAAGGACTTTGTTGCATTATTTAAGGACACTTCTGCATTATTTAAGGAGTTTGTTGCATTATTTAAGGACTTTGCTGCATTATTTAAGGACTTTGCTGCATTATTTAAGGACTCTGCTGCATTATTTAAGGACTTTGCTGCATTATTTAAGGACTCTGCTGCATTATTTAAGGACTTGGCTGGATTATTTAAGGACTTTGCTGCATTATTTAAGGACTTTATTGCATTATTTAAGGACTCTGCTGCATTATTTAAGGACTTTGTTGCATTATTTAAGGACTCTGCAGCATTATTTAATGACTTTGCTGCATTATTTAAGGACTTTGCTGCGGTATTTAAGGACTTTATTGCATTATTTAAGGACTGTTCTGCATTATTTAAGGACTTTGTTGCATTATTTAAGGACTCTGCTACAGTACTTAAGGACTCTGCTGCATTATTTAAGTACTTTGTTGCATTATTTAAGGACTCTGCTGCATTATTTAAGGACTTTGCTGCATTATTTAAGGACTCTGCTGCATTATTTAAGGACTTTGCTGCATTATTTAAGGACTCTGCTGCATTATTTAAGGACCTTGTTGCATTATTTAAGGACTCTGCTGCATTATTTAAGGACCCTGCTGCGGTATTTCAGTACTCTGCTGCATTATTTAAGGACTTTGCTGCATTATTTTTGGACTTTATTGCATTATTTAAAGACTTTGCTGCATTATTTAAGGAATTTGCTGCATTATTTAAGGACTTTGCTGGATTATTTAAGGACTTTGCTGCATTATTTAAGGACTTTATTGCATTATTTAAGGACTCTGCTGCATTATTTAAGGACTTTGTTGCATTATTTAACGACTCTGCAGCATTATTTAATGACTTTGCTGCATTATTTAAGGACTTTGCTGCGGTATTTAAGGACTTTATTGCATTATTTAAGGACTGTTCTGCATTATTTAAGGACTTTGTTGCATTATTTAAGGACTCTGCTACAGTACTTAAAGACTCTGCTGCATTATTTAAGTACTTTGTTGCATTATTTAAGGACTCTGCTGCATTATTTAAGGACTTTGCTGCATTATTTAAGGACTCTGCTGCATTATTTAAGGACTTTGCTGCATTATTTAAGGACTCTGCTGCATTATTTAAGGACTTTGCTGCATTATTTAAGGACTCTGATATGGTACTTAAGAACTCTGCTGCATTATTTAAGTACTTTGTTGCATTATTTAAGGACTCTGCTGCATTATTTAAGGACTTTGTTGCATTATTTAAGGACTCTTCTGCATTATTTAAGGACTTTGTTGCATTATTTAAGGACTTTGCTGCATTATTTAAGGACTTTGCTGCATTATTTAAGGACTCTGCTGCATTATTTAAGGAATTTGCTTCATTATTTAAGGACTCTGCTGCATTATTTAATGACTTTGCTGCATTATTTAAGGACTCTGCTGCATTATTTAAGGACTTTGCTGCATTATTTAAGGACTCTGCTGCATTATTTAAGGAATTTGCTGCATTATTTAAGGACTCTGCTGCATTATTTAATGACTTTGCTGCATTATTTAAGGACTCTGCTGCATTATTTAAGGACTTTGCTGCGGTATTTAATGACTCTGCAGCATTATTTAATGACTTTGCTGCATTATTTAAGGACTCTGCTGCATTATTTAAGGACTTTGCTGCATTATTTAAGGACTCTGATACGGTACTTAAGAACTCTGCTGCATTATTTAAGTACTTTGTTGCATTATTTAAGGACTCTGCTGCATTATTTAAGGACTTTGTTGCATTATTTAAGGACTCTTCTGCATTATTTAAGGACTTTGTTGCATTATTTAAGGACTTTGCTGCATTATTTAAGGACTTTGCTGCATTATTTAAGGACTCTGCTGCATTATTTAAAGACTTGGCTGGATTATTTAAGGACTCTGCTGCATTATTTAAGGAATTTGCTTCATTATTTAAGGACTCTGCTGCATTATTTAAGGACTTTGTTGCATTATTTAAGGACTCTTCTGCATTATTTAAGGACTTTGTTGCATTATTTAAGGACTTTGCTGCATTATTTAAGGACTTTGCTGCATTATTTAAGGACTCTGCTGCATTATTTAAAGACTTGGCTGGATTATTTAAGGACTTTGCTGCATTATTTAAGGACTTTCTTGCATTATTTAAGGACTCTGCTGCATTATTTAAGGAATTTGCTGCATTATTTAAGGACTCTGCTGCATTATTTAAGGACCCTGCTGCGGTATTTCAGTACTCTGCTGCATTATTTAAGGACTTTGCTGCATTATTTAAGGACTCTGCTGCATTATTTAAGGACTTTGTTGCGTTATTTAAGGACTCTGCTGCATTAGTTAAGGAATTTGCTGCATTATTTAAGGACTCTGCTGCATTATTTAATGACTTTGCTGCATTATTTAAGGACTCTGCTGCATTATTTAAGGACTTTGCTGCGGTATTTAAGGACTCTGCAGCATTATTTAATGACTTTGCTGCTTTATTTAAGGACTCTGCTGCATTATTTAAGGACTTTGCTGCATTATTTAAGGACTCTGATACGGTACTTAAGGACTCTGCTGCATTATTTAAGTACTTTGTTGCATTATTTAAGGACTCTGCTGCATTATTTAAGGACTTTGTTGCATTATTTAAGGACACTTCTGCATTATTTAAGGAGTTTGTTGCATTATTTAAGGACTTTGCTGCATTATTTAAGGACTTTGCTGCATTATTTAAGGACTCTGCTGCATTATTTAAGGACTTTGCTGCATTATTTAAGGACTCTGCTGCATTATTTAAGGACTTGGCTGGATTATTTAAGGACTTTGCTGCATTATTTAAGGACTTTATTGCATTATTTAAGGACTCTGCTGCATTATTTAAGGACTTTGTTGCATTATTTAAGGACTCTGCAGCATTATTTAATGACTTTGCTGCATTATTTAAGGACTTTGCTGCGGTATTTAAGGACTTTATTGCATTATTTAAGGACTGTTCTGCATTATTTAAGGACTTTGTTGCATTATTTAAGGACTCTGCTACAGTACTTAAGGACTCTGCTGCATTATTTAAGTACTTTGTTGCATTATTTAAGGACTCTGCTGCATTATTTAAGGACTTTGCTGCATTATTTAAGGACTCTGCTGCATTATTTAAGGACTTTGCTGCATTATTTAAGGACTCTGCTGCATTATTTAAGGACCTTGTTGCATTATTTAAGGACTTTGCTGCATTATTTAAGGACTCTGCTGCATTATTTAAGGACTTGGCTGGATTATTTAAGGACTTTGCTGCATTATTTAAGGACTTTATTGCATTATTTAAGGACTTTGCTGCATTATTTAAGGACTCTGCTGCATTATTTAAGGACCTTGTTGCATTATTTAAGGACTCTGCTGCATTATTTAAGGACTTTGCTGCATTATTTAAGGACTCTGCTGCATTATTTAAGGACTTTGCTGCATTATTTAAGGACTCTGCTGCATTATTTAAGGACCTTGTTGCATTATTTAAGGACTTTGCTGCATTATTTTTGGACTTTATTGCATTATTTAAAGACTTTGCTGCATTATTTAAGGAATTTGCTGCATTATTTAAGGACTTTGCTGGATTATTTAAGGACTTTGCTGCATTATTTAAGGACTTTATTGCATTATTTAAGGACTCTGCTGCATTATTTAAGGACTTTGTTGCATTATTTAACGACTCTGCAGCATTATTTAATGACTTTGCTGCATTATTTAAGGACTTTGCTGCGGTATTTAAGGACTTTATTGCATTATTTAAGGACTGTTCTGCATTATTTAAGGACTTTGTTGCATTATTTAAGGACTCTGCTACAGTACTTAAAGACTCTGCTGCATTATTTAAGTACTTTGTTGCATTATTTAAGGACTCTGCTGCATTATTTAAGGACTTTGCTGCATTATTTAAGGACTCTGCTGCATTATTTAAGGACTTTGCTGCATTATTTAAGGACTCTGCTGCATTATTTAAGGACTTTGCTGCATTATTTAAGGACTCTGATATGGTACTTAAGAACTCTGCTGCATTATTTAAGTACTTTGTTGCATTATTTAAGGACTCTGCTGCATTATTTAAGGACTTTGTTGCATTATTTAAGGACTCTTCTGCATTATTTAAGGACTTTGTTGCATTATTTAAGGACTTTGCTGCATTATTTAAGGACTTTGTTGCATTATTTAACGACTCTGCAGCATTATTTAATGACTTTGCTGCATTATTTAAGGACTTTGCTGCGGTATTTAAGGACTTTATTGCATTATTTAAGGACTGTTCTGCATTATTTAAGGACTTTGTTGCATTATTTAAGGACTCTGCTACAGTACTTAAAGACTCTGCTGCATTATTTAAGTACTTTGTTGCATTATTTAAGGACTCTGCTGCATTATTTAAGGACTTTGCTGCATTATTTAAGGACTCTGCTGCATTATTTAAGGACTTTGCTGCATTATTTAAGGACTCTGCTGCATTATTTAAGGACTTTGCTGCATTATTTAAGGACTCTGATATGGTACTTAAGAACTCTGCTGCATTATTTAAGTACTTTGTTGCATTATTTAAGGACTCTGCTGCATTATTTAAGGACTTTGTTGCATTATTTAAGGACTCTTCTGCATTATTTAAGGACTTTGTTGCATTATTTAAGGACTTTGCTGCATTATTTAAGGACTTTGCTGCATTATTTAAGGACTCTGCTGCATTATTTAAGGAATTTGCTTCATTATTTAAGGACTCTGCTGCATTATTTAATGACTTTGCTGCATTATTTAAGGACTCTGCTGCATTATTTAAGGACTTTGCTGCATTATTTAAGGACTCTGCTGCATTATTTAAGGAATTTGCTGCATTATTTAAGGACTCTGCTGCATTATTTAATGACTTTGCTGCATTATTTAAGGACTCTGCTGCATTATTTAAGGACTTTGCTGCGGTATTTAATGACTCTGCAGCATTATTTAATGACTTTGCTGCATTATTTAAGGACTCTGCTGCATTATTTAAGGACTTTGCTGCATTATTTAAGGACTCTGATACGGTACTTAAGAACTCTGCTGCATTATTTAAGTACTTTGTTGCATTATTTAAGGACTCTGCTGCATTATTTAAGGACTTTGTTGCATTATTTAAGGACTCTTCTGCATTATTTAAGGACTTTGTTGCATTATTTAAGGACTTTGCTGCATTATTTAAGGACTTTGCTGCATTATTTAAGGACTCTGCTGCATTATTTAAAGACTTGGCTGGATTATTTAAGGACTCTGCTGCATTATTTAAGGAATTTGCTTCATTATTTAAGGACTCTGCTGCATTATTTAAGGACTTTGTTGCATTATTTAAGGACTCTGCTGCATTATTTAAGGACTTTGTTGCATTATTTAAGGACTCTGCTGCATTATATAAGGACTTTGCTGCATTATTTAAGGACTTTATTGCATTATTTAAGGACTGTTCTGCATTATTTAAGGACTTTGTTGCATTATTTAAGGACTCTGCTGCATTATTTAAGGAATTTGCTGCATTATTTAAGGACTCTGCTGCATTATTTAATGACTTGCTGCATTATTTAAGGACTCTGCTACGGTACTTAAGGACTCTGCTGCATTATTTAAGTACTTTGTTGCATTATTTAAGGACTCTGCTGCATTATTTAAGGACTTTGCTGCATTATTTAAGGACTCTGCTGCATTATTTAGGGACTTTGCTGCATTATTTAAGGACTCTGCTGCATTATTTAAGGACTTTGCTGCATTATTTAAGGACTTTCTTGCATTATTTAAGGACTCTGCTGCATTATTTAAGGAATTTGCTGCATTATTTAAGGACTCTGCTGCATTATTTAAGGACTTTGTTGCATTATTTAAGGACTCTGCTGCATTATTTAAGGACTTTGTTGCATTATTTAAGGACTCTGCTGCATTATTTAAGGACCCTGCTACGGTATTTCAGTAATCTACTGCATTATTTAAGGACTTTGTTGCATTATTTAAGGACTCTGCTGCATTATTTAAGGACCCTGCTGCGGTATTTCAGTACTCTGCTGCATTATTTAAGGACTCTGCTGCATTATTTATGGACTTTATTGTATTATTTAAAGACTTTGCTGAATTATTTAAGGAATTTGCTGCATTATTTAAGGACTTGGCTGGATTATTTAAGGACTCTGCTGCATTATTTAAGGACTTTGCTGCATTATTTAAGGACTCTGCTGCATTATTTAAGGACTTTGTTGCATTATTTAAGGACTCTGCTGCATTATTTAATTACTTTGTTGCATTATTTAAGGACTCTGCTGCATTATTTAAGGACCCTGCTGCGGTATTTCAGTATACTCTGCTGAATTATTTAAGGACTTTGCTGCATTATTTATGGACTTTATTGCATTATTTAAGGACTCTGCTGCATTATTTAAGGAATTTGCTGCATTATTTAGGTACTCTGCTGCATTATTTAAGGACTTTGCTGCGGTATTTAAGGACTTTATTGCATTATTTAAGGACTGTTCTGCATTATTTAAGGACTTTGTTGCATTATTTAAGGACTCTGCTACGGTACTTAAGGACTCTGCTGCATTATTTAAGTACTTTGTTGCATTATTTAAGGACTCTGCTGCATTATTTAAGGACTTTGCTGCATTATTTAAGGACTCTGCTGCATTATTTAAGGACTTTGCTGCATTATTTAAGGACTCTGCTGCATTATTTAAGGACCCTTCTGCCGTATTTCAGTACTCTGCTGCATTATTTAAGGACTTTGCTGCATTATTTTTGGACTTTATTGCATTATTTAAAGACTTTGCTGCATTATTTAAGGAATTTGCTGCATTATTTAAGGACTTGGCTGGATTATTTAAGGACTGTGCTACATTATTTAAGGACTTTGCTGCATTATTTAAGGACTCTGCTGCATTATTTAAGGACTTTGTTGCATTATTTAAGGACTCTGCTGCATTATTTAAGGACTTTGTTGCATTATTTAAGGACTCTGCTGCATTATTTAAGGACCCTGCTGCGGTATTTCAGTACTCTGCTGAATTATTTAAGGACTTTGCTGCATTATTTATGGACTTTATTGCATTATTTAAGGACTCTGCTGCATTAGTTAAGGAATTTGCTGCATTATTTAAGGACTCTGCTGCATTAATTAAGGACTTTGCTGCGGTATTTAAGGACTCTGCAGCATTATTTAATGACTTTGCTGCATTATTTAAGGACTCTGCTGCATTATTTAAGGACTTTGCTGCGGTATTTAAGGACTTTGCTGCGGTATTTAAGGACTCTGCAGCATTATTTGATGACTTTGCTGCTTTATTTAAGGACTCTGCTGCATTATTTAAGGACTTTGCTGCATTATTTAAGGACTCTGATACGGTACTTAAGGACTCTGCTGCATTATTTAAGTACTTTGTTGCATTATTTAAGGACTCTGCTGCATTATTTAAGGACTTTGTTGCATTATTTAAGGACTCTTCTGCATTATTTAAGGACTTTGCTGCATTATTTAAGGACTCTGATACGGTACTTAAGGACTCTGCTGCATTATTTAAGGACTTTGCTGCATTATTTATGGACTTTATTGCATTATTTAAAGACTTTGCTGCATTATTTAAGGAATTTGCTGCATTATTTAAGGACTTGGCTGGATTATTTAAGGACTGTGCTGCATTATTTAAGGACTTTGCTGCATTATTTAAGGACTCTGCTGCATTATTTAAGGACTTTGTTGCATTATTTAAGGACTCTGCTGCATTATTTAAGGACTTTGTTGCATTATTTAAGGACTCTGCTGCATTATTTAAGGACCCTGCTGCGGTATTTCAGTACTCTGCTGAATTATTTAAGGACTTTGCTGCATTATTTGTGGACTTTATTGCATTATTTAAGGACTCTGCTGCATTAGTTAAGGAATTTGCTGCATTATTTAAGGACTCTGCTGCATTATTTAATGACTTTGCTGCATTATTTAAGGACTCTGCTGCATTATTTAAGGACTTTGCTGCGGTATTTAAGGACTCTGCAGCATTATTTAATGACTTTGCTGCTTTATTTAAGGACTCTGCTGCATTATTTAAGGACTTTGCTGCATTATTTAAGGACTCTGATACGGTACTTAAGGACTCTGCTGCATTATTTAAGTACTTTGTTGCATTATTTAAGGACTCTGCTGCATTATTTAAGGACTTTGTTGCATTATTTAAGGACACTTCTGCATTATTTAAGGAGTTTGTTGCATTATTTAAGGACTTTGCTGCATTATTTAAGGACTTTGCTGCATTATTTAAGGACTCTGCTGCATTATTTAAGGACTTTGCTGCATTATTTAAGGACTCTGCTGCATTATTTAAGGACTTGGCTGGATTATTTAAGGACTTTGCTGCATTATTTAAGGACTTTATTGCATTATTTAAGGACTCTGCTGCATTATTTAAGGACTTTGTTGCATTATTTAAGGACTCTGCAGCATTATTTAATGACTTTGCTGCATTATTTAAGGACTTTGCTGCGGTATTTAAGGACTTTATTGCATTATTTAAGGACTGTTCTGCATTATTTAAGGACTTTGTTGCATTATTTAAGGACTCTGCTACAGTACTTAAGGACTCTGCTGCATTATTTAAGTACTTTGTTGCATTATTTAAGGACTCTGCTGCATTATGTAAGGACTTTGCTGCATTATTTAAGGACTTTGCTGCATTATTTATGGACTTTATTGCATTATTTAAGGACTCTGCTGCATTAGTTAAGGAATTTGCTGCATTATTTAAGGACTCTGCTGCATTAATTAAGGACTTTGCTGCGGTATTTAAGGACTCTGCAGCATTATTTAATGACTTTGCTGCATTATTTAAGGACTCTGCTGCATTATTTAAGGACTTTGCTGCGGTATTTAAGGACTTTGCTGCGGTATTTAAGGACTCTGCAGCATTATTTGATGACTTTGCTGCTTTATTTAAGGACTCTGCTGCATTATTTAAGGACTTTGCTGCATTATTTAAGGACTCTGATACGGTACTTAAGGACTCTGCTGCATTATTTAAGTACTTTGTTGCATTATTTAAGGACTCTGCTGCATTATTTAAGGACTTTGTTGCATTATTTAAGGACTCTTCTGCATTATTTAAGGACTTTGCTGCATTATTTAAGGACTCTGATACGGTACTTAAGGACTCTGCTGCATTATTTAAGGACTTTGCTGCATTATTTATGGACTTTATTGCATTATTTAAAGACTTTGCTGCATTATTTAAGGAATTTGCTGCATTATTTAAGGACTTGGCTGGATTATTTAAGGACTGTGCTGCATTTTTTAACTACTTTGCTGCATTATTTAAGGACTCTGCTGCATTATTTAAGGACTTTGTTGCATTATTTAAGGACTCTGCTGCATTATTTAAGGACTTTGTTGCATTATTTAAGGACTCTGCTGCATTATTTAAGGACCTTGTTGCATTATTTAAGGACTCTGCTGCATTATTTAAGGACCCTGCTGCGGTATTTCAGTACTCTGCTGCATTATTTAAGGACTTTGCTGCATTATTTTTGGACTTTATTGCATTATTTAAAGACTTTGCTGCATTATTTAAGGAATTTGCTGCATTATTTAAGGACTTTGCTGGATTATTTAAGGACTTTGCTGCATTATTTAAGGACTTTATTGCATTATTTAAGGACTCTGCTGCATTATTTAAGGACTTTGTTGCATTATTTAAGGACTCTGCAGCATTATTTAATGACTTTGCTGCATTATTTAAGGACTTTGCTGCGGTATTTAAGGACTTTATTGCATTATTTAAGGACTGTTCTGCATTATTTAAGGACTTTGTTGCATTATTTAAGGACTCTGCTACAGTACTTAAAGACTCTGCTGCATTATTTAAGTACTTTGTTGCATTATTTAAGGACTCTGCTGCATTATTTAATGACTTTGCTGCATTATTTAAGGACTCTGCTGCATTATTTAAGGACTTTGCTGCATTATTTAAGGACTCTGCTGCATTATTTAAGGACTTTGCTGCATTATTTAAGGACTCTGATATGGTACTTAAGAACTCTGCTGCATTATTTAAGTACTTTGTTGCATTATTTAAGGACTCTGCTGCATTATTTAAGGACTTTGTTGCATTATTTAAGGACTCTTCTGCATTATTTAAGGACTTTGTTGCATTATTTAAGGACTTTGCTGCATTATTTAAGGACTCTGCTGCATTATTTAAGGAATTTGCTGCATTATTTAAGGACTCTGCTGCATTATTTAATGACTTTGCTGCAATATTTAAGGACTCTGCTGCATTATTTAAGGACTTTGCTGCGGTATTTAATGACTCTGCAGCATTATTTAATGACTTTGCTGCATTATTTAAGGACTCTGCTGCATTATTTAAGGACTTTGCTGCATTATTTAAGGACTCTGATACGGTACTTAAGAACTCTGCTGCATTATTTAAGTACTTTGTTGCATTATTTAAGGACTCTGCTGCATTATTTAAGGACTTTGTTGCATTATTTAAGGACTCTTCTGCATTATTTAAGGACTTTGTTGCATTATTTAAGGACTTTGCTGCATTATTTAAGGACTTTGCTGCATTATTTAAGGACTCTGCTGCATTATTTAAAGACTTGGCTGGATTATTTAAGGACTCTGCTGCATTATTTAAGGAATTTGCTTCATTATTTAAGGACTCTGCTGCATTATTTAAGGACTTTGTTGCGTTATTTAAGGACTCTGCTGCATTATTTAAGGACTTTGTTGCATTATTTAAGGACTCTGCTGCATTATATAAGGACTTTGCTGCATTATTTAAGGACTTTATTGCATTATTTAAGGACTGTTCTGCATTATTTAAGGACTTTGTTGCATTATTTAAGGACTCTGCTGCATTATTTAAGGAATTTGCTGCATTATTTAAGGACTCTGCTGCGGTACTTAAGGACTCTGCTGCATTATTTAAGTACTTTGTTGCATTATTTAAGGACTCTGCTGCATTATTTAAGGACTTTGCTGCATTATTTAAGGACTCTGCTGCATTATTTAAGGACTTTGCTGCATTATTTAAGGACTCTGCTGCATTATTTAAGGACTTTGCTGCATTATTTAAGGACTCTGATATGGTACTTAAGAACTCTGCTGCATTATTTAAGTACTTTGTTGCATTATTTAAGGACTCTGCTGCATTATTTAAGGACTTTGCTGCATTATTTAAGGACTCTGCTGCATTATTTAAGGACTTTGCTGCATTATTTAAGGACTCTGCTGCATTATTTAAGGACTTTGCTGCATTATTTAAGGACTTTCTTGCATTATTTAAGGACTCTGCTGCATTATTTAAGGAATTTGCTGCATTATTTAAGGACTCTGCTGCATTATTTAAGGACCCTGCTGCGGTATTTCAGTACTCTGCTGCATTATTTAAGGACTTTGCTGCATTATTTAAGGACTCTGCTGCATTATTTAAGGACTTTGTTGCGTTATTTAAGGACTCTGCTGCATTAGTTAAGGAATTTGCTGCATTATTTAAGGACTCTGCTGCATTATTTAATGACTTTGCTGCATTATTTAAGGACTCTGCTGCATTATTTAAGGACTTTGCTGCGGTATTTAAGGACTCTGCAGCATTATTTAATGACTTTGCTGCTTTATTTAAGGACTCTGCTGCATTATTTAAGGACTTTGCTGCATTATTTAAGGACTCTGATACGGTACTTAAGGACTCTGCTGCATTATTTAAGTACTTTGTTGCATTATTTAAGGACTCTGCTGCATTATTTAAGGACTTTGTTGCATTATTTAAGGACACTTCTGCATTATTTAAGGAGTTTGTTGCATTATTTAAGGACTTTGCTGCATTATTTAAGGACTTTGCTGCATTATTTAAGGACTCTGCTGCATTATTTAAGGACTTTGCTGCATTATTTAAGGACTCTGCTGCATTATTTAAGGACTTGGCTGGATTATTTAAGGACTTTGCTGCATTATTTAAGGACTTTATTGCATTATTTAAGGACTCTGCTGCATTATTTAAGGACTTTGTTGCATTATTTAAGGACTCTGCAGCATTATTTAATGACTTTGCTGCATTATTTAAGGACTTTGCTGCGGTATTTAAGGACTTTATTGCATTATTTAAGGACTGTTCTGCATTATTTAAGGACTTTGTTGCATTATTTAAGGACTCTGCTACAGTACTTAAGGACTCTGCTGCATTATTTAAGTACTTTGTTGCATTATTTAAGGACTCTGCTGCATTATTTAAGGACTTTGCTGCATTATTTAAGGACTCTGCTGCATTATTTAAGGACTTTGCTGCATTATTTAAGGACTCTGCTGCATTATTTAAGGACCTTGTTGCATTATTTAAGGACTCTGCTGCATTATTTAAGGACCCTGCTGCGGTATTTCAGTACTCTGCTGCATTATTTAAGGACTTTGCTGCATTATTTTTGGACTTTATTGCATTATTTAAAGACTTTGCTGCATTATTTAAGGAATTTGCTGCATTATTTAAGGACTTTGCTGGATTATTTAAGGACTTTGCTGCATTATTTAAGGACTTTATTGCATTATTTAAGGACTCTGCTGCATTATTTAAGGACTTTGTTGCATTATTTAACGACTCTGCAGCATTATTTAATGACTTTGCTGCATTATTTAAGGACTTTGCTGCGGTATTTAAGGACTTTATTGCATTATTTAAGGACTGTTCTGCATTATTTAAGGACTTTGTTGCATTATTTAAGGACTCTGCTACAGTACTTAAAGACTCTGCTGCATTATTTAAGTACTTTGTTGCATTATTTAAGGACTCTGCTGCATTATTTAAGGACTTTGCTGCATTATTTAAGGACTCTGCTGCATTATTTAAGGACTTTGCTGCATTATTTAAGGACTCTGCTGCATTATTTAAGGACTTTGCTGCATTATTTAAGGACTCTGATATGGTACTTAAGAACTCTGCTGCATTATTTAAGTACTTTGTTGCATTATTTAAGGACTCTGCTGCATTATTTAAGGACTTTGTTGCATTATTTAAGGACTCTTCTGCATTATTTAAGGACTTTGTTGCATTATTTAAGGACTTTGCTGCATTATTTAAGGACTTTGCTGCATTATTTAAGGACTCTGCTGCATTATTTAAGGAATTTGCTGCATTATTTAAGGACTCTGCTGCATTATTTAATGACTTTGCTGCATTATTTAAGGACTCTGCTGCATTATTTAAGGACTTTGCTGCGGTATTTAATGACTCTGCAGCATTATTTAATGACTTTGCTGCATTATTTAAGGACTCTGCTGCATTATTTAAGGACTTTGCTGCATTATTTAAGGACTCTGATACGGTACTTAAGAACTCTGCTGCATTATTTAAGTACTTTGTTGCATTATTTAAGGACTCTGCTGCATTATTTAAGGACTTTGTTGCATTATTTAAGGACTCTTCTGCATTATTTAAGGACTTTGTTGCATTATTTAAGGACTTTGCTGCATTATTTAAGGACTTTGCTGCATTATTTAAGGACTCTGCTGCATTATTTAAAGACTTGGCTGGATTATTTAAGGACTCTGCTGCATTATTTAAGGAATTTGCTTCATTATTTAAGGACTCTGCTGCATTATTTAAGGACTTTGTTGCATTATTTAAGGACTCTGCTGCATTATTTAAGGACTTTGTTGCATTATTTAAGGACTCTGCTGCATTATATAAGGACTTTGCTGCATTATTTAAGGACTTTATTGCATTATTTAAGGACTGTTCTGCATTATTTAAGGACTTTGTTGCATTATTTAAGGACTCTGCTGCATTATTTAAGGAATTTGCTGCATTATTTAAGGACTCTGCTGCATTATTTAATGACTTGCTGCATTATTTAAGGACTCTGCTACGGTACTTAAGGACTCTGCTGCATTATTTAAGTACTTTGTTGCATTATTTAAGGACTCTGCTGCATTATTTAAGGACTTTGCTGCATTATTTAAGGACTCTGCTGCATTATTTAGGGACTTTGCTGCATTATTTAAGGACTCTGCTGCATTATTTAAGGACTTTGCTGCATTATTTAAGGACTTTCTTGCATTATTTAAGGACTCTGCTGCATTATTTAAGGAATTTGCTGCATTATTTAAGGACTCTGCTGCATTATTTAAGGACTTTGTTGCATTATTTAAGGACTCTGCTGCATTATTTAAGGACTTTGTTGCATTATTTAAGGACTCTGCTGCATTATTTAAGGACCCTGCTACGGTATTTCAGTAATCTACTGCATTATTTAAGGACTTTGTTGCATTATTTAAGGACTCTGCTGCATTATTTAAGGACCCTGCTGCGGTATTTCAGTACTCTGCTGCATTATTTAAGGACTCTGCTGCATTATTTATGGACTTTATTGTATTATTTAAAGACTTTGCTGAATTATTTAAGGAAATTGCTGCATTATTTAAGGACTTGGCTGGATTATTTAAGGACTCTGCTGCATTATTTAAGGACTTTGCTGCATTATTTAAGGACTCTGCTGCATTATTTAAGGACTTTGTTGCATTATTTAAGGACTCTGCTGCATTATTTAATTACTTTGTTGCATTATTTAAGGACTCTGCTGCATTATTTAAGGACCCTGCTGCGGTATTTCAGTATACTCTGCTGAATTATTTAAGGACTTTGCTGCATTATTTATGGACTTTATTGCATTATTTAAGGACTCTGCTGCATTATTTAAGGAATTTGCTGCATTATTTAGGTACTCTGCTGCATTATTTAAGGACTTTGCTGCGGTATTTAAGGACTTTATTGCATTATTTAAGGACTGTTCTGCATTATTTAAGGACTTTGTTGCATTATTTAAGGACTCTGCTACGGTACTTAAGGACTCTGCTGCATTATTTAAGTACTTTGTTGCATTATTTAAGGACTCTGCTGCATTATTTAAGGACTTTGCTGCATTATTTAAGGACTCTGCTGCATTATTTAAGGACTTTGCTGCATTATTTAAGGACTCTGCTGCATTATTTAAGGACCCTTCTGCCGTATTTCAGTACTCTGCTGCATTATTTAAGGACTTTGCTGCATTATTTTTGGACTTTATTGCATTGTTTAAAGACTTTGCTGCATTATTTAAGGAATTTGCTGCATTATTTAAGGACTTGGCTGGATTATTTAAGGACTGTGCTACATTATTTAAGGACTTTGCTGCATTATTTAAGGACTCTGCTGCATTATTTAAGGACTTTGTTGCATTATTTAAGGACTCTGCTGCATTATTTAAGGACTTTGTTGCATTATTTAAGGACTCTGCTGCATTATTTAAGGACCCTGCTGCGGTATTTCAGTACTCTGCTGAATTATTTAAGGACTTTGCTGCATTATTTATGGACTTTATTGCATTATTTAAGGACTCTGCTGCATTAGTTAAGGAATTTGCTGCATTATTTAAGGACTCTGCTGCATTAATTAAGGACTTTGCTGCGGTATTTAAGGACTCTGCAGCATTATTTAATGACTTTGCTGCATTATTTAAGGACTCTGCTGCATTATTTAAGGACTTTGCTGCGGTATTTAAGGACTTTGCTGCGGTATTTAAGGACTCTGCAGCATTATTTGATGACTTTGCTGCTTTATTTAAGGACTCTGCTGCATTATTTAAGGACTTTGCTGCATTATTTAAGGACTCTGATACGGTACTTAAGGACTCTGCTGCATTATTTAAGTACTTTGTTGCATTATTTAAGGACTCTGCTGCATTATTTAAGGACTTTGTTGCATTATTTAAGGACTCTTCTGCATTATTTAAGGACTTTGCTGCATTATTTAAGGACTCTGATACGGTACTTAAGGACTCTGCTGCATTATTTAAGGACTTTGCTGCATTATTTATGGACTTTATTGCATTATTTAAAGACTTTGCTGCATTATTTAAGGAATTTGCTGCATTATTTAAGGACTTGGCTGGATTATTTAAGGACTGTGCTGCATTATTTAAGGACTTTGCTGCATTATTTAAGGACTCTGCTGCATTATTTAAGGACTTTGTTGCATTATTTAAGGACTCTGCTGCATTATTTAAGGACTTTGTTGCATTATTTAAGGACTCTGCTGCATTATTTAAGGACCCTGCTGCGGTATTTCAGTACTCTGCTGAATTATTTAAGGACTTTGCTGCATTATTTGTGGACTTTATTGCATTATTTAAGGACTCTGCTGCATTAGTTAAGGAATTTGCTGCATTATTTAAGGACTCTGCTGCATTATTTAATGACTTTGCTGCATTATTTAAGGACTCTGCTGCATTATTTAAGGACTTTGCTGCGGTATTTAAGGACTCTGCAGCATTATTTAATGACTTTGCTGCTTTATTTAAGGACTCTGCTGCATTATTTAAGGACTTTGCTGCATTATTTAAGGACTCTGATACGGTACTTAAGGACTCTGCTGCATTATTTAAGTACTTTGTTGCATTATTTAAGGACTCTGCTGCATTATTTAAGGACTTTGTTGCATTATTTAAGGACACTTCTGCATTATTTAAGGAGTTTGTTGCATTATTTAAGGACTTTGCTGCATTATTTAAGGACTTTGCTGCATTATTTAAGGACTCTGCTGCATTATTTAAGGACTTTGCTGCATTATTTAAGGACTCTGCTGCATTATTTAAGGACTTGGCTGGATTATTTAAGGACTTTGCTGCATTATTTAAGGACTTTATTGCATTATTTAAGGACTCTGCTGCATTATTTAAGGACTTTGTTGCATTATTTAAGGACTCTGCAGCATTATTTAATGACTTTGCTGCATTATTTAAGGACTTTGCTGCGGTATTTAAGGACTTTATTGCATTATTTAAGGACTGTTCTGCATTATTTAAGGACTTTGTTGCATTATTTAAGGACTCTGCTACAGTACTTAAGGACTCTGCTGCATTATTTAAGTACTTTGTTGCATTATTTAAGGACTCTGCTGCATTATTTAAGGACTTTGCTGCATTATTTAAGGACTCTGCTGCATTATTTAAGGACTTTGCTGCATTATTTAAGGACTCTGCTGCATTATTTAAGGACTCTGCTGCATTATTTAAGGACCTTGTTGCATTATTTAAGGACTCTGCTGCATTATTTAAGGACCCTGCTGCGGTATTTCAGTACTCTGCTGCATTATTTAAGGACTTTGCTGCATTATTTTTGGACTTTATTGCATTATTTAAAGACTTTGCTGCATTATTTAAGGAATTTGCTGCATTATTTAAGGACTTTGCTGGATTATTTAAGGACTTTGCTGCATTATTTAAGGACTTTATTGCATTATTTAAGGACTCTGCTGCATTATTTAAGGACTTTGTTGCATTATTTAAGGACTCTGCAGCATTATTTAATGACTTTGCTGCATTATTTAAGGACTTTGCTGCGGTATTTAAGGACTTTATTGCATTATTTAAGGACTGTTCTGCATTATTTAAGGACTTTGTTGCATTATTTAAGGACTCTGCTACAGTACTTAAAGACTCTGCTGCATTATTTAAGTACTTTGTTGCATTATTTAAGGACTCTGCTGCATTATTTAATGACTTTGCTGCATTATTTAAGGACTCTGCTGCATTATTTAAGGACTTTGCTGCATTATTTAAGGACTCTGCTGCATTATTTAAGGACTTTGCTGCATTATTTAAGGACTCTGATATGGTACTTAAGAACTCTGCTGCATTATTTAAGTACTTTGTTGCATTATTTAAGGACTCTGCTGCATTATTTAAGGACTTTGTTGCATTATTTAAGGACTCTTCTGCATTATTTAAGGACTTTGTTGCATTATTTAAGGACTTTGCTGCATTATTTAAGGACTCTGCTGCATTATTTAAGGAATTTGCTGCATTATTTAAGGACTCTGCTGCATTATTTAATGACTTTGCTGCATTATTTAAGGACTCTGCTGCATTATTTAAGGACTTTGCTGCGGTATTTAATGACTCTGCAGCATTATTTAATGACTTTGCTGCATTATTTAAGGACTCTGCTGCATTATTTAAGGACTTTGCTGCATTATTTAAGGACTCTGATACGGTACTTAAGAACTCTGCTGCATTATTTAAGTACTTTGTTGCATTATTTAAGGACTCTGCTGCATTATTTAAGGACTTTGTTGCATTATTTAAGGACTCTTCTGCATTATTTAAGGACTTTGTTGCATTATTTAAGGACTTTGCTGCATTATTTAAGGACTCTGCTGCATTATTTAAAGACTTGGCTGGATTATTTAAGGACTCTGCTGCATTATTTAAGGAATTTGCTTCATTATTTAAGGACTCTGCTGCATTATTTAAGGACTTTGTTGCGTTATTTAAGGACTCTGCTGCATTATTTAAGGACTTTGTTGCATTATTTAAGGACTCTGCTGCATTATATAAGGACTTTGCTGCATTATTTAAGGACTTTATTGCATTATTTAAGGACTGTTCTGCATTATTTAAGGACTTTGTTGCATTATTTAAGGACTCTGCTGCATTATTTAAGGAATTTGCTGCATTATTTAAGGACTCTGCTGCATTATTTAACGACTTGCTGCATTATTTAAGGACTCTGCTACGGTACTTAAGGACTCTGCTGCATTATTTAAGTACTTTGTTGCATTATTTAAGGACTCTGCTGCATTATTTAAGGACTTTGCTGCATTATTTAAGGACTCTGCTGCATTATTTAAGGACTTTGCTGCATTATTTAAGGACTCTGCTGCATTATGTAAGGACTTTGCTGCATTATTTAAGGACTTTCTTGCATTATTTAAGGACTCTGCTGCATTATTTAAGGAATTTGCTGCATTATTTAAGGACTCTGCTGCATTATTTAAGGACTTTGTTGCATTATTTAAGGACTCTGCTGCATTATTTAAGGACTTTGTTGCATTATTTAAGGACTCTGCTGCATTATTTAAGGACCCTGCTACGGTATTTCAGTAATCTACTGCATTATTTAAGGACTTTGTTGCATTATTTAAGGACTCTGCTGCATTATTTAAGGACCCTGCTGCAGTATTTCAGTACTCTGCTGCATTATTTAAGGACTCTGCTGCATTATTTATGGACTTTATTGTATTATTTAAAGACTTTGCTGAATTATTTAAGGAATTTGCTGCATTATTTAAGGACTCTGCTGCATTATTTAATTACTTTGTTGCATTATTTAAGGACTTTGTTGCATTATTTAAGGACTCTGCTGCATTATTTAAGGACTTTGCTGCATTATTTAAGGACTCTGCTGCATTATTTAAGGACTTTGCTGCATTATTTAAGGACTCTGCTGCATTATTTAAGGACTTTGTTGCATTATTTAAGGACTCTGCTGCATTATTTAAGGACCCTTCTGCCGTATTTCAGTACTCTGCTGCATTATTTAAGGACTTTGCTGCATTATTTTTGGACTTTATTGCATTATTTAAAGACTTTGCTGCATTATTTAAGGAATTTGCTGCATTATTTAAGGACTTGGCTGGATTATTTAAGGACTGTGCTGCATTATTTAAGGACTTTGCTGCATTATTTAAGGACTCTGCTGCATTATTTAAGGACTTTGTTGCATTATTTAAGGACTCTGCTGCATTATTTAAGGACTTTGTTGCATTATTTAAGGACTCTGCTGCATTATTTAAGGACCCTGCTGCGGTATTTCAGTACTCTGCTGAATTATTTAAGGACTTTGCTGCATTATTTATGGACTTTATTGCATTATTTAAGGACTCTGCTGCATTAGTTAAGGAATTTGCTGCATTATTTAAGGACTCTGCTGCATTAATTAAGGACTTTGCTGCGGTATTTAAGGACTCTGCAGCATTATTTAATGACTTTGCTGCATTATTTAAGGACTCTGCTGCATTATTTAAGGACTTTGCTGCGGTATTTAAGGACTTTGCTGCGGTATTTAAGGACTCTGCAGCATTATTTGATGACTTTGCTGCTTTATTTAAGGACTCTGCTGCATTATTTAAGGACTTTGCTGCATTATTTAAGGACTCTGATACGGTACTTAAGGACTCTGCTGCATTATTTAAGTACTTTGTTGCATTATTTAAGGACTCTGCTGCATTATTTAAGGACTTTGTTGCATTATTTAAGGACTCTTCTGCATTATTTAAGGACTTTGCTGCATTATTTAAGGACTCTGATACGGTACTTAAGGACTCTGCTGCATTATTTAAGGACTTTGCTGCATTATTTATGGACTTTATTGCATTATTTAAAGACTTTGCTGCATTATTTAAGTACTTTGTTGCATTATTTAAGGACTCTGCTGCATTATTTAGGGACTTTGCTGCATTATTTAAGGACTCTGCTGCATTATTTAAGGACTTTGCTGCATTATTTAAGGACTTTCTTGCATTATTTAAGGACTCTGCTGCATTATTTAAGGAATTTGCTGCATTATTTAAGGACTCTGCTGCATTATTTAAGGACTTTGTTGCATTATTTAAGGACTCTGCTGCATTATTTAAGGACTTTGTTGCATTATTTAAGGACTCTGCTGCATTATTTAAGGACCCTGCTACGGTATTTCAGTAATCTACTGCATTATTTAAGGACTTTGTTGCATTATTTAAGGACTCTGCTGCATTATTTAAGGACCCTGCTGCGGTATTTCAGTACTCTGCTGCATTATTTAAGGACTCTGCTGCATTATTTATGGACTTTATTGTATTATTTAAAGACTTTGCTGAATTATTTAAGGAATTTGCTGCATTATTTAAGGACTTGGCTGGATTATTTAAGGACTCTGCTGCATTATTTAAGGACTTTGCTGCATTATTTAAGGACTCTGCTGCATTATTTAAGGACTTTGTTGCATTATTTAAGGACTCTGCTGCATTATTTAATTACTTTGTTGCATTATTTAAGGACTCTGCTGCATTATTTAAGGACCCTGCTGCGGTATTTCAGTATACTCTGCTGAATTATTTAAGGACTTTGCTGCATTATTTATGGACTTTATTGCATTATTTAAGGACTCTGCTGCATTATTTAAGGAATTTGCTGCATTATTTAGGTACTCTGCTGCATTATTTAAGGACTTTGCTGCGGTATTTAAGGACTTTATTGCATTATTTAAGGACTGTTCTGCATTATTTAAGGACTTTGTTGCATTATTTAAGGACTCTGCTACGGTACTTAAGGACTCTGCTGCATTATTTAAGTACTTTGTTGCATTATTTAAGGACTCTGCTGCATTATTTAAGGACTTTGCTGCATTATTTAAGGACTCTGCTGCATTATTTAAGGACTTTGCTGCATTATTTAAGGACTCTGCTGCATTATTTAAGGACCCTTCTGCCGTATTTCAGTACTCTGCTGCATTATTTAAGGACTTTGCTGCATTATTTTTGGACTTTATTGCATTATTTAAAGACTTTGCTGCATTATTTAAGGAATTTGCTGCATTATTTAAGGACTTGGCTGGATTATTTAAGGACTGTGCTACATTATTTAAGGACTTTGCTGCATTATTTAAGGACTCTGCTGCATTATTTAAGGACTTTGTTGCATTATTTAAGGACTCTGCTGCATTATTTAAGGACTTTGTTGCATTATTTAAGGACTCTGCTGCATTATTTAAGGACCCTGCTGCGGTATTTCAGTACTCTGCTGAATTATTTAAGGACTTTGCTGCATTATTTATGGACTTTATTGCATTATTTAAGGACTCTGCTGCATTAGTTAAGGAATTTGCTGCATTATTTAAGGACTCTGCTGCATTAATTAAGGACTTTGCTGCGGTATTTAAGGACTCTGCAGCATTATTTAATGACTTTGCTGCATTATTTAAGGACTCTGCTGCATTATTTAAGGACTTTGCTGCGGTATTTAAGGACTTTGCTGCGGTATTTAAGGACTCTGCAGCATTATTTGATGACTTTGCTGCTTTATTTAAGGACTCTGCTGCATTATTTAAGGACTTTGCTGCATTATTTAAGGACTCTGATACGGTACTTAAGGACTCTGCTGCATTATTTAAGTACTTTGTTGCATTATTTAAGGACTCTGCTGCATTATTTAAGGACTTTGTTGCATTATTTAAGGACTCTTCTGCATTATTTAAGGACTTTGCTGCATTATTTAAGGACTCTGATACGGTACTTAAGGACTCTGCTGCATTATTTAAGGACTTTGCTGCATTATTTATGGACTTTATTGCATTATTTAAAGACTTTGCTGCATTATTTAAGGAATTTGCTGCATTATTTAAGGACTTGGCTGGATTATTTAAGGACTGTGCTGCATTATTTAAGGACTTTGCTGCATTATTTAAGGACTCTGCTGCATTATTTAAGGACTTTGTTGCATTATTTAAGGACTCTGCTGCATTATTTAAGGACTTTGTTGCATTATTTAAGGACTCTGCTGCATTATTTAAGGACCCTGCTGCGGTATTTCAGTACTCTGCTGAATTATTTAAGGACTTTGCTGCATTATTTAAGGACTTTCTTGCATTATTTAAGGACTCTGCTGCATTATTTAAGGAATTTGCTGCATTATTTAAGGACTCTGCTGCATTATTTAAGGACTTTGTTGCATTATTTAAGGACTCTGCTGCATTATTTAAGGACTTTGTTGCATTATTTAAGGACTCTGCTGCATTATTTAAGGACCCTGCTACGGTATTTCAGTAATCTACTGCATTATTTAAGGACTTTGTTGCATTATTTAAGGACTCTGCTGCATTATTTAAGGACCCTGCTGCGGTATTTCAGTACTCTGCTGCATTATTTAAGGACTCTGCTGCATTATTTATGGACTTTATTGTATTATTTAAAGACTTTGCTGAATTATTTAAGGAATTTGCTGCATTATTTAAGGACTTGGCTGGATTATTTAAGGACTCTGCTGCATTATTTAAGGACTTTGCTGCATTATTTAAGGACTCTGCTGCATTATTTAAGGACTTTGTTGCATTATTTAAGGACTCTGCTGCATTATTTAATTACTTTGTTGCATTATTTAAGGACTCTGCTGCATTATTTAAGGACCCTGCTGCGGTATTTCAGTATACTCTGCTGAATTATTTAAGGACTTTGCTGCATTATTTATGGACTTTATTGCATTATTTAAGGACTCTGCTGCATTATTTAAGGAATTTGCTGCATTATTTAGGTACTCTGCTGCATTATTTAAGGACTTTGCTGCGGTATTTAAGGACTTTATTGCATTATTTAAGGACTGTTCTGCATTATTTAAGGACTTTGTTGCATTATTTAAGGACTCTGCTACGGTACTTAAGGACTCTGCTGCATTATTTAAGTACTTTGTTGCATTATTTAAGGACTCTGCTGCATTATTTAAGGACTTTGCTGCATTATTTAAGGACTCTGCTGCATTATTTAAGGACTTTGCTGCATTATTTAAGGACTCTGCTGCATTATTTAAGGACCCTTCTGCCGTATTTCAGTACTCTGCTGCATTATTTAAGGACTTTGCTGCATTATTTTTGGACTTTATTGCATTATTTAAAGACTTTGCTGCATTATTTAAGGAATTTGCTGCATTATTTAAGGACTTGGCTGGATTATTTAAGGACTGTGCTACATTATTTAAGGACTTTGCTGCATTATTTAAGGACTCTGCTGCATTATTTAAGGACTTTGTTGCATTATTTAAGGACTCTGCTGCATTATTTAAGGACTTTGTTGCATTATTTAAGGACTCTGCTGCATTATTTAAGGACCCTGCTGCGGTATTTCAGTACTCTGCTGAATTATTTAAGGACTTTGCTGCATTATTTATGGACTTTATTGCATTATTTAAGGACTCTGCTGCATTAGTTAAGGAATTTGCTGCATTATTTAAGGACTCTGCTGCATTAATTAAGGACTTTGCTGCGGTATTTAAGGACTCTGCAGCATTATTTAATGACTTTGCTGCATTATTTAAGGACTCTGCTGCATTATTTAAGGACTTTGCTGCGGTATTTAAGGACTTTGCTGCGGTATTTAAGGACTCTGCAGCATTATTTGATGACTTTGCTGCTTTATTTAAGGACTCTGCTGCATTATTTAAGGACTTTGCTGCATTATTTAAGGACTCTGATACGGTACTTAAGGACTCTGCTGCATTATTTAAGTACTTTGTTGCATTATTTAAGGACTCTGCTGCATTATTTAAGGACTTTGTTGCATTATTTAAGGACTCTTCTGCATTATTTAAGGACTTTGCTGCATTATTTAAGGACTCTGATACGGTACTTAAGGACTCTGCTGCATTATTTAAGGACTTTGCTGCATTATTTATGGACTTTATTGCATTATTTAAAGACTTTGCTGCATTATTTAAGGAATTTGCTGCATTATTTAAGGACTTGGCTGGATTATTTAAGGACTGTGCTGCATTATTTAAGGACTTTGCTGCATTATTTAAGGACTCTGCTGCATTATTTAAGGACTTTGTTGCATTATTTAAGGACTCTGCTGCATTATTTAAGGACTTTGTTGCATTATTTAAGGACTCTGCTGCATTATTTAAGGACCCTGCTGCGGTATTTCAGTACTCTGCTGAATTATTTAAGGACTTTGCTGCATTATTTGTGGACTTTATTGCATTATTTAAGGACTCTGCTGCATTAGTTAAGGAATTTGCTGCATTATTTAAGGACTCTGCTGCATTATTTAATGACTTTGCTGCATTATTTAAGGACTCTGCTGCATTATTTAAGGACTTTGCTGCGGTATTTAAGGACTCTGCAGCATTATTTAATGACTTTGCTGCTTTATTTAAGGACTCTGCTGCATTATTTAAGGACTTTGCTGCATTATTTAAGGACTCTGATACGGTACTTAAGGACTCTGCTGCATTATTTAAGTACTTTGTTGCATTATTTAAGGACTCTGCTGCATTATTTAAGGACTTTGTTGCATTATTTAAGGACACTTCTGCATTATTTAAGGAGTTTGTTGCATTATTTAAGGACTTTGCTGCATTATTTAAGGACTTTGCTGCATTATTTAAGGACCCTGCTGCGGTATTTCAGTACTCTGCTGCATTATTTAAGGACTTTGCTGCATTATTTTTGGACTTTATTGCATTATTTAAAGACTTTGCTGCATTATTTAAGGAATTTGCTGCATTATTTAAGGACTTTGCTGGATTATTTAAGGACTTTGCTGCATTATTTAAGGACTTTATTGCATTATTTAAGGACTCTGCTGCATTATTTAAGGACTTTGTTGCATTATTTAACGACTCTGCAGCATTATTTAATGACTTTGCTGCATTATTTAAGGACTTTGCTGCGGTATTTAAGGACTTTATTGCATTATTTAAGGACTGTTCTGCATTATTTAAGGACTTTGTTGCATTATTTAAGGACTCTGCTACAGTACTTAAAGACTCTGCTGCATTATTTAAGTACTTTGTTGCATTATTTAAGGACTCTGCTGCATTATTTAAGGACTTTGCTGCATTATTTAAGGACTCTGCTGCATTATTTAAGGACTTTGCTGCATTATTTAAGGACTCTGCTGCATTATTTAAGGACTTTGCTGCATTATTTAAGGACTCTGATATGGTACTTAAGAACTCTGCTGCATTATTTAAGTACTTTGTTGCATTATTTAAGGACTCTGCTGCATTATTTAAGGACTTTGTTGCATTATTTAAGGACTCTTCTGCATTATTTAAGGACTTTGTTGCATTATTTAAGGACTTTGCTGCATTATTTAAGGACTTTGCTGCATTATTTAAGGACTCTGCTGCATTATTTAAGGAATTTGCTGCATTATTTAAGGACTCTGCTGCATTATTTAATGACTTTGCTGCATTATTTAAGGACTCTGCTGCATTATTTAAGGACTTTGCTGCGGTATTTAATGACTCTGCAGCATTATTTAATGACTTTGCTGCATTATTTAAGGACTCTGCTGCATTATTTAAGGACTTTGCTGCATTATTTAAGGACTCTGATACGGTACTTAAGAACTCTGCTGCATTATTTAAGTACTTTGTTGCATTATTTAAGGACTCTGCTGCATTATTTAAGGACTTTGTTGCATTATTTAAGGACTCTTCTGCATTATTTAAGGACTTTGTTGCATTATTTAAGGACTTTGCTGCATTATTTAAGGACTTTGCTGCATTATTTAAGGACTCTGCTGCATTATTTAAAGACTTGGCTGGATTATTTAAGGACTCTGCTGCATTATTTAAGGAATTTGCTTCATTATTTAAGGACTCTGCTGCATTATTTAAGGACTTTGTTGCATTATTTAAGGACTCTGCTGCATTATTTAAGGACTTTGTTGCATTATTTAAGGACTCTGCTGCATTATATAAGGACTTTGCTGCATTATTTAAGGACTTTATTGCATTATTTAAGGACTGTTCTGCATTATTTAAGGACTTTGTTGCATTATTTAAGGACTCTGCTGCATTATTTAAGGAATTTGCTGCATTATTTAAGGACTCTGCTGCATTATTTAATGACTTGCTGCATTATTTAAGGACTCTGCTACGGTACTTAAGGACTCTGCTGCATTATTTAAGTACTTTGTTGCATTATTTAAGGACTCTGCTGCATTATTTAAGGACTTTGCTGCATTATTTAAGGACTCTGCTGCATTATTTAGGGACTTTGCTGCATTATTTAAGGACTCTGCTGCATTATTTAAGGACTTTGCTGCATTATTTAAGGACTTTCTTGCATTATTTAAGGACTCTGCTGCATTATTTAAGGAATTTGCTGCATTATTTAAGGACTCTGCTGCATTATTTAAGGACTTTGTTGCATTATTTAAGGACTCTGCTGCATTATTTAAGGACTTTGTTGCATTATTTAAGGACTCTGCTGCATTATTTAAGGACCCTGCTACGGTATTTCAGTAATCTACTGCATTATTTAAGGACTTTGTTGCATTATTTAAGGACTCTGCTGCATTATTTAAGGACCCTGCTGCGGTATTTCAGTACTCTGCTGCATTATTTAAGGACTCTGCTGCATTATTTATGGACTTTATTGTATTATTTAAAGACTTTGCTGAATTATTTAAGGAAATTGCTGCATTATTTAAGGACTTGGCTGGATTATTTAAGGACTCTGCTGCATTATTTAAGGACTTTGCTGCATTATTTAAGGACTCTGCTGCATTATTTAAGGACTTTGTTGCATTATTTAAGGACTCTGCTGCATTATTTAATTACTTTGTTGCATTATTTAAGGACTCTGCTGCATTATTTAAGGACCCTGCTGCGGTATTTCAGTATACTCTGCTGAATTATTTAAGGACTTTGCTGCATTATTTATGGACTTTATTGCATTATTTAAGGACTCTGCTGCATTATTTAAGGAATTTGCTGCATTATTTAGGTACTCTGCTGCATTATTTAAGGACTTTGCTGCGGTATTTAAGGACTTTATTGCATTATTTAAGGACTGTTCTGCATTATTTAAGGACTTTGTTGCATTATTTAAGGACTCTGCTACGGTACTTAAGGACTCTGCTGCATTATTTAAGTACTTTGTTGCATTATTTAAGGACTCTGCTGCATTATTTAAGGACTTTGCTGCATTATTTAAGGACTCTGCTGCATTATTTAAGGACTTTGCTGCATTATTTAAGGACTCTGCTGCATTATTTAAGGACCCTTCTGCCGTATTTCAGTACTCTGCTGCATTATTTAAGGACTTTGCTGCATTATTTTTGGACTTTATTGCATTGTTTAAAGACTTTGCTGCATTATTTAAGGAATTTGCTGCATTATTTAAGGACTTGGCTGGATTATTTAAGGACTGTGCTACATTATTTAAGGACTTTGCTGCATTATTTAAGGACTCTGCTGCATTATTTAAGGACTTTGTTGCATTATTTAAGGACTCTGCTGCATTATTTAAGGACTTTGTTGCATTATTTAAGGACTCTGCTGCATTATTTAAGGACCCTGCTGCGGTATTTCAGTACTCTGCTGAATTATTTAAGGACTTTGCTGCATTATTTATGGACTTTATTGCATTATTTAAGGACTCTGCTGCATTAGTTAAGGAATTTGCTGCATTATTTAAGGACTCTGCTGCATTAATTAAGGACTTTGCTGCGGTATTTAAGGACTCTGCAGCATTATTTAATGACTTTGCTGCATTATTTAAGGACTCTGCTGCATTATTTAAGGACTTTGCTGCGGTATTTAAGGACTTTGCTGCGGTATTTAAGGACTCTGCAGCATTATTTGATGACTTTGCTGCTTTATTTAAGGACTCTGCTGCATTATTTAAGGACTTTGCTGCATTATTTAAGGACTCTGATACGGTACTTAAGGACTCTGCTGCATTATTTAAGTACTTTGTTGCATTATTTAAGGACTCTGCTGCATTATTTAAGGACTTTGTTGCATTATTTAAGGACTCTTCTGCATTATTTAAGGACTTTGCTGCATTATTTAAGGACTCTGATACGGTACTTAAGGACTCTGCTGCATTATTTAAGGACTTTGCTGCATTATTTATGGACTTTATTGCATTATTTAAAGACTTTGCTGCATTATTTAAGGAATTTGCTGCATTATTTAAGGACTTGGCTGGATTATTTAAGGACTGTGCTGCATTATTTAAGGACTTTGCTGCATTATTTAAGGACTCTGCTGCATTATTTAAGGACTTTGTTGCATTATTTAAGGACTCTGCTGCATTATTTAAGGACTTTGTTGCATTATTTAAGGACTCTGCTGCATTATTTAAGGACCCTGCTGCGGTATTTCAGTACTCTGCTGAATTATTTAAGGACTTTGCTGCATTATTTGTGGACTTTATTGCATTATTTAAGGACTCTGCTGCATTAGTTAAGGAATTTGCTGCATTATTTAAGGACTCTGCTGCATTATTTAATGACTTTGCTGCATTATTTAAGGACTCTGCTGCATTATTTAAGGACTTTGCTGCGGTATTTAAGGACTCTGCAGCATTATTTAATGACTTTGCTGCTTTATTTAAGGACTCTGCTGCATTATTTAAGGACTTTGCTGCATTATTTAAGGACTCTGATACGGTACTTAAGGACTCTGCTGCATTATTTAAGTACTTTGTTGCATTATTTAAGGACTCTGCTGCATTATTTAAGGACTTTGTTGCATTATTTAAGGACACTTCTGCATTATTTAAGGAGTTTGTTGCATTATTTAAGGACTTTGCTGCATTATTTAAGGACTTTGCTGCATTATTTAAGGACTCTGCTGCATTATTTAAGGACTTTGCTGCATTATTTAAGGACTCTGCTGCATTATTTAAGGACTTGGCTGGATTATTTAAGGACTTTGCTGCATTATTTAAGGACTTTATTGCATTATTTAAGGACTCTGCTGCATTATTTAAGGACTTTGTTGCATTATTTAAGGACTCTGCAGCATTATTTAATGACTTTGCTGCATTATTTAAGGACTTTGCTGCGGTATTTAAGGACTTTATTGCATTATTTAAGGACTGTTCTGCATTATTTAAGGACTTTGTTGCATTATTTAAGGACTCTGCTACAGTACTTAAGGACTCTGCTGCATTATTTAAGTACTTTGTTGCATTATTTAAGGACTCTGCTGCATTATTTAAGGACTTTGCTGCATTATTTAAGGACTCTGCTGCATTATTTAAGGACTTTGCTGCATTATTTAAGGACTCTGCTGCATTATTTAAGGACTCTGCTGCATTATTTAAGGACCTTGTTGCATTATTTAAGGACTCTGCTGCATTATTTAAGGACCCTGCTGCGGTATTTCAGTACTCTGCTGCATTATTTAAGGACTTTGCTGCATTATTTTTGGACTTTATTGCATTATTTAAAGACTTTGCTGCATTATTTAAGGAATTTGCTGCATTATTTAAGGACTTTGCTGGATTATTTAAGGACTTTGCTGCATTATTTAAGGACTTTATTGCATTATTTAAGGACTCTGCTGCATTATTTAAGGACTTTGTTGCATTATTTAAGGACTCTGCAGCATTATTTAATGACTTTGCTGCATTATTTAAGGACTTTGCTGCGGTATTTAAGGACTTTATTGCATTATTTAAGGACTGTTCTGCATTATTTAAGGACTTTGTTGCATTATTTAAGGACTCTGCTACAGTACTTAAAGACTCTGCTGCATTATTTAAGTACTTTGTTGCATTATTTAAGGACTCTGCTGCATTATTTAATGACTTTGCTGCATTATTTAAGGACTCTGCTGCATTATTTAAGGACTTTGCTGCATTATTTAAGGACTCTGCTGCATTATTTAAGGACTTTGCTGCATTATTTAAGGACTCTGATATGGTACTTAAGAACTCTGCTGCATTATTTAAGTACTTTGTTGCATTATTTAAGGACTCTGCTGCATTATTTAAGGACTTTGTTGCATTATTTAAGGACTCTTCTGCATTATTTAAGGACTTTGTTGCATTATTTAAGGACTTTGCTGCATTATTTAAGGACTCTGCTGCATTATTTAAGGAATTTGCTGCATTATTTAAGGACTCTGCTGCATTATTTAATGACTTTGCTGCATTATTTAAGGACTCTGCTGCATTATTTAAGGACTTTGCTGCGGTATTTAATGACTCTGCAGCATTATTTAATGACTTTGCTGCATTATTTAAGGACTCTGCTGCATTATTTAAGGACTTTGCTGCATTATTTAAGGACTCTGATACGGTACTTAAGAACTCTGCTGCATTATTTAAGTACTTTGTTGCATTATTTAAGGACTCTGCTGCATTATTTAAGGACTTTGTTGCATTATTTAAGGACTCTTCTGCATTATTTAAGGACTTTGTTGCATTATTTAAGGACTTTGCTGCATTATTTAAGGACTCTGCTGCATTATTTAAAGACTTGGCTGGATTATTTAAGGACTCTGCTGCATTATTTAAGGAATTTGCTTCATTATTTAAGGACTCTGCTGCATTATTTAAGGACTTTGTTGCGTTATTTAAGGACTCTGCTGCATTATTTAAGGACTTTGTTGCATTATTTAAGGACTCTGCTGCATTATATAAGGACTTTGCTGCATTATTTAAGGACTTTATTGCATTATTTAAGGACTGTTCTGCATTATTTAAGGACTTTGTTGCATTATTTAAGGACTCTGCTGCATTATTTAAGGAATTTGCTGCATTATTTAAGGACTCTGCTGCATTATTTAACGACTTGCTGCATTATTTAAGGACTCTGCTACGGTACTTAAGGACTCTGCTGCATTATTTAAGTACTTTGTTGCATTATTTAAGGACTCTGCTGCATTATTTAAGGACTTTGCTGCATTATTTAAGGACTCTGCTGCATTATTTAAGGACTTTGCTGCATTATTTAAGGACTCTGCTGCATTATGTAAGGACTTTGCTGCATTATTTAAGGACTTTCTTGCATTATTTAAGGACTCTGCTGCATTATTTAAGGAATTTGCTGCATTATTTAAGGACTCTGCTGCATTATTTAAGGACTTTGTTGCATTATTTAAGGACTCTGCTGCATTATTTAAGGACTTTGTTGCATTATTTAAGGACTCTGCTGCATTATTTAAGGACCCTGCTACGGTATTTCAGTAATCTACTGCATTATTTAAGGACTTTGTTGCATTATTTAAGGACTCTGCTGCATTATTTAAGGACCCTGCTGCAGTATTTCAGTACTCTGCTGCATTATTTAAGGACTCTGCTGCATTATTTATGGACTTTATTGTATTATTTAAAGACTTTGCTGAATTATTTAAGGAATTTGCTGCATTATTTAAGGACTCTGCTGCATTATTTAATTACTTTGTTGCATTATTTAAGGACTTTGTTGCATTATTTAAGGACTCTGCTGCATTATTTAAGGACTTTGCTGCATTATTTAAGGACTCTGCTGCATTATTTAAGGACTTTGCTGCATTATTTAAGGACTCTGCTGCATTATTTAAGGACTTTGTTGCATTATTTAAGGACTCTGCTGCATTATTTAAGGACCCTTCTGCCGTATTTCAGTACTCTGCTGCATTATTTAAGGACTTTGCTGCATTATTTTTGGACTTTATTGCATTATTTAAAGACTTTGCTGCATTATTTAAGGAATTTGCTGCATTATTTAAGGACTTGGCTGGATTATTTAAGGACTGTGCTGCATTATTTAAGGACTTTGCTGCATTATTTAAGGACTCTGCTGCATTATTTAAGGACTTTGTTGCATTATTTAACGACTCTGCTGCATTATTTAAGGACTTTGTTGCATTATTTAAGGACTCTGCTGCATTATTTAAGGACCCTGCTGCGGTATTTCAGTACTCTGCTGAATTATTTAAGGACTTTGCTGCATTATTTATGGACTTTATTGCATTATTTAAGGACTCTGCTGCATTAGTTAAGGAATTTGCTGCATTATTTAAGGACTCTGCTGCATTAATTAAGGACTTTGCTGCGGTATTTAAGGACTCTGCAGCATTATTTAATGACTTTGCTGCATTATTTAAGGACTCTGCTGCATTATTTAAGGACTTTGCTGCGGTATTTAAGGACTTTGCTGCGGTATTTAAGGACTCTGCAGCATTATTTGATGACTTTGCTGCTTTATTTAAGGACTCTGCTGCATTATTTAAGGACTTTGCTGCATTATTTAAGGACTCTGATACGGTACTTAAGGACTCTGCTGCATTATTTAAGTACTTTGTTGCATTATTTAAGGACTCTGCTGCATTATTTAAGGACTTTGTTGCATTATTTAAGGACTCTTCTGCATTATTTAAGGACTTTGCTGCATTATTTAAGGACTCTGATACGGTACTTAAGGACTCTGCTGCATTATTTAAGGACTTTGCTGCATTATTTATGGACTTTATTGCATTATTTAAAGACTTTGCTGCATTATTTAAGTACTTTGTTGCATTATTTAAGGACTCTGCTGCATTATTTAGGGACTTTGCTGCATTATTTAAGGACTCTGCTGCATTATTTAAGGACTTTGCTGCATTATTTAAGGACTTTCTTGCATTATTTAAGGACTCTGCTGCATTATTTAAGGAATTTGCTGCATTATTTAAGGACTCTGCTGCATTATTTAAGGACTTTGTTGCATTATTTAAGGACTCTGCTGCATTATTTAAGGACTTTGTTGCATTATTTAAGGACTCTGCTGCATTATTTAAGGACCCTGCTACGGTATTTCAGTAATCTACTGCATTATTTAAGGACTTTGTTGCATTATTTAAGGACTCTGCTGCATTATTTAAGGACCCTGCTGCGGTATTTCAGTACTCTGCTGCATTATTTAAGGACTCTGCTGCATTATTTATGGACTTTATTGTATTATTTAAAGACTTTGCTGAATTATTTAAGGAATTTGCTGCATTATTTAAGGACTTGGCTGGATTATTTAAGGACTCTGCTGCATTATTTAAGGACTTTGCTGCATTATTTAAGGACTCTGCTGCATTATTTAAGGACTTTGTTGCATTATTTAAGGACTCTGCTGCATTATTTAATTACTTTGTTGCATTATTTAAGGACTCTGCTGCATTATTTAAGGACCCTGCTGCGGTATTTCAGTATACTCTGCTGAATTATTTAAGGACTTTGCTGCATTATTTATGGACTTTATTGCATTATTTAAGGACTCTGCTGCATTATTTAAGGAATTTGCTGCATTATTTAGGTACTCTGCTGCATTATTTAAGGACTTTGCTGCGGTATTTAAGGACTTTATTGCATTATTTAAGGACTGTTCTGCATTATTTAAGGACTTTGTTGCATTATTTAAGGACTCTGCTACGGTACTTAAGGACTCTGCTGCATTATTTAAGTACTTTGTTGCATTATTTAAGGACTCTGCTGCATTATTTAAGGACTTTGCTGCATTATTTAAGGACTCTGCTGCATTATTTAAGGACTTTGCTGCATTATTTAAGGACTCTGCTGCATTATTTAAGGACCCTTCTGCCGTATTTCAGTACTCTGCTGCATTATTTAAGGACTTTGCTGCATTATTTTTGGACTTTATTGCATTATTTAAAGACTTTGCTGCATTATTTAAGGAATTTGCTGCATTATTTAAGGACTTGGCTGGATTATTTAAGGACTGTGCTACATTATTTAAGGACTTTGCTGCATTATTTAAGGACTCTGCTGCATTATTTAAGGACTTTGTTGCATTATTTAAGGACTCTGCTGCATTATTTAAGGACTTTGTTGCATTATTTAAGGACTCTGCTGCATTATTTAAGGACCCTGCTGCGGTATTTCAGTACTCTGCTGAATTATTTAAGGACTTTGCTGCATTATTTATGGACTTTATTGCATTATTTAAGGACTCTGCTGCATTAGTTAAGGAATTTGCTGCATTATTTAAGGACTCTGCTGCATTAATTAAGGACTTTGCTGCGGTATTTAAGGACTCTGCAGCATTATTTAATGACTTTGCTGCATTATTTAAGGACTCTGCTGCATTATTTAAGGACTTTGCTGCGGTATTTAAGGACTTTGCTGCGGTATTTAAGGACTCTGCAGCATTATTTGATGACTTTGCTGCTTTATTTAAGGACTCTGCTGCATTATTTAAGGACTTTGCTGCATTATTTAAGGACTCTGATACGGTACTTAAGGACTCTGCTGCATTATTTAAGTACTTTGTTGCATTATTTAAGGACTCTGCTGCATTATTTAAGGACTTTGTTGCATTATTTAAGGACTCTTCTGCATTATTTAAGGACTTTGCTGCATTATTTAAGGACTCTGATACGGTACTTAAGGACTCTGCTGCATTATTTAAGGACTTTGCTGCATTATTTATGGACTTTATTGCATTATTTAAAGACTTTGCTGCATTATTTAAGGAATTTGCTGCATTATTTAAGGACTTGGCTGGATTATTTAAGGACTGTGCTGCATTATTTAAGGACTTTGCTGCATTATTTAAGGACTCTGCTGCATTATTTAAGGACTTTGTTGCATTATTTAAGGACTCTGCTGCATTATTTAAGGACTTTGTTGCATTATTTAAGGACTCTGCTGCATTATTTAAGGACCCTGCTGCGGTATTTCAGTACTCTGCTGAATTATTTAAGGACTTTGCTGCATTATTTGTGGACTTTATTGCATTATTTAAGGACTCTGCTGCATTAGTTAAGGAATTTGCTGCATTATTTAAGGACTCTGCTGCATTATTTAATGACTTTGCTGCATTATTTAAGGACTCTGCTGCATTATTTAAGGACTTTGCTGCGGTATTTAAGGACTCTGCAGCATTATTTAATGACTTTGCTGCTTTATTTAAGGACTCTGCTGCATTATTTAAGGACTTTGCTGCATTATTTAAGGACTCTGATACGGTACTTAAGGACTCTGCTGCATTATTTAAGTACTTTGTTGCATTATTTAAGGACTCTGCTGCATTATTTAAGGACTTTGTTGCATTATTTAAGGACACTTCTGCATTATTTAAGGAGTTTGTTGCATTATTTAAGGACTTTGCTGCATTATTTAAGGACTTTGCTGCATTATTTAAGGACTCTGCTGCATTATTTAAGGACTTTGCTGCATTATTTAAGGACTCTGCTGCATTATTTAAGGACTTGGCTGGATTATTTAAGGACTTTGCTGCATTATTTAAGGACTTTATTGCATTATTTAAGGACTCTGCTGCATTATTTAAGGACTTTGTTGCATTATTTAAGGACTCTGCAGCATTATTTAATGACTTTGCTGCATTATTTAAGGACTTTGCTGCGGTATTTAAGGACTTTATTGCATTATTTAAGGACTGTTCTGCATTATTTAAGGACTTTGTTGCATTATTTAAGGACTCTGCTACAGTACTTAAGGACTCTGCTGCATTATTTAAGTACTTTGTTGCATTATTTAAGGACTCTGCTGCATTATGTAAGGACTTTGCTGCATTATTTAAGGACTTTGCTGCATTATTTATGGACTTTATTGCATTATTTAAGGACTCTGCTGCATTAGTTAAGGAATTTGCTGCATTATTTAAGGACTCTGCTGCATTAATTAAGGACTTTGCTGCGGTATTTAAGGACTCTGCAGCATTATTTAATGACTTTGCTGCATTATTTAAGGACTCTGCTGCATTATTTAAGGACTTTGCTGCGGTATTTAAGGACTTTGCTGCGGTATTTAAGGACTCTGCAGCATTATTTGATGACTTTGCTGCTTTATTTAAGGACTCTGCTGCATTATTTAAGGACTTTGCTGCATTATTTAAGGACTCTGATACGGTACTTAAGGACTCTGCTGCATTATTTAAGTACTTTGTTGCATTATTTAAGGACTCTGCTGCATTATTTAAGGACTTTGTTGCATTATTTAAGGACTCTTCTGCATTATTTAAGGACTTTGCTGCATTATTTAAGGACTCTGATACGGTACTTAAGGACTCTGCTGCATTATTTAAGGACTTTGCTGCATTATTTATGGACTTTATTGCATTATTTAAAGACTTTGCTGCATTATTTAAGGAATTTGCTGCATTATTTAAGGACTTGGCTGGATTATTTAAGGACTGTGCTGCATTATTTAAGGACTTTGCTGCATTATTTAAGGACTCTGCTGCATTATTTAAGGACTTTGTTGCATTATTTAAGGACTCTGCTGCATTATTTAAGGACTTTGTTGCATTATTTAAGGACTCTGCTGCATTATTTAAGGACCTTGTTGCATTATTTAAGGACTCTGCTGCATTATTTAAGGACCCTGCTGCGGTATTTCAGTACTCTGCTGCATTATTTAAGGACTTTGCTGCATTATTTTTGGACTTTATTGCATTATTTAAAGACTTTGCTGCATTATTTAAGGAATTTGCTGCATTATTTAAGGACTTTGCTGGATTATTTAAGGACTTTGCTGCATTATTTAAGGACTTTATTGCATTATTTAAGGACTCTGCTGCATTATTTAAGGACTTTGTTGCATTATTTAAGGACTCTGCAGCATTATTTAATGACTTTGCTGCATTATTTAAGGACTTTGCTGCGGTATTTAAGGACTTTATTGCATTATTTAAGGACTGTTCTGCATTATTTAAGGACTTTGTTGCATTATTTAAGGACTCTGCTACAGTACTTAAAGACTCTGCTGCATTATTTAAGTACTTTGTTGCATTATTTAAGGACTCTGCTGCATTATTTAATGACTTTGCTGCATTATTTAAGGACTCTGCTGCATTATTTAAGGACTTTGCTGCATTATTTAAGGACTCTGCTGCATTATTTAAGGACTTTGCTGCATTATTTAAGGACCCTGCTGCGGTATTTCAGTACTCTGCTGCATTATTTAAGGACTTTGCTGCATTATTTAAGGACTCTGCTGCATTATTTAAGGACTTTGTTGCGTTATTTAAGGACTCTGCTGCATTAGTTAAGGAATTTGCTGCATTATTTAAGGACTCTGCTGCATTATTTAATGACTTTGCTGCATTATTTAAGGACTCTGCTGCATTATTTAAGGACTTTGCTGCGGTATTTAAGGACTCTGCAGCATTATTTAATGACTTTGCTGCTTTATTTAAGGACTCTGCTGCATTATTTAAGGACTTTGCTGCATTATTTAAGGACTCTGATACGGTACTTAAGGACTCTGCTGCATTATTTAAGTACTTTGTTGCATTATTTAAGGACTCTGCTGCATTATTTAAGGACTTTGTTGCATTATTTAAGGACACTTCTGCATTATTTAAGGAGTTTGTTGCATTATTTAAGGACTTTGCTGCATTATTTAAGGACTTTGCTGCATTATTTAAGGACTCTGCTGCATTATTTAAGGACTTTGCTGCATTATTTAAGGACTCTGCTGCATTATTTAAGGACTTGGCTGGATTATTTAAGGACCTTTGCTGCATTATTTAAGGACTTTATTGCATTATTTAAGGACTCTGCTGCATTATTTAAGGACTTTGTTGCATTATTTAAGGACTCTGCAGCATTATTTAATGACTTTGCTGCATTATTTAAGGACTTTGCTGCGGTATTTA